>NC_081372.1:39973456-40314706 GCF_030684315.1 Stegostoma tigrinum | reverse complement strand
AGGGCAAGCTTCAGGGAGGTTTTACATCTCATGCAGTACACTTGAAAATGATGGTTTCAAGCAAATGGATTAATATCCTTAACCATTCTGAAAATTCTAAATCATACTGTCTCATGCTATTTGTGCACAACAAAATAAAATGTTCATACCTAGCAGTGTTCAGTTTTTAACTAAACTACAGCTTCTGTATCCACAATTATTTTGGCTAAAAAGGTACAAGTTTGTAAAAATGGAATACTTTCCAGTGCTATTCAATAGTTGCACAAGATAAATAATATGAATTTGGGAATGTGGAACAAAAGCACTTTCCTGACAAAATAACTCTGAATTGACGCTCATTCTGCCAACACCAACTAAACATATGTTTCTATTTAGGAAGATGCTACAGTACATTCAATAAAAAAAAATCAACTGCATAATACTTCCTTCGACTTTGGTCCTCCTTTTATCTCCTCTTGTCCTCAGGTAGACTGCAATGTTCAAGAAGGCAGGTCACCAATACTTTCTCAAGGGCAACTAGGGAAGGGCAATAAATGCTGGCCAACCAGTGACACCCACTTCCCACAAATGAATAAAAAAACTCTCAACACTCAAGGTGGCAAGTTCTTCTGAAGCAAATATTTGAATGGTTGGAAGAGTTCAAAGTCTAGAATAAGAAACCAATACAGCTATAAGATCAGGGCAAAACGGAAGTAAGTTTCAGGAAGGAGAAGACGGTAGCAGCTCAAAGCTTCAAATTACGGATCAGAAGTATTTCACCTGCATCAACTAAAGCCACTGGCACATAACACAGACAAAAGAGAGAAGAATAAAAGAAAATCCTTAGTATATTCTTTATGTATTTAAATTCAAGTGCTCAGTAATTTATGGATGATTTTTTACTAATTCATTCTGGGGATCAGTACGTTATTGACTAGGCTAGGATTCGTCAGTTATCCAAATGGCAGTTAAGAGTTAACTACATTGCTGTAGGGAAGTTCAGTGTAGGCCAGATCAGGCAAGGATAACAGTTTCCTTCCCTAAAAGACATCAGTGAACCAGATGGGTTTTTCCTGACAACTGACAATGGATTCATGGTCATTATTAGACTCTTAATTGCAGATTTTTTTAAAATTCAAATTCAATCTTGTGCTAAGGCGGGATTCAAACTCGATTCCCTAGAACACTTCCCTGGTCTCTGCATTAACAGTCCAGCGATAATACCAATTAGCTGTCACCTCCTCCTATAATGTTAAATGCAGATTTATGGATAAGTGGTTGGTGCATCTGGGTGCTAAAGTGATTACAATAATGATCATTCTCATCTGGCTGATTATATAGTCAAGATATATAAACTGCAGTAAATTAATCATGCACAATGGAAAGCATACTGTCCAAAACTATGAGCAAGCATCTTTTCACTCCTTGATCTAAGTTTGTCTTGAGACAAGTGCTTTTTCTTTCAAGCTTTATTTCCAATTCTATTTTTCCTTCTTCTTTTTCCCCTTTCCATTTCTTGGTTTTTCTTTCTTCTCTCTAATTTCTCTTTTCTTCTCACTCAAGTTTTTTTCCCCATTTCTCTTCTCCCCTCAATTTTTGTGTTATTTCTCACTGAATTTTGGTTACTTCTAATGGTGACATCAATTTCAAGTTTCCCTCTAACTCAAAATGCTGATACTTTAAAAAGTATCTCACCCCTTATGACATTCTACCTGCAATTTGTCTGCTAACACTCAGTGTAGCTGCAGTCAAAGATTTCAAGTAGTTTCCTGACATACATTCTATTACCAAAATAGTTTCAGCAATAACCAAAGCAATTTTGAAATTCTAGCTCATGTAATATACTTAATAGCACTGCCATTTCTATGCCCTGTAACCCCACGCGCTTGTTTGGTTAGTAAGGGTTGATCAGTAAGGTCACAGATGATACAAAAATTGGTGGGGATGGTAAATAGTGAGGAGGATAGCCTTAGATTACAGGAGGGTACAGATGGGCTGGTCAAAAGAGCTGATCAGGGGCAAATTGAATTCAATACAGATAAATGTGTGAGGCAAAGCACTTGGGCAGGACAAACAAGGCAATGGAATAGAGGAAGAATGGCAGGACACTGGGAAGCACTGAGAATCAGAGACACATTGGTGTGCAAATCCACCAGTCCCTTAAGGTGGCAAGGCAGGTGGATAAAGCGGTTAAGAAAGCATATGTGATACTTGCCCTTACTAGCTGAGGCAGAGACAGAGTTTAAGAGCAGAGAGATTATACTGGAATTGTACAAGATGTCGGTTAGGCCACAGATAGAGTAATGTGCGCAATTCTGAAATCTACATTATAGCAGGGATGCAAAAGCACTAGACAGGGCGTAGAGGGGATTTAGCAGGATGTTATCTGGGCTGGGTAACTTCAGTCATGAAAGAAATTGAACTATCCAAGAGAGAATGCATCGGATTGGTGTTGTTTTCCTTACAGAAAATGAGATTGAAAGTGGACAAGATAGCATAGCCAGGAAGAGTTTCTTCTTTGACGGGGGAACAACAACAACCTGGGACATAGATTAAAGCATGGAAACACTGTCACTGAGCGAGTGGTGGGAATCTGGAACTCTCTGCTTGTAAGGATGGAAGAAGCAGAAACCCTCAAATATTCGTATGTGCCTTTGCTACGCCTGAGGCATACAAGGCAATGGGCCATGGGGCTTTTTGTTCTCTGTACATCTGTCTCATTTTTCAAGATTCACAGATCCCTCAAATTCCCAAATTTCAATCTCAGATGAGCTCCCAGTTCATGACAATTCCAACTGATGATAAAAATGGATAATTCCAATCCTGTTGTGAAACTTAGCTTGATAAACTGTTTGCAACTTGGCTACCATTACAGTCAGTCACAGAACATATTCACAACAGGCTGCCAATGTTCTTTTAAGAAACAGAACACCAATATTTATCACCTATAAAAACAAAACAAAAATTATACATATGAATTTTCCTTGCTTCCATTCAAAGTATTCAAAAACAAAACTGAGCACGGAATGTGGGCATCATTGACAAAAACCGGTATTTATTGTACACCCCTAATTGTTGAGGCGGCGGCGGTGTGCTGCCTTCTTACATACCTGGAATCTATTTGCTTTATGTAAACCAAAAAAGTTGTTGACAGGGGTGTTCCAGAATTTTGACCAAATAACAATGAAGGAATGGCAATTGATTTCAAAATTAGGATCGTATGCAACTTGGAGGGAAAGTTGCAACTTGACCCCTTCAGATGGTAGATGTTGCAGGTTTGGATGGTGCTGTTAATTATATTTGAAGTGCCATGAAGTGCTTTGGAATTTAAAAAGACATAATCACAAGTTCTTTAAATCTGCATTTATGCTTGCGGCAAAAAACTTCAATCTCTGGCAGACAACATCTTAATATTACTGCTATCTACATGATTCAAACTGTAGAAATTTAACTTTGCAAACGATTACTGAACCTTTATGGAATTACAGCCTTGAAGTTAATATCGGTTACAAAACAGAATGTTGGAGAAACTCAGCAGATCTGGCTGCTTTCAGTGGAGAGAAACTGAGTTAATGTTTCAAGAGTTTTGAAGTTTCTTCCACATTCTCCATTTGTTTAGTGTGATCAGAGTATTTTGCTTTTATTTTAGTTAATATCTCTTGTCTGGTATCTTGAGCCAAAAAGGACATAGGCAATGACATGGGAAACAATGTCCACATCAGTAATCAAATCATTCAAATAAATTACTGACTGTCAGAGGATAATGTGCAAGGAGCCTGTCATAAGGATTTGAAAGATATTGGCTCATCCTTCTACTCCAAGTAAATGAAATACCCTCAAGGTCTATATTAAAGCTCATCTGGCTTATAATTTGACTGCAGCTCATACAGGGGTGTATTTTAGTGTAGAATAATGATAATGCAACATCACAATAAAATAAGTAACAAGCTACACTTTCTCTTTAGTGGATGAAAATTTTACCTTCTCTTTATTAAATGCACAAATACAGAAATTAAGGCTGAGCACTCATCTGCAGTGGCAAATGTAAATAGCAAACAATAACAAAAAAAATTGTAGTGATTAAGTCACCTTTATTCAATCACTTCACACTTTCTACTAAGTTCTCATATAAAGAATTGATGGGCTGGCTAAAACAATTTATTTGTGCCAGCATGCCAAAGTACAACTTTATCCTTATTAAAAACAAACTTCTCTTCAGCAGTTCTAGCCAGCAAAAAATAGCAGCATGAAATGAAGAACATGGTTCTAAACTGTTTCAATATAAATACTGGCAGTGAGGGTTCTTCACAATTTCAATTTCAGATCAGTTCTACAGATGAGCAGATACAGGATTCAAGACCCACAGAGGTTTCTGCAAAGGAAAGGGGAATGAAGAGGTTTGTCAAAACAAAACAGCCAGGACAGTGATTAGTCAAAATAAAGAGAGACCAAAATAAGAGTCAACAACTCAGGTAATTTCATTGAAACAAAAGCAGAAAGTGACTTTTGGGTTTATTGGAGTGGATTGTAATAGTGCAGTGATTTATCACACATATGAGCCACAAGAATTCAGTGCGGGAATTCATTGCCTACTCCTAGCTGTCACGAAGAGGAATTATTCACCATCCAGTACTCAGCTTTTCCTGCAGAACCAGTGTAAAAAGGCAAGACAGCTCTTAGACTGAATGAAGCTCATTTATGCTATGGAATCGTCAGAGCAGCTCAGCAACCATCCTACGGAGTCAGGGTCATTGACAGAGCAACCGAAGGTAACTCAGTTAAATATGCTGCCTACAAGAGATTTTGCAAAAGCCTACAGCAATAATGGATGGCTATATCTCTGTGAACAAGGTACAGCTTTAACCACTTGTTTGATTTGAACCCAAATCTGCTTTGTAAGGATCTCTGGAGACATTCCTGATCAAATGTTGGTCGAATATCAAGTGAAGAAACTCTGCCAAAAGGAATTTTCCCACAAACTGTTACATCAACCAAAAACGGGATAACTGCATTCTTGGCCTGAAAATAGAGCTGGATGTGCCATAGGTAATTCAAATTAGGTTTTAAAGTTGGCTCATAACACATTTTATTATTTATAATGCATTTAAGTGCTTTAGTTACTTGGTCTGAAGTTACTGTATGATATTCATACATATATCTTATTGTGGAAAGCAGTGGACTTTTAAGGTTTCTAGATTTATGCTTTCAAATTTACGCTGAATTTGCCACTGGCAATAGAACAAGTTGTCAAAGGCAGGCAAGGGTGAGCACGGTGAACTGTTAAGAGATACACAGTCAGAAAAACAGGGCACTCAGTGTTGCTTAGAGTTTGGGTGGAGCAATCTGTCTGGAAATCTTGGAGCAGCAATGAACAGTTACTTATTTGCACTACTTTCAATTAGGAATGTAAACAGTGTTAAATAAATACTCATCTAAACTATTAAAATCATCCTGGGTAGCCATTCTTTCAGCTCTGCAGTTTATATTATACTCAGTAATGAAAAACAGCAAAAACTGGAGCTGTAGCAATATCTTTCATAATATTCCCACGTATTTCCAAAAAAATCAGGACAGCCCAAGATGATTTTAGTATTGCTGCATTTTTAAAAAAAGGGTGGTAAGTATGAGGCTTTTTCCCCAGGGTGGAGGGGTCAATTACTAGGATCACAGGTGCAAGGGAGCAAGTTAAAACAGATATGCTGGGCATGTTTTTCACAAAGGGTGGTGAGAGCCTGGAGCACGTTGCCAGGTGGTGGTTGAAGCAGACATGAGCAGCATTCAAAAGACACCTAGATGAATACATGAACAGGAAGGGAGTAGAGGGATACGTATCCTGTAAATGAAGACAGTGTTAATATGAAGGGACAAAAATGTGTTGGTGCGGGCTTGGAGGGCTGAAGTACCTGGTCCTGTCCTGTACTGTTCTAAAAGATGTCGAATTATAAAGTCACAAAATTATTTTCCCAATCTATTTTAAACATTCGCTGCAATATACTAATGGCAATACCAACTTGTGTCAATTAATCATTTAACAGTTTACTGTTTTACATCCCCAATTTCAATTCATATACAATACCCACAGTTTATTGGGGTGATTGCAGATTGGGTGTGATCCTTATAGGTCACGTCCAGTCTGCAAATATGACTAGGTGCCAGCATTTTTACTGTCCTGCCCCATTTTTACTCAGACCTCTGCTTTCTTGATTGAATACGATTGGAACAAAGTAATTTTAAGGAGCAGCATCTCATCTTTCGATTAAAAGGCTGTAAAGTGTTCAGATTCAGCATAAAGTTCAAAAATTTCAGACTAACTTCTGCCCACATTTTTAAAAACTACGGAAGACTACGATGATTCAGCTAGTCTCAATGTACACTATTTAGATCAATCTTTTGTTTCTGCACTCAGCCTATTATCTTCTCTTTTTGCTTTGCACCACAATCCTTCTCACTTAATTGACATGGTTGCTCAGTGGTTAGCACTGCCGCCTCACAGCAACTGGGGCCTGCGTTCCAGTCCGCCCTCAGGCAACAGACTGTGAGGAGTTTGCACCTTCTCCACATGCCTGCCTGGGTTTCCTCTGGGTGCTCCAGTTTCCTCCCACAGTCCGAAGATGTGCAGGTTAGGTGGATTGGCCATGGGAAATGCAGGATTACAGGAATAGGTAGGAGGGTGGGTCTGGGTGGGTTGCTCTCCAGTGGTTCGGAAGGACACGAAGGGCAGAATGGCCTGCTTCCACACTGTCGGGATTCTAGGATTCTAATCTCTTGACATCCAGTGATGCAAAGAATGTCTGTCTTTCTATTCAGTGAAAGCCATATAACACCTTTAACGTTTTCTACTCTTGTTGAAATGTCTGAAACCAAGTGATTTTTCAGTCAGTGTCAAAGCAGGGCTATTTGTTGCTCACCCCCAAACAGGTGTTGACAGTGATCTAGCAATGCCTGTTGCAGAGTTTTCCCTTCCCCCCCGATGACAGTTTAAATCTAATGTCAAGTCAAGAGAAAGTGTTGGCCCAGAGCAACAGCAATGACAGCTGACATAGTAGGCTACAAATCAGATGAAAATATTCACACACAGCAAACCAGTAAAGTTAAAAATGAATAGACTTCACATTCAAATTAACTTTTCAGATTGTGAATTAAATCGATTGTTTTTTCATGTCTGTTAATGCAAACACAGACAAACTTTCAGAATTTTTTTTGAAAAAAGTAAACCGTTTTTTACAAAACTTGATATTCCACAAACCATATCGTAATGAATATCTTGTTTAAAACTCAATATGCTGCATTCAAAATACATGCTTGCCTTCTCAAGTAAAAGGTTTTCGAGCAGCAAGACTATGTGCAAGGTGGAAGATTCTATGATTGCAACCTGGCGTAAAGATTTTCTGTATTTTTGATTGTGGACTCAAATGGGGGAAAAAAAAGATCTGTTTTAAAACTGAAGACTATAGAAGCAACTGATGCACTTTTTAAAAACAAGTTACTGAAGCTCTGTGGTATTTATACTGCTGCTTTGTTCAAGTAGTGGGGAAGCTGCCTGTAGATGGCCAGTACCAGGGGGAAGTATGCAATGAGTGTCTTGGCTGACATGCAGCTGATTAGTTTGTGCAACTGTCACCAGTCATGAAAGCCAGCAGTCATTAGCCTGCTGACATCTTTCTGATTTCATTCACAAGCCACCTGAGAATCAAACAATACAATGAGGAAGACTTCATATCTCAGAAAGGGCAGACTAGATATCTTCCTCTCTGCAGTAAAATTCCCTGAAGCTTGCCAGTTGGTTGTTTCAACTAGTTGCTGGAACCTGGTACCCATGACCAGTAAGCAAAAGGATCATCTCATCAATCCACACGGTTCTGAGCTATTGAACTGTAGGTGCCAGTTTTATTTTATCCCTCCAATCATTAAACTGGTGATTTGTTTGGGTTGAGTGTCTTGGTCAGTGTATCTCTCCCTCCCTATACACGCTTGTAGCGGAGTCTCTCTCTCTCTTCACCCTCCTCCATACACATCTGAGTGTCTCTCTCTGCACCCCAGATTCTCGTGCCCTGCGACCCCCTCCCATCTCTCTCAGCGCCTGCTCCCTCCTGCACTTCCGACCCCTCTGCATGTCTGTCCCCCCCCCGCCCCTCTCTCCAGTTGGCTCCCTCCCAGTGTGTGCATGCACACGTAGGAATTTTTTTTTTAACAAGTTAACTTGTAAACTCTAAATATGACTTAGTGTTTTTCCAAAAGGGTCACAAAGGCATAAAATGTATTCTGGATGGGAAACTTTGAAGCCTATCACGAGTGACTAAGTACTATCCCTGCTGGCTGAAATCTGAAGAACACACCTGCCAGACTGAAATTTCAGTGCATGGTGAAAGCTCCAACAGAAGAATACTTTAATCACGTCCTCAACAATCTACCTGCTATAACAGCATCTGTCCATGCTAGTATTGGTAATCGCCGTAGCACACCCATTTTCACAAAGGTGCACCCTCAAGCATGTGGAGTCTGATGACCACCACGTCAAATGAGGTAACTGGGGACACTGTTTGCCTTACGCTAGATTAACCTTATGGCCTTGTATAACCCTTACCCTATAAAATATCAATGCAGAGGAACAACCCTGGTTCAGTGGAAAATATACAATAGCATGCCAGGAGCAGCATCAAGCATCTCTAAAAATAACAATTGTGAAGCTCTAACAAAACTACATGATTAGTTGACAGATGTAACACACTGCAGGCAAATCTAAGCAATCCTATAATCAATGAATCAGAACAACTGCTATAACGCATCATGAATATTCATGGTCAATTAAAATATTTTCAGAACAGGAGATTCCACAAAAACCCCTATCCTCAAAGATGGAGGAACCCATAATGGCAATACAAAAGAAACACTGAAGATTTGTAATTGTCTTTGGCCAAATATGCCAGGTCAAAGATCCATCCTGGCCTCCAGACCTCATTATAGCCAGGTCCAAATGTGACAAAAAGCTGAAACCCAGGAGATTCATGAGACAAGAACGCACATCAAGGAGCTCTAGCAAAACTGAACACAATGGGGATTGCAAGTGAAATGGTCCACGCACTGAGTTGCACTAAGCACAAAGGAAGACGGCTGCAATTGGAAGAGGTCAATCATCTCAGCCTCAGGATATTGCCTCAGTTCAGATATTTTCTATCAATCTATTCAGAGATTTTATTACAAATCTCCGGAGCGGATGAACCTTACCCTCAGGTCTCCTGGCTCAAAGGCACTACTGCTGTATGAGAGCCATTTAACTATTTTTCTTTTTGTCTAATACTTGCTCATGACCATTGCAGGTACTCTCCTCCTGCTTTGTTCTGCTTATTTTTGATATTTTGTAAATCAGCCTGTTCAGAAATATTACACATTTCTGGAGCAGGTGAGTCTTGAACATAGGGTTCATGATTCTTCACAGCACCACAAGAGCCCTTAGGTCCTCAATTTTTGTTGTTTTTTTAAAACTTTTTTTTAAAAGTCAACCTGTTCAGAGATGTTATTCCATACCTCTGCAGCAGGTGAGACTTGAACACAGGTCACTCAGTCCAGGCCCTGCACCAAAGCCCTGACAGGTCCACAGTTCAGAATCCTAGGCTCATCTGTCTTCAGCTGTTTAACTATCACCTAGCCTCAATCATTAAGTAGAGATAATCATGGAAGTTTGCAACTTTTCAGAGACTTATAAAGTTTGTATACACAGCAACAAGTAGTGGGCAATATTCATGTTTGGGCTAATAAGTGGAATCAGTCATACCATACTAGTTCCAGACAATGACCATTTCTAACAAGAGAGAATTGTTTGCCTGCAGAAGTAACATGGGAACACCATCATCTCTGGAACTCCCTCCAAGTTCCACACTATTCTGACTTGGAACCATATTGCCATTCCTTCACTGTCATTGGGTCAAATTCCTGGAGCTCCCTTCTTAACAGCACTTTGGTACACCTATACCACATGAACTGTATTCTGAACTGCTGTGTTCCATCACCACCTTCTCAAGGGCAATTAGGGGCAGCCAATAAATTCTGGTCTTGCTAGTAATGTCAATATCCCGTATCCCATATCCCATGAGCTAATAAATAAAAGTGCCTGATGATTTTAATCATTCCATCACTGGAGTATTTTTGGCACCAACTGATAAATTCTGTCCCTGAATCTCTTTGCTTCTCCTCATTCCTCCTTTAGCATATGTTACATTTTGCTTGGTAACGTAACCTTGAAGTCCATTGGACAATTACAATTAAAACAGCAGCTGGTTTGTAGTTAAGAGTATGTACTCTACTCATGAACACATCAGTGAGGTAATACTCATCTATTCGACATGTTGTACAGTTTAATCACCAATTTGGTTTGTTTATTTAATATCTTTATATGTCAAATCCAGAATTCAACTTGCCCTTTTAATGACTTCCTGCAATATTGCTTGTAAAGATCTGTCTAGATAAATTCAGAGACAAATAACATTCCACCATGTTGAGAATAATCAGGGTTTAGGAAGCATTTCCAATCAATCTTTTAAATTTCCATTCCACATGTTGAGCGTCAATGGTTACACAGCTAGTTATTTGCTTTAACTCGTGTACATTTTGCAATTTTCAGCGTAGTTAAATTACTCTTCAACTGCACAACCAGAGAAGTTTCCCATACAATGAACAATTGTGGTTTTTTTCAGTGTGCACGATGTATTTATCATGTTTCATGCCATTTTATTTGCATTACCTATAAAATATGAAACAACTGACAGCATAAACAATTATTTATCAAACTATTCTTGTTACTTTTCTGATCCTGTGATTTCTCCTCGAAAGGTACATTGTGAATTACTGGCAGCCAGTCAATTCATAAAACATCCGGAGGTTGGTAGGGTGGTGAGAGAGAACGAGGGGGATCCTCTTTGGGCGGTTGTGGCGGGGGCGGGGTGTGAGGGATGTGTTGCGGGAAATATGGGAGACGTGGTCAAGGGCGTTCTCGATCACTGTGGGGGGAAAGTTGCGGTCCTTGAAGAACTTGGACATCTGGGATGTGCGGGAGTGGAATGTCTTATCGTGGGAGCAGATGCAGCGGAGGCGGAGGAATTGGGAATAGGGGATGGAATTTTTGCAGGAGGGTGGGTGGGAGGAGGTGTATTCTAGGTAGCTGTGGGAGTCGGTGGGCTTGAAATGGACATCAGTTACAAGCTGGTTGCCTGAGATGGAGACTGAGAGGTCCAGGAAGGTGAGGGATGTGCTGGAGATGGACCAGGTGAACTGAAGGTTGGGGTGGAAGGTGTTGGTGAAGTGGATGAACTGTTCGAGCTCCTCTGGGGAGCAAGAGGCGGCGCCGATACAGTCATCAATGTACCGGAGGAAGAGGTGGGGTTTGGGGCCTGTGTAGGTGCGGAAGAGGGACTGTTCCACGTACCCTACAAAGAGGCAGGCATAGCTGGGGCCCAGGCGGGTGCTCAAGGCCACCCACTTAGTCTGTAGGAAGTGGGAGGAGTCAAAAGAGAAGTTGTTGAGGGGGAGGACGAGTTCAGCTAGGCGGATGAGGGCGTGGGTGGAGGGGGACTGGTCGGGCCTGCGGGACAGGCCCCAAGATGACATTCCACATTAAGCAGAGGTTCACCTGCACATCTGCCAATGTGGCATACTGCATCCACTGTACCCAGTGTGGCTTCCTCTACATTGGGGAAACCAAGCGGAGGCTTGGAGACCGCTTTGCAGAACACTTCCGCTCAGTTCGCAACAAACAACTGCACCTCCCAGTCACAAACCATTTCCACTCCCCCTCCCACTCTTTAGATGACATGTCCATCACGGGCCTCCTGCAGTGCCACAATGATGCCACCCGAAGGTTGCCGGAACAGCAACTCATATTCCGCCTGGGAACCCTGCAGCCTAATGGTATCAATGTGGACTTCACCAGCTTCAAAATCTCCCCTTCCCCAACTGCATCCCTAAACCAGCCCAGTTCATCCCCTCCCCCCACTGCACCACACAACCAGCCCAGCTCTTCCCCCCCCAACCCACTGCATCCCAAAACCAGTCCAACCTGTCTCTGCCTCCCTAACCGGTTCTTCCTCTCACCCATCCCTTCCTCCCACCCCAAGCCACACCCCCATCTACCTACTAACCTCATCCCACCTCCTTGACCTGTCCGTCTTCCCTGGACTGACCTATCCCCTCCCTACCTCCCCACCTACACTCTCTCCACCTATCTTCTTTACTCTCCATCTTCTGTCCGCCTCCCCCTCTCTCCCTATTTATTCCAGTTCCCTCTCCCCATCCCCCTCTCTGATGAAGGGTCTAGGCCCGAAACGTCAGCTTTTGTGCTCCTGAGATGCTGCTGGGCCTGCTGTGTTCATCCACCCTCACATTTTATTATCTTGGAATTCTCCAGCATCTGCAGTTCCCATTATCCCAGGAATTGTGTAAATGCTGGTTAGGCCACAGCTGGAGTACAGTGTGCCATTCTAGTCACATTATAGGAAGCATGTGACTACAGAGGAGACTTATTGCCTGGGATGGGTGGTCTGAACTTTGAGGAAAGATTGGCTAGGTTGGAATTGTTTCACTTGGAGCTGTGAAGGTTGACAGCAGACCTGACAGAGGTGTATAAGATTGTATAAGTATGTCCAGGAGGATTTTCTAGAACAGTATGTATGTAGTCCAGCTCGGGAAAGGGCCATACTGGACCTGGTGCTGGGGAATGAACCCGGCCAGGTGGTTGAAATTACAGCAGGGGACTACTTTGGAAATAGCGACCACAATTCCGCAAGTTTTACAATAATCATGGACAAGGATGGGAGTGGTCCTAAAGGAAGAGTTCTAAACTGGGGGAAGGGCAATTATACCAAGATTCGGCAGGATCTGAGGAAGGTAGATTGGGACAAACTGTTTGAAGGTAAATCCACATTTGATATGTGGGAGGCTTTTAAAGAGAGGTTGATTAGCGTGCAGGAGAGGCATGTTCCTGTGAAAATGAAGAATAGAAATGGCGAGATTAAGGAACCATGGATGACAGGTGAAATTGAGAGACTAGCCGAGAGGAAAAAGGAAGCATACATGAGGTCTAGGCGACTGAAGACAGACGAAGCTTTGCAAGAATATCGGGAATATAGAGCGAATCTGAAATGAGGCATTAAGAGGGCTAAGAGAGGACATAAGATACTGCTGGCAAACATGGTTAAGGAAAATCCCAAAGCCTTTTATTCATATATAAAGAGCAAGAGGGTAACTAGAGAAAGGATTGGCCCACTTAAGGACAAAGAAGGAAAGTTATGCGCTGGGTCAGAGAAAATGGGTGACATTCTTAATGAGTACTTTGCATCGGTATTCACCAAGGAGAGGGACATGACTGATGTTGAGGTTAGGGATAGATGTTTGCTTACTCGAGGTCAAGTTGACATAAGGAAGGAGGAAGTGTTGGGTATCCTAAAAGACATTAAGGTGGACAAGTCCCCAGGTCCGGATGGGATCTATCCCAGGTTACTGAGGGAAGCGGGAGAGGAAATAGCCAGGGCCTTAACAGATATCTTTGCAGCATCCTTAGACACGGGTGGGGTCCCTGAGGACTGGAGACTTGCTAATGTTGTCCCCTTGTTTAAGGAGGGTAGGAAGGATAATCCCGGTAATTATCAACTGGTGAGCCTGACGTCAGTGGTAGGGAAGCTACTGGAGAAGATTCTGAGGGATAGGATCTATTCCCATTTGGAAGAAAATGGGCTTATCAGTGATAGGCAACATGGTTTTGTGCAGGGAAGGTCATGTCTTACCAACTTAATAGAATTCTTTGAGGACATGACAAAGTTGATTGACGAGGGAAAGGCTGTAGATGTCATATACATGGACTTCAGTAAGACGTTTGATAAGGTTCCCAATGGCAGGCTGATGGAGAAAGTGAAGTCACATGGGGCCCAGGGTGTGCTAGCTTGATGGATAAAAAAACTGGCTAGGCAACAGGAGACCGAGGTGAGTAGTAGAAGGGAGCTTCTCAAATTGGAAACCTGTGACCAGTGGTGTTCCACAGGGATCTGTGCTGGGACCACTGTTGTTTGTGATATATGTAAATGATCTGGAGGAATGTGTAGGTGGTCTGATCAGCAAGTTTGCAGATGACACTGAGATTGGTGGAGTAGCAGAGAGTGAAGGGGACTGTCAGAGATTACAACAAAATATAGATAGACTGGAGAGTTGGGCAGATAAATGGCAGATGGAGTTCAATCCGGGCAAATGCGAGGTGATGTATTTTGGAAGATCAAATTCAAGGGTGAACTATACTGCAAATGGAAAAGTCCGAGGGAAAATTGATGAACATAGATCTGGGTGCTCAGGTCCATTGTTCCCTGAAGGTGACAACGCAGGTCAATAGGGTGGTCAAGAAGGCATATGGCATGCTTTCCTTCATTGGGTGGGGTATTGAGTACAAGAGTTGGCAGGTCATGTTGCAGTTGTATAGGACTTTGGTTCGGCCACATTTGGAGTACTCTTGTACAGATCTGGTTGCCACATTACCAAAAGGATATGGATGCTTTGGCGAGGGTGCGGAGGAGGTTCACCAGGATGTTGCCTGGTATGGAGGGTGCTAGCTATGAAGAGAGGTTGAGTAGATTAGGATTATTTTCATCAGAAAGACAGAGATTGAGGGGGTGGCCTGATTGAGGTCTACAAAATCATGAGGGGTATAGGCAGGGTGGATAGCAAGAAGCTTTTTCCCCCAGAGTGGGGGACTCAATTACTAGGGGTCATGAGTTCAAAGTAAGAGGAGAAAAGTTTAAAGGAGATACGCGTGGAAAGTTCTTTACACAGAGGGTGGTGGGTGCTTGGAACGCGTTGCCAGCGGAGGTGGTAGATGCAGACACATTAGCGTCTTTTAAGATATATTTGGACAGGTACATGGATGGGCAGGGACCAAATGCACATAGACCATAAGAAAATAGATGACAGGTTAGACAGAGGATCTCGATCGGCGCAGGCTTGGAGGGCCAAAGGGCCTGTTCCTGTGCTGTAATTTTCTTTATTTCTTTGTATATACGGCTGAGCTTGAAGTGGCATCCACAGATGATGGGACCTGTGATTGAACATACGCAAGGTTTTTCAGGAGTCAACATTCATCTTGAAGTTTTAGTTTCTTCAGATAGGGAGTTCTAAACTTGGCAGCAGAGTTTTATGGTGGCAGTGAGTGGAATTTACTGCACTGCTATGTTTAAGTTACCCAAGTTTAGGGATTTGTTTTGCTTATAGCTTTTTTTAAAACCAGAGAGAATTACTTTGAATATGGCTACAGTTTGCATTATTCAAACCAAAATATTTCAATTCAGACTAGAGTTTTCTCCCTTTGTCATAAATGACTCAAAAAATTATGACTAATTATTCTGAATAACACCTTAATGTGTGTGGAATCATATCAACTAATGCACTGAATTCTCAAAATGCATCAGGGTTTCCCCAGATACTTCAGAAAGAATCAATTAGTTTAATTTTTTCTTCTTTTACCACCTATTGACCATTCCACACCCCTCATGATGCTAAAAAAATGTAGCCTTCTAATCAGGAGTCTTAGTGAAATTGTACAGATTCCTGGATTATTTAATATTTGGGTTTACGCTGAGTTCTTGCACAAATTTGGGTCTAGCAGAAAGAAAGAAAAAAAGTGACAGGATGGACGTACTCAGGAAACAATTTGTAAATTGCACTCCTAGCAGAGAGTTTAGATATTTACTAATTTAATTAAATACAAGGATTGAAGCTATACATGGAATTATAAAGGAGTACTGTCAACAAACAAATGGATGTGCAAACCAAATTTCTGAGAAGTAAAACATTCCTTTTTTTAAGAAAATGGTTAGTGTTACAAAAATATCTGCTTGCATGTGACCTAAAAAAAATGTTTAACCATTCTTTCCTGTTTCAGGAAATCAGTGCCATAATTGTTCAAACTGTCCCACAGATAATCACAGTAAACATTTCTCAGAAACAAATTTCTGTTGCATAGTGTACTTCTAATGGCTTGTGCATTTAACATGTTTTATAAAGATAAACGTACTGACTGCCTTTTCAAAATGGTCTGTGGAATGTGCTTTCTGTCCTTACTCCAAATGTACCTAGCCGTTGACAACTAAATGGAGAAAACTATAGAATAAGCTTGTTTACTTTAAATGCATAATATTTAAAACATGCAAGTCACAGCAGGAGCAGCAGAGAGGTGCACTGCCGTTGCTTGTGAGAGAGCATGGAAACCAAAAGAGGGAAGTCTTTTTAAGTTCTGGAAGGGTGATGCAGAGTGTAGAGATGTGAATGCAATTCTTCTTAGTGGTCATTGTCAGTTAAAGAATTGCTACAATGAGGAAGCAGGCCATTTGGACCATCAAGTCTACACCGACCCGCCAAGGAAAATCGCACTCAGACCCAGCACCACCACCCCTCCAGCCCCACCCCACCCTATCCCTGTAACCCTGCATTTCCCATGGCCAATCCATCTAGCCTGGACACAATGGGCAATTTAGTACGACCAATCCGGCTAAGCTGCACACCTTTGGACTGCGGGAAGAAACCAGAACAGACACAGGGAGAATGTACAAACTCCACATAGACAGCCAACTAATGGAGTCACAATGTTGTGAGACAGTGTTAAATACTGAGCCACTGCCATTATTAATTGCTGCAGCATTACCCCTGTCATTCTAAACTAATCCCATCTGCCTGTGATGGTCCATATCCCTGTGTTTTCTGCCTGTTCACACATCTATCTCAATGTCTCTTAACACTTATTCTATCCGCTTCGACCGCCTCCCTTTGCACCACATTCCAAATACCTTCTATATAAAACACTGTGGGAGGAAACTGCAGCCATGGGGAGAACATGCAAACTCCACACATGCAGTCGACCTAGGGTAGAGTCACACCTGTATCCCCAGCACAGAGGCAACAGTGTTATTGTATCTGCTTCTAACACCTCCCCTTGCACATTTCAGGTACTCTGTGTAAAAGATTTTCCTCACACATCCATTTTAACCTTCCCCCTCTCATTTTAAATCTATGCCCCATAGTATTTGACATTTCTACCCTGAAAAAAAAAGGTTCTGACTATCCACCTGATCTATGCCTCTCGATTTTATATACTTTATTAAGTCACCTCTGATGCTCTGGCAAAAATGATTCAAGTCTGTCCGACGTCTCCTAATACACTCCAATTCTGGCAACATCCTGATAAACCTCTTCTGTCCTTTCTCAAAGCCTCCACATCCCTTCTTCCTATACTGCATTGACTGGAATTGTGCACAGAACTCCAAATGTTGCCTGACCAATGCCTTATACAGTTATAAAATGACTTTCCAACTTTTACCCTCAATGCCACAACCTATGAAGGCAAATGTGCCATATGCTTTCTTAAACATCTTATCAACTTATGTTGCCATTTTCTGGGAGCTATGGACTCGAGCCCCAAGATCCCTCTGTATAACAATGTTCCTAAAAAGTCTGGCCATTCACAGAATATTATTCTTTTGCATTTGACCTCCCAAAATGCATCACCTCACTTCTCCAATTAAACTCTATCTGCTATTTCTCTGCCCCGCTTTCCAGTTGATCTATATTCTACTGCATTCTTTGACAACCTTCCTAACGATCCACAATTTCTCCAATTTTCATGTCATCTGCAAACTTAAATCAGACCACCAACATTTTCATCCAGATTATTTATACGCGTTACAAAGCACAGAGGTCCTAGCACTGATCTTCGTGGAACACCACTGATCATAGGCCTCCAATCAGAAAGACACTCCTCCACTCAAGCTTCTGTCATCTATGGCCAAGTCAATTTTGCATCCAGAGATCATAGGAACTGCCAATGCTACAGTCTGAGATAACGAGTTGTGGAATTGGATGAACACAGCAGGCCAGGCAACATCAGAAGAGCTGGAAAGCTGATGTTTCAGGTCGGACTCTTCAGAAATGGGGGAGGGAAAGGGTGCTCTGAAATAAATAGACAGAGGGGGAGGCAGTGATAGAAGGTGGATAGTGGAGCAGATAGGTGGAGAGAAGGCAGACAGGTCAAGGAGGCGGGGACGAGAGGTGGTCCTGGTCTTGGAATGAGGTTGGGGGTGGAGAGATTTGGAAGCGCATAAAGTCCACATTGAGACCACTGGGTTGTAGGGTTCCAAGGCAGAATAGGAGGTGCTGTTCCTCCAGTTTTCGGGTGGCATCGTTGAGACACTGGAGGAGGCCCAGGATGGACATGTCCCCCAGGGAGTGGGAGGGTAAGGTGAAGTGGTTTGCGACTGGGAGGTGTTGTTGCTTGTGGCGAACCGAGCATGGGTGCTCCACAAAGTAGTCTCCGAGCCGCTGCTTGGTCTCCCCAACGTAGAGGAGGTCACATCGGGTACAGTGGACACAACAGACCCCTCTGTCTTCTCTCCCAGCTACCTGCTCCTCCCACCTCACTGACCAACATCCACTTCCAATCTACATTCACCTACTAGCTTCATCCCCACCTCCTTGACCTGTCCATGTTCTCTCCACCTATCTGCTCCACTGTCCACCTTCTATCACCACAACTCCCTCTCTATTTCAGAGCCCCCGTTCCTTCCTCAACTTTGCATCTAACTTGCCAACATGTGATTTACTCTTTTGGGAGAGTCTAGTATGTCCATGTAGATAACATACATTACCTTATCCTCAATCATCTGTCACTTCCTCAAAAAAACTCACTCAAATTTGAGGGCCAAGACCTCCCTAGCATAATACAATGCTGACTATCCCTAATAAGTCAATTTTTCTCCAAAGGAATTGGTGTCCCTAAAAATCTTCTCCACCAATTTCCCCACCACCAAATGTAAGGCTCACCTGCCTACAATTTCCTGGATTGTCCCTATGTACCTTCTTGAACAAAGGAATAACACTGGCTATCCTCCAGTCTTCTGGGACCTCACCTGTGACTTTTACGGCCAAGCTAAGTCCCAAATTTTTATTGTAACAAGATGCTTGAGGGCAAAGGGAATACATGATAATATTAAATTTACAGGAGTGAAGACAGGAGGTAGATTGTGTAGCATGAACATTGGAAAGGACTGGTTTTTCTGAAAAGATATGTGGCACTGTAAAAGGCCAATGTAAAAATACAAATATGGTTATTATATTTAAAGGCATATATAAGTTATTATACCAATTAGTCAGTTTTTTAAAACTCTATAATGAGTCAAGAATCATTGGAGCAAGTAGAAAGATAGAAGGTCACAATCAGACCAACAAATGATCTTACTGAATGGGAAAGCAGGCCTACTCCTGCATTTATTTCTTTTATTCTTGTAAATCTGTATGAACTTCCTTCAAATTTACATTACCTCAAATTTCCACTGGTATCTGTAATTTATGACTTCAAATTAGGAATAACACAAACAGGATGTGCTTCTGCAACTTAATGATCAAGTTTGGGTTTATTAACATGGTATTCAATTTCTATCCAAAGTACGTTCGTATGTCTAAAAATACTGCCTCCAAGAAAAATGAACTCCAATGATTTGGTCATTCTGCCTTCTCTTCCACTTCAAAATGTCTAGTAATACTTTAAATTTTATACAGTACTGTCAAGAACATATGAACAGATGAGTTTAGGCAGGAGTTCATTAGCTGTGAGAAAACCAAAACAAAATTCAATCAATCACACTTTTTAAATAAAAAGAACCCAAAAATTGCATGGGACACTTCAAAATTAGCTAATTTACAAGTTTATCAATTAAAACTCAATGAGTACGAAAATGCAAGGACCACTGCAAATGTAGCAAGTGTAGAATTGAGAAGATGCTTTTTTTTAGTATATAAAATATTAAAAAGGGTCAAAGGCACGCAACTGCAACACAGAAAAAAGATGAATAATTCATTTAAACAACTGCCAATTTTTTGTTGTTATGCATATATTTACAACCCCAAGATAAGGGTGCACATCTTAATTTGAAATATTGATAAATCTATGCAACGTCCTAGGAAAGCAGTATTAGACATGGTTTTCTATGCCCTAGCCATATACATCTTCTTTGACACATCCCATTTTTCCAAAAAGCTAAACTGAAGCTAACAACTAAACATATATCTTGAAAACAGGGTCATAAATTTACGGCTTTTTGCTGCATATTCTTCGACTTTAGTACACTTTCACAGAACTTGTGGAATTTAGGAAGAAGGGAAAAAAAAACAGCCCAAACTGGAGCTGGCTGTTCAAACTGATCTCCTCACTGTATTACTAGGTGCTAGCCGCACGTAGGTAGCAGTGTTTTGAACAAATGAGGAATTCTTATGGTCAGTTAGCAAATGCCACTGATAAGAATCTAATTGAAACTCTGTTTCCCTGGAACAAATGCAATGATTTTAAACCTTAATTTTTTGACTTATTAGCAAGATAGAGCTATGTTTTGCAATGCAAGCTAACCACTGGTGATCTGCTGCTTTCCTTGTATCATGTGTAAGACCAAGTTTTGGAGGCCGTGTACATTGTTCCACGAGAGAACTAAAATTTCAGACTTGGCAAAATGCTGTGCAATAGCAATGTTCCCTTCTGATTGGACTGAGAACATAACAATCTGACTGACACTATGAAATGGCATTGACCTTCATGTCTCCAAACAAAACACCAACCTTCAAGAGAAACAAACCCATGGATTCCAGAGGTTTAAACCATGGATGCATTAAGGGGGAAGGGGCACAATGGAGAGATTGATATAGCCAGCATAATTCCTCTACCACACAGCCCCCTTCACTCCACCTAAATCAGGAGCTCCACCCACATTCTTCATCACTAAAAGCTTCCAATTTCTTGGTTTTTATTTTCTTCTATTTATCATGGATATCCAGTGTTAGTACACTTCTGTACCACCAGAAGGGTCTCAGTTTAGTCTTAAAATTGAGGTTCAAATTAGTCTTCCTCTGTGGCTGGGCTGCTCTTGTTTTCACACACACTCCTGTTAGAGACATGAGGCTGAATAATTGTGTGTTTCAGGACTGGCTTTAGACTAAAAAAAGGTAGTGGGCAGAGGAGGGGGTGTGGGCTAATCTAACAGGATTCATACATTCGGTTTTGAACTCTCTCATTAACAACCTTAGGTGGCTGGGGTTTTAATAGACCAACTCTCCAACATATTCCACTTTGTTTACAGGGAAATGCACACTTTACACAATGCCAAAAGGAACACATGCAAATGGTAGACAGAAAGTCAAACTCTATAGTATCAAAATGATGTTGGAATGTCAGATTTGCTAAATGGCTATATTTTAACTTAATTCAAGATAGACACCAAATCCCGTTCTAAAAAAATGATTATCCAGCATCTATACCTGGATACAGAGCCTATGTTATTACCAGGAAATTCACTTTGAGGAGAGAATCCTTAGTAAGCTTCTCTATAACTGAGTTACAGGTTTTCTTAAAAAAAACCTCTGAACTCAGCAGATATTCAGTAAATATTATCAAAATTTATTAATAGTATTGAGTACTTGTGCTCCGACTGAAAAGACATATTTAATGAGATCTAATCACGATTGAAAGATTAATGTATGGTTGGCTCAAGGAATGAATTTCAAGGCAACTCTCAATGTAAAAACCAATTCACAGATTAGACATTCTCCAGTGGGAGAAAAAGAAAACAAAGGAAACATTTCATTGATTGTTACGAACATTTTGGACAGGTTTCACAGAAAAGAAATAACAGGGAGCAGAACATTCAGCCCTTTGAGGCTTATCTGCCATCAAATAAGATTGCAACTGATCATCCAAGTCAGTACTCTAAACAGTACTTCGCCCCATAGTTTTTGACTCTTTTAACCCAAAGAACTGTTTCTAACTCTTCCGTGAAAACATTCACTACTTTGGGCTCACCGCTTTCTGTGGCAGAGAATTCAAAAGGCTTACCACTCTCCGGTAAATAAGTTTCTCTTTACAATCTTAAATAGCCTATACTGTATCCTTAGACTGTGACCACTGGTTCTGGACTCCCTGGTCATCAGGAACACCCTTCCTGCATTTACCCAGTTGGTATTTTATTGCTTCCTATGAGATCCTGCCTCATTTTTCTAAATATAAAAGAGATTACAGTCTCTGTTTAAAGTTCAGCATAAAGTATAACCATGAAAGGCATTTTGCATTTTTGTTCAAGCATTAATAAGGGAGTTTTCCCATATTTAGAATATAGATTTTCTTACAAAATGGTGCTTTTTTGAAAAAAAAAGTTTGGTCTCAAAAAAGTCTTAAAAATGAATGAAATGCATTAGATTTCGAGTTGGCCACTAGGAATTCAAATTTCTCCAAAACTAAAAGTTAAGGGATTGTAACATTTGACTCACTAACTTCAAACTAAAAACTTTCATTTGGTATCTGAATGGCTATGCCTACCCTCCAGTTGAATTTGCAGGACATTTTACTTGGGGAAAAAGGGATTTTCCACATTCTCAACTATTCCAATCACTATTCATGCAGAAAGCAACAACAGAAGATGAAGCAATTGGTTTAGGAATGTAAAAAACGACGAATAAATATTGACTAGAGCACTGGGAATAACTACTGTGAATTTTAAGAACAGAATCATAAGCTCATTTAAACGCAGTTTTTTTTTAATGTCATTTTCAAAAGATAACACCTCCAGAAGAGCTTTGCCTCAACGTATCACTGAAGTGTCAGCCTAGATTTTCCTCTTTAACTCGAGTAGGACTCAAATTCTCAACCTTTTGACAAAGGTGAGAATGCTACCAATTATGCAACAGCTAACAATTGTTGGCAAATATAACGTCAAGAAAAAGGAATGCTCCAAAATGTGGATCAAGAGTATCTGCACCATTTTGTACAAACTGCCTGTAAATTATGATTGTAATTTTAAAATACAGCTTTATTCTGGGATTAGTTTGATAGCTGAAAAGTTAAAATGTCCAGTTTCGAGAACCATCAGTATACTTGCACAAAAGATGCCTCCAGGACTCCTCTTTGACAATGCGTATCTTAGAAAGAAAATCATATTACTTCAAACTAGTAACAAAGTACTCAACTAAAACGTGCACATACACTAAGTTGATCTTCAATTCTTCACACAGGTGTCATGTCATCTTAAATTATTGGTGAGGTGTAACAAATATGGGGCTTAAAATTATCTGGAAACTTGTGTGTTCGCTTCCTGTATTTATGCATAGTTGATTTTACACGTATTAGATATATTTTTAATAAACATGTCCACAATATGATACATTGGAGAAATTCAAAAATATGACAATGAACTCTAAACTGTATAGCTTTCGGTCTTTAAAATGGTATCTGCCCTATGAATGAATAATTTTTGCGCTGTGAAAGGATCAATGCATGATCTTTGTTGTTTTTCAGACCTGAATTAGTTAAGAGTTTTTGTGTGATCAGACTGCATAGATACATACAACATTGTTTTGAAGGGAAAAAACCTTTTATAATCAAATTTATCTTAGCATGTCAATTTAGAAATCATCATTGAGGGCACAGCCGCTTTTTAAATATTTAGACTCTCAAAACCTATTTCATAGTTGATATTTGGTATTATAGCTAAACAGGATTAAGTTGCTTAGGTTTCACAAGTCAGCTAGACAACCCTGTGGGATCAGTGCCCTCAAAGTCACAATATGGCAATCCCTGCTTTAAATGTTGCAAGTTAATCATTTCAGATATTTCAATCTTTTCTAGAGTTGCACTTTACTTTCCCCTTGTCAGTAAAAGGCTTGCCTTTCCCAATGATGTCCCAAAACACCTTTGATGCCAGGCTTTTGTTTTGTTGTGGAAGAGAATAAAAGTGACTTGTCCACCTGCTTTCTTCCCAGATTACTCTCATTCACATCCTCATTCATCAGTATTTTGATAACTCTACATACACAGAATAGTTCTCACCTGTTAAGAAGGAATTAAAATCCCTCCATATTAAATACAGAGTGACACTGGTTATGAGTGATTTCAAATCAATAACAATTCAAATGGCAAAACCTAAAAAGTGAAATGACGTATAGTACAACTTGCCCAAGAGACTCCAGTATCAAAAGTGCCACATAACAGAGAATGACTTGAACCCAGCAGCTGAAATGCACTTAATTTAAAATTGCTCAAATTGGTTAAGTTATATAAAATGAAGTTGGAGTGCAAAATCTAAGATGGCCTTGCCAGGGCAACATTTTTAAGTGAAAAGAAAGCATTGCAAGAATATATTTTAAACTGACTTTCAAAGAATAAAGGCAGTCAAAATACAACATTTTCCAACATCTTTTATATCCAAATGTCCAGAATTGTGTTCCAACAATTCAAAGGCAAATCAGAATTGGTGACAGATGAGTGTGGTCAGCAAGGAACTAAATCAATTTCAGACTGTGTACAAGCAATAATTGGAGAACAGAATAATCAAGTAGACTACCATTAGCAAAGAGGTTAATGTGTTCTTACACAATTTACTCTCCAATTTCAGCTCTGTTACCAAGACTTCAGACAGGATGCATTTTGCTTAGTGACTGGGGATTGTTATTTCAGGAAAAAGAGAGACAGGAAATGATTGATTCTAGTGGTGAAGTGGTAGTGTCCCTATCGCTGGGCCAGATAGCCTGGGTTCAAGTCCCACCTACTCCTGAGGTGTGTCATCACATGGGTGAATGATTAAAAATATTTGAAATGCAAAAGGTAACTTGCTCTCAGTTACAGATCCTGTTCTTTTGTCAGTTTTTATCCATTATCTAATTACAGCGACTTTCTGACTGGTCTAGGGTCGAAAATAAATTTAAAAAGGTGTAGAAAGATTTGTAAAATTAATGAATAATGACCAAAATTTCCATGGTGAGTGGAAATATAATTAATTATCGGCATCACAAATCATATAGTACACATTTCATATCCACAAAACTTACGTTCTGGTTTGCTCTTATGAGTTATGTTTTCCCAGTCATACTTAACATTGAAATGTTTGTATAAATATTTATGAAGGAAATTCTTAAAACAGAAAACCATTTACTTGTTTAAATGCATTCCCATATCCATGTTTATATTGGCATAAAATATTTACAAACTGGGATTTTGGAGTAGCCGAAGAAAATAGGAAAATTAAATTTTCATTCCTTTGTTCTGATTTGCACACATTTTTTGCTAACTCCCACAAACTTTCACACTTTCATTCTAGCCAGTTAGAGATGATAAATGATCTATTGGAAGGCTTTGGTCAAATGTTACTCCAAAACAGCTACAAAAATTGAAGTGCCACTTCCAAACTTTGTCCAACATTACCTTTTTGCACTGCAGTATAATTTCCACTTGATGCCTCTCAAGGTAGCAGCACAGAATTCAACAACTTGGTTTGAACCTGCATCCGCCACCCTGAGAACCCTGTCAATCTTTATGTACGAGTCCCACCAAGATTGGTTTTAAAATTAAACATGCCTTAAAAAAGAAGTTTTCACATGACTACATTCAGTTAAAGATCTAAGTAACAGAAGGATCAGAAATCTGCTTATGGACTTTGTTATCCTAACATTCCTTTTCGATCAGCTCAATGAATAAAGTTAGAGCAATCTCCGATAACAAAGTGAGAGGCTGGACAAGCACGGCAGGCCATGCAGCACCTTAGGAGCACAAAAGCTGACGTTTCGGCCCTACGCCCTTCATGAAGGAGGGTAGAGGCCCGTAACATCAGCTTTGGTGCTCCAAAGATGTTGCTTGGCCTGCTGTGTTCATCCAGCCCCACTTTGTTATCTTGGATTCTCCATCATCTGCAGTTCCCATTATTTCTAGAGCAATCTCTGATCAGCCAGCGACCAATAAATATCAAACAGTCGTCATTTCAAGGTTTTAACCTTAGGCCTCAAGTATACCACATGGACGTAACACTGTATTTAAATCATAAGACATTTGTTCTCATGTACAATTTCTGCTTCACCTTGAGCTAATCTGAAGTTCACTGCCTACCACCAAAATTGGGGTTTTTAATCCATTCTGACTTTGAAAATTTTCTTTTTAGGATTAACTTGCTCTGTTACTCTGCAAATTTTGAAATTAATATGCTGTGTGCACAGCTGACAAAAAAAATCCAAATCAGAAACAAAACTGAAATTGCTGGAAAAACTCAGCATGCCTGGAAGCTTCCGTAGATAGTAAGCAGGGTTAATTTTTTTTTATTAACATTAAACAATAATTATGCATGCTGGCATGCCTCACAAAATCTAGAAAAATTGAATTATCCAAACCACAAATTTGCTAACTTCTCACACAAGTCTCAAGAAGCTGCTGAGTTTTTCCAGTAATTTCTGTTTTTCATCTGTTCAGCTTTCTGGTCTACAGTAAAATCTCCACCCTTTAGCCTGAAACCCAAAAAAGTACAAAGTACCTTGGCAGTAACACATTAATCCGCAGAGTTAAAAAGGTGTGAAATTGTGAATTCAAGTGGTACCCCATTTACTGTTTTTAGCAAGAACATTTATGCAACTGTGCAATACAATGGGTGCAGGGTAGCCATGATAAGTTACCCAAGTATACTGAAGTAGACTGGTTAGTGAGCTTATAAAGTCAACCTGTTTTCTGCTTATAAATGAAATAATTCAATTGCCTGCAGTCGAATTTTGCAGGATAAAAATAACTCTGCCTCAAATATGTAAATATAAAAGGGAAATGGCACCTGCAAAACTATTACTACCCTATCTTTAAACACAAAACACTTCTGCTATAATGTAAAAGTAGAACTGAGGAGTGGGTGCCTCAAAAGACTGCTTTTTATCATTTTAGAAGCATATAGAAAATGCAATAACTTCATTTAAATGAAAAATGCATGTTTTGCAATGCAGAACTACCTACTGCTCTTTGGTCAACAACAAAGTGAGTTCACTACTCAGAGAATCTTGGTTGTCCACACCAGTTTTAATGTCAGAGAAAAATGTTTAAGGATCAAAACACTGCAGTTAGAACATGACAAATCTACCAACAGTCCAAGTGACTAAGTGAGAGCCACATGAGCATGAGTGGCCATTGTGTCAGAGACACTAAACTACTTTGAATCAACATCTGTGCATAAAATGTAAATAAACACACAGCATGTCACTCAAACTTGTCACATACTAGTCTTGAATTCAAATTACTATATTGATTTGTTTAATCGTACTTATCCTTGTAATTATTAAAAAAACTCAATTTTAAGACATGCTCAGAGAAAACAGAGGAAGAAAAATACCCAACATTCAGAAATATTTTGGAGGAAACAAAATTCTAAGAACAATTTTTTTATTACCATTTATTACATACAAAGAGATAATGTTAGGTAACCAGCTACAAGACTAGAATGTGGATTTAGACAATTAGAAACTGAAAAATTTCAAATACAGTGCAAGATTTTACTGAGTTACAGGCTTATAGTAATTATGATTAGATTCCCTACAGCGTGGAAACAGGCCCTTCGACCCAACGAGTCCACATCGCCCCTTGAAGCAACCCACCCAGACCCATCCTCCATAACCCACACACATCTGAACACTATGGACAATTTAGCATGGCCGATCCACCTCACCTGCTCTGGACTGTGGGAGGAAACCGGAGCACCAGAGGAAACCCGCAGACACGGGGAGAATGTGCAAATTCCACACAGACAGTCGCCCGAGGCTGGAATTGAACCCGGGTCCCTGGCGCTGCGAAGCTGCAGTGCTAACCACTGAGCCATTGTGCCACCTTAATTATATATTTTAAATCTGTGCAGGATTTAAGTAATCCCAACATGCAACATCACACTCACCACTGCAACTCCTGCTTCCTTCAGCTTTATTGGGACATCCCTTACTACTCTATCCAACATTCAGTTCTGTCCATGCTCAACCTGAATAATGAACTTTGTCGTTATGCGACATGTATGGCAAATGTATTGAATGAAGTTACTAAGACTTGCTTGTATTTGGTGAGAAGTTACAAGGCTGTAATCCAATCCAGCTGCAATTTGCAAAATCCCAAGAGTTAAGACAGGTTTCAGAATTATTACCAATGAATAATTTTAGAAACGAAAATTCCTGCATTATAGTGAGTGCAGTTTCCCCAAAATATTTTTTAAAAGTTAACTTCTGCAAAGAAGTGCAGTGGGAGAGGGGAAAAAAAGAATCACAGGAAGGTGAACAGGGAACATTACATGGGTACAAAAAAAAAGCCTTGCTTTAACTGTTGATTGAAAACACATATGCATGCTAACCTTTCCTTTAGCCAAAATTTAATCCTAGATCATCATCAACGCGGTCCCTCACAGACAGGTCCTGATTCTTTTCCATTCTGAAGGTGAGTCCTTAGGTGGCTGTGCAGACTGATACGGCTGCCACAGGCTGTTACACTTGGGACAGGTGCTGGTCATGGGAAGGGGTAAGTGGGATAATAGTGCGGCAGTGCACACCTTTGGCTTTTTTCCCCCCCACCTGGCTGCAAGTCTGGAGGTGCACACACTTACCCAGATTCACCACCTCAACTTTGGATGCTCTTGGCCCAGTGATTCCTTTGTGTCTAAGAGAATAAGCAATTCACCAGTGAGGCCTCGAGGGTATCACTGAAGCGCTTCCTCTGTCTACCAAGCTGGTGTCTACCAGCTTGCCTGCTGTTTCAAAGCTGGGAGTAGAGAATCTGCTTGGGGAGTCTTATATTGGTCACACGGATGATGTACCCAGCTCA
Organism: Stegostoma tigrinum; assembly: GCF_030684315.1. NCBI lineage: Eukaryota > Metazoa > Chordata > Chondrichthyes > Orectolobiformes > Stegostomatidae > Stegostoma > Stegostoma tigrinum. Next base: position 40,286,076 of record NC_081372.1, on the reverse strand, counting down.
TTGTCGTCCTCAAGGGTGGTCGGTGCCTCGATGCTAGGGATGTTGACCTGGTCGAGGACGCTGGTGTTGATGCATCTTTCTTCCTAATAGATTCACATGATCTTGAATAGACAGTGTTGGTAGTATTGCTACAAAGCCTTGGAGATATCTGTTGTAGACAGTCCATGTCTCAGAACCACATGGGAGGGCAGGAACCAATACAGCTCTGTAAACTATGATCTCGGTGTCAGATCTGATGTTGCTGTTCTCAAACACTCTTTCCTCAGGTGTCCAAAGGCTGCCCTAGCACACTAAAGGTGATAACGGATCGCTTCATTAATAGCTGCTTTGGCCAACAGGATGCTCCTGATGTATTGGAAGTGGTCAACTTTCTTTAACGCCTCCCCACAGGCCATTGACGATTGGGAGTTTGCTCCAATATTGCTGAGCCAGACTGATGGAGTTCCTTTGTCTTGTGGGTGTTCAGAGTGAGACCCATACTCTCATACACTCTGTAAAAGGTGCTGACAATGGTCGGGAATACATCCTCAGGCTGCACATTCACAAGTATCATCTGTGCATTGTAACCTGACGGCACTGGTTGAGCCGACTTTAGTTTTGGCTAGAAGGCAGTGGAGGCTGAACAGTTTCTCACAGGTTCTGCCAGTAAGTGGGGAGCTTGATCCTAAATAAAATACAGGACCTCATGACGGAGGATAACTTTCTTCCTACTCTTGGTTTGATGGGTTGAGACAGCTGAAGTCTGGGTGCAACTTTCAGACTGTGACAAATTACAGAGCAAACTGTGCTTAAAGGATCAGGTGGAAGAATTCTATTGAGGTTTATGTTCTCTTCCTGGCGCTTCAATGTCACTTCTGTGCATTCCTGGAGATCTCTCAAAAAGATACATTATTGAATGATTCATCATTTGGACAGTCAAAGGCTGGGGATTCCAGTGAGTTGACCATTTCAGAGATCACCGAAGCATTTTTGTTGGGAATCTCTTGCTGACACCAGGTTTTAAAAAGAGCAGTTTCTTAGTGGGCTGGTTCCAAGCATACAAGTGAAATGAACTGCCAGCTAACCTGGTTTTGCGTAATTAGCATCTTGATGTTGGACATGTTGGCTTGAGAGAGGACCCTGCTCCTGAAGTGCATTTTTCCCTCCCTCACTGAGTTTGGAAGATCTTCCAAAGGCACAGCTAACAGTACTTCTCCAGTGATTTGAAGCTCCTACTGTTGTTTGTCCAAATCTTGGAAGCGTACAGAAACACAAGAATGACATGTACCTGATCATCCATGACCTTGGGTTTACAATTCTGCTCAGGTGAAGACCAAGCTAGCAGATCAAAGACAATAGCGACATTTGTCTTCTGCATCCAGTTAGTCAAGAGGAAACTTTCAAGATGTGAAAAAAAAAGTCAGTATTTTCCAGGACTTCACCAACGGGTTAACATTTGGGGCTTTTTTTAAGGGTGGGAGACTTGGGAGTTGGATGAGAAAGGAGATGCTTAGGGGTATGGATAAGACTAGATGTGACAGACCACATAATTCCTCTAACATAATGACTGTCAATTTGTCTATTCAACTTTAAAAAGATACAGGTAAGACAGGTGGAAGCAAATATAAAACATCAAGCATGATAAAAGTATAGATAGAGAACGATTTTGGAATTAAGTTGCAAAGACCTCCAAAATGTAAAAATGTGTTAAGTGCAAACAAACAATGTTTGCAGAGTCCATTACAAAAGAGAACCACAGTTTGCCTGTACAATTCTGAAGGGGATGCAGGAGCTGGGGGATCTGGGTGTGTGTGCGCACACAGATCATTTAAGCTAGCAGAATAAGTGGGAGAGTAGTTAGTAAAGCAAACCTGTCCTCAGGTTCATTAATAGAGGTATAAAATCCCATAGCAAGGAGGTGACTTTGAACTCCTAAGACGTTTTGTTTAACCTCAACCGTAGTACTGTGCACAGTTATGGGCACCAATTTACAGGAAAGATGTGCATGTACTGGAGACAGTGGTGAAGTGATTTACAAGAATGACTCCAGGAATGAGAAATTCTAGTTATAAAGGATAGATTGAAGAAATTGAGACTGTTCTCCTTGGACAGAAGATGGCTGAGGAGAGACTCGACAGGTTTTCATGAACATGCTAGATAGAATAGATAGGGAGAAGCACTACTGCTCAAAAGGAACAAGAACAAGAGGACATGGTGGGCAGCATTGTGGCCCATTGCTTAGTGCTGCCGCCTCACAGCACCAGGGATCCCAGTTTTATTCCATCCTTGGGCATCCGAGAACAGTTGACACATTCTCCCTATGTCTGCGTGGGTTTCCTCTGGATGCTTCGGGCTCCTCCCACAGTCCAAAGATGTGCAGATTTGGTGGATTAGCCATGCTAAATTGCCAATAGTGTTCAGAGATACGTAGATTATGTAGATTAGTCATGGAAAATGCAGGGTTACAGGATAGGGTGGGGGGTTAAGTTTAGATGGGATGCGCTTCAGAGGATTGGTGGGGACTCGATGGGCTGAATAGAATCTTCACAGTATGGAAGCAGGCTATGATTTAAAAAGTGATGTACAAAAAGATGTGAGAGGAAAAAAAACTTTTTCACACGAAGTACTTGGGTATGGAAATGTATTGCATAGAAATATGGTGGAGGAAGATCCAATTGAGGTAGTCAAGAGAGCAATGGATGACTATTTGGATAGAAGCAGAGTTCAAGAATATGGTGGAAAACAGCAAGCGATTGGCAGTGGATATGATATTTGCACGTTTGAAGAACCAATGCAGGCATGATGAGCCAACTGGATTCCTTCTGAGCTGTAAAAATACTGATTCTGTGAAAAAATGCACAGCAAACAAAGTTCAAAGCTAAAAATGGAGGCCAATTCATAAAATGAGAATTTGGATTAGTACAGTACCTCTTGAACCACGATACATAGAAAAGTGAATTCAGCCTAGGTTGGCGAGATAAAAAAAAAATCAGTGTTCACAGAATCATAACCAACCATCACAAAACAAGGGTTCATCAGACTGTCCACTCGTATACCAATATTGATCTTGATTTCTCTTCACATTATAGACACTTTAACATATAGCCATTGGCTGCTGGACGAAGCCTGGTTCTGCAGTGACGTCCAATTAAAGACAAAGCAACAGCTTTTGGAGATTTCATTACAAACTAGTTCTACATGCATTTTTTAATGTATTTGCTAACAGTATGGGAAGAGTCAATTATTCGAAAGAAGACACGCCTCATCTGTTTTAACTGGCTCCAATGATTAAGAAACAAAGACAGATGATTTATAATTAAAGGTTTACCTAGTAGTACAGCAATTAAACAGGAGGGAAATAATCAATAAAGCAAGGAATTATTCCAATGGAAGACAGCTTTGTTAAATAGGAAATATCAATTTTTGTAGATAAGCATAAGGTGTGTTCATTTCCACTGAATTCATCCAATACCCTGATTGGCGCAGATAAGCCAGTTTCAGGATGGCTTAGAGGCCTAAGTGAAACAGCAGATAGGTTCCCAAGAGGCAATGGGAGTTCTGAAAGGAAGGGCGTCCTCTACTCCTCAGCAAGGAGTCAATAATCAGTAATGTGGATTTGAAATGATTAGTAGAAAAATAAAAGAGGGATTTTTAGTAGAAATGTATGAAACATTGGTGAATTACAAAAATGGTCAAAGAGACAAAAACCCTAATTTTATAAAATATCAATTCACGTTGTAATAAAACACCTACAGGGCTAAAGACCCAGAGCTGCTAAATGGGATCAGGCCAATCTCTTCTTCAGCTGACAGAGACAAAAGCTCTTCTCAGCCCTTACTTCTGTTTCTATTTGACAGCAACAGTCATGGATACCTAAGAATTTGCAGGGAAAAAAAGGATGAATGAAGAATTTAAAAACAGACTCAGTTGTTAGCACTGCAGCCTCACAATGCCAAGACCCGGGTTTGATTCCACCCACAGTCTGTGTGGAGTTTGCACATTCTCCCAGGATCTGCGTGGGTTTCCTCTGGGTGCTCCAGTTTCGTCCCAGAGTCCAAAGATGTGCAGGCTAGATGGATTGACCATGCTAAATTGCCTGTAGTGTTTAGGGATATGTAGATTAGGTTGGTTATAGGGTGATGGGTCTGAGTGGGATGCTCCAAGGGTTGGTATGGACTTGTTGGGCCGGAAGGCATGCTTCCACACTGTAGGGATTCTATGATTCTATGATAAACTGTACAACAGTAGTGAATAGTCTGGAGTAGTCTTCTGAAAATATGTTCAATACATATTAAATATTAATAGACATTTGAGGGAGAGATGAAATATGAGGGTAAGCTAGCTAGTAATATAAAAAGAGGACTGTAAGAGTTTCTTCAGATATGTAGGATGTTAAAAGAAAGCCAAAAGTGGACTTTGGACCACAGGAAAATGACGCTGGAGAGATAGTAATGGGGAGCAAGGAAATGGCTGAAGAACAGAATAATTACTTTGCTTCACTCTTTACAGTGGAAGACACAAGTAATATCCCAAAACTTCGAGAGATTTGAGGGCAGAGCTGAATATGGTGTGGCCATCACCAGAGGAGAAGGTGCTAGAACAACTGAATGGCCTGACGATGGATAAATCATCAGGACCAGATGGACTATGCCCTAGAGTTCTGAAGGAGATAGATGAAAAGAAAGCCGAGGCGATGGTGATCTTTCAGGAAGGGTCCCATAGGACTGAAAAATCACGAACCTGACACCCCTGTTTAAAAAGGGAGTAAGACAAAAGACTGCAAATTACAGGCTTATTATCCTAACCTCGGTCGAGGGTGAGATTTTAAAGTTCATTGTGAAGGATGAGATTTCTGAATACTTGGAAGTGCATTGTAAAATAGGGCAAAGTCAGCCCGGCTTCATCAAGCGGAGGTCATGCCTGCCAAATCTGTTAGAGTTCTTTGAGGAAGTAACAAGCAGGTTTGGCCAAGGAGAGCCAATGGATGTTATCTACCTGGATTTCCAGAAGGCCTTTGACAAGGTGCCACACAGGATGCTGATGAATAAGATAAGCACGCACGGTGTTAGAGACAAGGTACTAGATGTATAGAAGATTGGATGTCTGGAGAAAGCAGAGAGTGAAGTTAAAAGTGACTTTCTCAAGATGGCAGCCGGTGACAAGTGGCGTTCCACAAGGGTCAGTGTTCACTTTATACATTAATGATCGAGATGAAGGAACTGAGGGCATTCAGGCTAAGCTTGCAGGCAATACAAAGATAGGGAGACAGGTAGTATTGAGGATGCAGAAGGATTTGGACAGGTTAAGAGAGTGGACACAAAGAAGTGGCAGACAGAGTACAAATGTGGTAAACTGTGAGGTCATACACTTTGGAAAGAAAAATAGATGGACGGATGATTTTCTCAACAGGGAGAAAATTCAGAAGTCTGAAGTGCAAACAGACTTGAGAGTTCTAGTCTCAGATTCGGACGAGCCAGAGACGCCCTCATCCCATTAAAGTGCTAAAAACATAATTCTCTCAAATTAAACTTGCAGGTTGAGTCGGTGGTTAGGAAGGCAAATGCAACTTTGGCATTTATTTCGGAGAGGACGTGAATATAAAAGCAGGGATATAGTTCTGCAGCTCTATAAAAGGTCTAGCCAGGCCACATTTGGAGTACCTGCTGGCCCTGAAACTGGTTCAGAGGAGGATTGAGAGAATGATCCCAGGAATGAAAAACTTAACATATGAGGAATGTTTGAGGGCTCTGGGTGTATACTCAATGGAGTTTAGAAGGATGAGGGGGGGACCTAGTTGAAACTTACAGAATACTGAATGGCCTGGACAGAGTGGATGTTGGGAAGTTGTTTCCATTGGTAGGAGAGATGAGGACGCAAGGGCACAGCCTTAGAGTAGACAACACAGGTCAATAGGGTGGTCAAGGCGGCATATGGCATGCTTTCCTTCATTGGGCGGGGTATTGAGTACAAGAGTTGGCAGGTCATGTTGCAGTTGTATAGGACTTTAGTTCGGCCACATTTGGAGTACTGTGTACAGTTCTGGTCGCCACATTACCAAAAGGATGTGGATGCTTTGGAGAGGGTGCAGAGGAGGTTCACCAGGATGTTGCCTGATATGGAGGGTGCTAGCTATGAAGAGAGGTTGAGTTGATTAGGATTACAGAGTGGGGGACTCAATTACTAGGGGTCATGAGTTCAAAGTGAGAGCAGGAAAGTTTAAGGGAGATATGCGTGGAAAGTTCTTTACACAGAGGGTGGTGGGCGCCTGGAACGCATTGCCAGCGGAGGTGGTAGACGCAGACACATTAGCGTCTTTTAAGATATATTTGGACAGGTACATGGATGGGCAGGGAGCAAATGGACACAGACCGTTAGAAAATAGATGACAGGTTAGACAGAGGATCTTGATCAGCACAGGCTTGGAGGGTCAAAGGGCCTGTTCCTGTGCTGTAGGTTTCTTTGTTCTTTTTGTATAGGGAAGACCTTTTAGAACAGTGATAAGGAGAAACCGCTTCAGCCACAGAGTGGTAAATCTCTGGAATTCACTGCCACTGAAGTCCATGGAGGCCAGGTCATTGAGTATATTTAAGATGGTGTTAGATAGGTTCTTGATTGCCAAGGGGATCAAGGATTACAGACAGAAGGCAGGAGAATGGGGTTGAGAAACTTATCAGCCGTGATTGAATGGCAGAGCAGACACAATGGGCTGAATGGCCTAATTTCTACTATGTCTTCTGGCCTAGACATTTGCAAATGTTTGGACCAAACGAGTGTGTGGAGAAAATTCCCGATTTTCAGTTCAGTTCTTCTTCCAAAGATCTTTGAATCACTCCAATAAAAATTCATTTCTCATCCTCACTAAACATCATTGTGCCCATCTCATCATCTAAACATCCCAAACAGATCCAAATGCCTCGTCTATTCTGGGCAGCTTGCTCATACTTCAGAATATACGGTGCTTTACCACATATAAACTCGTCTCAGATCTTCTCCCCAAAATCCTTTCCAGCAACAAAGTTTGATGGTGCCACTGAGGATGGTTTAAACTCATGAGTGGGTGGGAGGAACAGCACAGATGTTAGTAATTAATCGACATTGGAGAACAGCTTCAGTCTAAGGCTAGTATAGCTAAAAGAGAAATACAAATCTGGGAGAGGTTGCTCAGCTCAATGGGACTGGAAGCTTGAACTGTATTTGCTTCAATATATGAAAAGCAACACACAAGATAGATGAACTTACAGCAGGGATTAATGCTTGTAATTATGACATTTCTGCTATCAGAGACATGACCGAAAGGAGGGCAGAATTGGCAGCTTAATGTTCCAGGATATTGATGTTTTAGGCAAGAGAGGGGAGGAAGCAAAAGAGGTGGGTGAGTTGCATTATAGGTTAAGCAGCTTATCACAGCTGTGCTGAAGGAGGACATCCTGGAGGAACCTTGCAGTGAGGCATTATGGGTAGATCTTAGGAACAGCAAGGATGGAATTACAATACAGGGATTACACTATAGACTTTCCGGTACCAGAGGGAAACAGAAAGAGATATGTAGTCAGGTTCTGAAAATATGTGAAAATAACAGCTTTGCTGCGGTGGGCAAGTTTAACTTTACCCATACTGACTAGGACTCCCTTAGTGCTGGGAATTTGGATGGGGAGCAATTTGTTAGGTGTGTCCTGGAGGTTTTTTTGAAACTACGTAGATGGTCCATTGAAGGAGGGGACTATTCTGGGCCCTGTATAGGGAAATGAGTCGAGCCAAGCAAACCTTTCAGTAGAGGTAAATTTGGGAATAATGATGATTCGACAAGATTTTAGATACATGGATAAAGACAAGAGTAGACTCGGATGAAGGTGTTAAATTGTGAGGGGTGGGGGAGAAAGCCAATTATAACTGATTTAGGCAAGAATTGGAGGATCTGGATTGGGAGCAGCTGTTCGAGGTAAATCCGCATCCAATATGTGGGAGACAGTAAGAACTGCTGATGTTGGAGTCAGCAATAACATGAAGTGGAGCTGGTGGAGCACAGTCGGCCAGGCAGCATCAGAGGAGCAGGAATGTTGACGTTTTGGGTCAGGACCTTTCTTCAGAAAAGGGAGGGGGAAGGGAGCGAGAAATAAATAAAGAGGAGGGGTGGGGCTGAGGAGGTGATAGGTGAGTGCAGGTAGATAGTGGTGGGGATTGATCAGTGAGGTGGGAGGAGCAGATAGGTGGGAGAGAACACTTATCTCCAAAATGTGGGAGTCCTTCAAGGACCAGTTGACTGGGAGTGCAGGATAGGCATATTCCTGTGAAAATGAAGGACAGGAAATGCAGGATTTCAGAACCTTGGGTGACAGGGGAAAATATTAGATTAGTCAAAAAAATGCACACCTAATGTCTCGGCAACTAAAACTGACAAACTCCTTGAAGGATATCGATAAAGTAGGCAGAAGCTCAAATGGGGAATCAGAAGAGCTGAAAGGGAGTATGAAATGTCCTTGGTCAGCAGTATTAAAGGAGAATCCCAAGACATTTTATACATATACGAGTAAGAGGGTAGCTGTGGAAAGAGTAGGTTCATTCAAGGGTAAAGGATGGAGGTCATGTCTGGAGCCAGAGGAAATGGGGGGAGATCCTAGAGTACTTTACATCAGTGTTCACTAAAGACAGCAGTGACAAATGCTAGGTTAGGGAAAGGTGTGTGAATACACTCAATCAGATCAACATAATGAAGGATGAGGTATTGAATGTCTTGAAATACACTAAGGTAGACAAGTCCCTATGGCTAGATGGGATCTATCCAAGATTCTATGGGAGGCAAGGGAGGCAATAGCTGGGGCTTAAACAGATACCTTTGCATCCTCTTTGATTTTAGAGGAGGCTCCAGAAGACTGGAAAATGGCCAATGGTGTTCCTTTGTTTAAGAAGGTTAATAGAGATAATCCAGGTTATTACAGACCAGTGCACTAGATGTCACTGGGGGAAGTTGTTGGAGAAGATATTGAACAAGATTTAAGTACAAATCATTACAATTTCACATTCATCCTGAATAGGTCAACAGAAGATTGTTTAAATTCACTCAACTTGTTCTAGGTACTAATAAAATGTTTGATGCTCAAAAGGTGGTTTTCACAATTAGGTTAATTTAATTTGCAACTTCAGCTGTTCATCTGTGATGCAACTTGAGTGAATGATTGTCAGCCACTTAACAGTCAAACTGGTGTTTCTGAACAGCTTTTCTACTTTCAAAACATTCTTTTGGAACAAAGTGGTGACCAGAGGTTATAGCAATGCTGTTGTAAGTAATGGCCATTTCCAAAAATAACACTAAGGATCAACCACTTTCCTATGAAACCTGTACTGTAAATGATGACGACTGTGGATGTTAAACATTGTATTATCCAAAGTTTTGCACAACTTTAGGATTTCGTTAAGTGCCCACAAGCAAATTTTGGCATGTTAACGCTGCATTTCAGCAGCAGTCAAGATGTACACGGCAAAATCCTACTTACATGAAAAAGTAAAATATCAACTAATCTGCTTTTTTTAAAAACTGGTGCTGGCTGAGTGTTAAATATTGGATCAATGATCAGCACAGTGCCAATGCTCTTATTTTGAATACTGCAATATTTTATGCACAACAGAAGAGGCAGGGTCTCTTCTCAAGCAGTACTCGAGCCCACAATTTGAGTCAGAGACAACAGCCCCATTACTGAGTCAAGACTGAAAAGGCTTAGTCACTTCTTCTGGTCAATGGTTACACAATCTAACCTGCTGAAAAGAACTTCTACATGAACTGTTGCTTCTTAAAGCAAGCACAAAATTCACAATATTTATTGTTATATTGAAATGTCACTATCCTGCACCAAATTGGGAGCACATTTCCCAATTCTTCATATGAAAGTCTCAACATGCAACAAGGTAAAAAGTGGTCACAAACTTGGGAGCTAAATCACCTAATTCAGTGTGCAAAAAAGGAAGCATGTTTCTAAAAGGATATGAACTAATAATTAAGTAATTTTTAAATTTGCAAAAGTACATGAAGGTGTCACCACCCAATAATATATCCACATAATATCTAAGTCACAACTTTTCCCTTACCTCTCATATTGTAAGCCAGAGTTAAAATGGTGCAAGTATATTAAAATGAATTTCAAATGCATTTTAGTTGTGATTATACATTTAAGGTACAATTAAAATTAATTTCAAGACCCATTGTCTAGAAATATTATGGTGGTTTCTATAAGTACCATACTACTTCCATGAACCTCAATCTTTTCAGATTTCCTCAAATTATGACTTCAATTAATCAAAATTTTATTTTTCTAACTGTCAGCACACTTGTGCTCCCAGAAGTCTATAAGCAGTTCAAAGGTTCTTTGATCAACATTTCCACTTACAATGCAAGGCTAATTATGCATTATTCAAACCCAGAGCTCAATTCCCTTCACACTTGAATCATGACTTGCTACTTAAACAGTGGTGGGCTCTGGTTTTCTTGGCCATTGAATGCACTCCAAGATCCCAGTTTGAAGGAGACTGATTGAACTGTGGTCTGTAGCTGAAACATACTCCCATGGTAGGAAGACATCTCTTGATCCTCTATACAGGGAAGACAGCTTTCACAGTTCACATTCATGCTTCACCTTAATTATGAAAATGACTACAGATACTATTCCAGGTTATTTTGTCAGCGTGCATACTAATTCTGCTGAAATACTTTAATGGGCATGGCTGAAAGGAAATTAAAAGGTAACAGTTCATCCACTTCACCAACACCTTCCACCCCAACCTCAGGTTCACCTGGGCCATCTCCAACACATCCCTCGCCTTCCTGGGCCTCTCAGTCTCAGCTAGAAACTGATGTCCATTTCAAGCCCACTGACTCCCACAGCTACCTAGAATACAGCTCCTCCCACCCACCCTCCTGCAAAAATTCCATCCCCTATTCCCAATTCCTCCACCTCTGCCACATCTGCTCCCAGGATGAGGCATTCCACTCCCGCACATCCCAGATGTCCACGTTCTTCAAGGACCACAACTTTCCCCCCGACAGTGGTCGAGAACGCCCTTGACCGCGTCTCCCGCATTTCCCGCAACACATCTCTCACACCCCGCCCCTGCCACAACCGCCCCCAGAGAATCCCCCTCTTTCTCACATACCACCCCACCAACCTCCGGATACAACGTATCATCCTCCGGCACTTCCGCCATCTACAATCCGACCCCACCACTCAAGACATTTTTCCATCCCCACCCTTGTCGGCCCTCCGGAGAGACCACTCTCTCCGCGACTCCCTTGTCCACTCCACACTCCCCTCCAACCCCACCACAGCTGGCACCTTCCCCTGCAATCGCAGGAAGTGCTACACTTGCCCCCTCACCCCCATCCCAGGCCCCAAGATGACCTTCCATGTCAAGCAGATGTTCACCTGCACATCTGCCATTGTGGTATATTGTACCTATTGTACCCGGTGTGGCTTCCTCTACATTGGGGGAACCAAGCGGAGGCTTGAGGACTGCTTTGCAGAACACCTCCGCTCTGTTCGCAACAAACAACTGCACCTCCCAGTCGCGAACCATTTTAACTCCCCCTCCCATTCCTCAGACGACATGTCCATCATGGGCCTCCTACAGTGCCACAATGACGCCACCCGAAGGTTGCAGGAACAGCAACTCATATTCCGCTTGGGAACCCTGCAGCCCAATGGTATCAATGTGGACTTCATAAGCTTCAAAATCTCCCCTTCCACCACTGCTTCCCAAAACCAGCCCAAATTGTCCCCTCCCCCCACTGCATCCCAAAACCAGCCCAGCCTGTCTCCGCTTCCCTAACCTGTTCTTCCTCTCACCCATCCCTTCCTCCCACCCCAAGCCTCACCTCCATTTCTGACCTATCACCTCATCCCGCCTCCTTGACCTGTCAGTCTTCCCTGGACTGACCTATCCCCTCCCTACCTCCCCACCTATACTCTCCTCTCTACCTATCATCTTTTCTCTCCATCTTCGGTCTGCCTCCCCCTCTCTCCCTATTTATTCCAGTTCCCTCTCCCCATTCCTCTCTCTGATGAAGGGTCTAGGCCCGAAACACCAGCTTTTGTGCTCCTGAAATGCTGATTGGCCTGCGTTCATCCAGCTCTACACTTTGTTAACTTGGATTCTCCAGCATCTGCAGTTCCTATTATCACTTAAAAGGTATACTGTTGGTGTCAAGTGCCTCAAGATTTCTTATTGTCACTTTGACCACATACTCGTTAAATTCCACTGCATCTGTGGCTCTGCTATTTAACTCTAATCGTTGCAGTTTAATTTAACAGTGGCTGTGTGTCCTCTTACCTAAATGACCTTCAACAACCACTAAACAATATCCCAGACCAGATTCTACTTTAACCTTGGTGTCACTCTGCTACTGTGCCTTAACAGAGTCCCAATCAAAACAGCCTTCAAAAGGCTCTCCATCCAAGGCAACCAAAGGTCTCTGAGGCAATGTAAGAAAGTAAGAGTATAAGCTTCACCATGTTTTGAGGATACCCTAACAAATCATAAAAGTAGGAATCGCAAACAATTTACATATACTGTTATAATCCTAGAATGCTACCACAATGCTTCTTTACATTCAGAAAATATTCCATGAAAATAAAGGACCTGCTTAATTCAGTGATTATTCAGGAGGCACAACACAAAATGGATAAAGGAAAAAAGCTGCATTTTAAAAAAAATCCTGTTTGTAAAATGATTTCAATTTCCAAAACACCATTGATGCACTGGAAAACAGGTTGCAGTACAAATTTCCCCAACGATAAATTCAGTCATCTGCCAGAAGTTAAACTATAGATGACATCCGCACACAAACACAGACAGAAATTAGCTACAGCTATATCAGTAAGACGACTTCAACTCAGCCACCACTTCCAACATTCATTGCCTACATGGCCAGCATGGAGTCACAAGTGTGTGTCATTAATGCGCTATGGTGCATCTTGTGCAATTTGCTAAAGATCTTTCAAGAGCAAACTCCAAACCCATGAATCCAAGGGCAACAGGCACATTGGAACACCACTTACAAGTTCTTCTTCAAATTACAGTCCAACTAAGTTAAAAAATATGGTTCCTTTATCGCTGCTGAGTGAAAAATCTGAAACTCCCTTTGCAGCACCACAGATGCTGTACCTACACCACATTGGATTGTAGTGATTTAAGGAGGTAGCTCACCACCACCTTCAAGAGAAATTACAGAATGACTTAAATGTTGATAAGCCAATGGAATAAAATTGCAAGGATCAAACAGACTACCTCACGATCAGCTAGATAACACACATGCTGCAAGTCCTCTGATCTCCTGGATTTCGGACATCTTAATTTATATCTAGTTCAGGTTATAAGCCAGTGAACAGATGTAAAAAATAATATGGAAGGGAAATACACAATATGATAGACAGAACTGCCAGAAAGGAAGAGACCAGTTGTCATAGTTTCAGTCTGGCTTGATAGGCCAACCAGTAAATTATGATTTCAAGTTTCCTCATCTCAACACTGTCCCAACCCTGCCAAATAATCCCCTTGAGAGACTACAGAATTGTTTTAGAAAGTCTGTTCCTTTTCAGACTACACCAAAGTCTGAGGGCCTTAGCAATAACTTTATTGGGTCCACATTATTTCCTTTGGGATATCAATCAAGATAAATTTTTCTAACGAGAATACAGTAAAGGCACTCAAATCTGGCAAAACCACCAAGATTTAAACAGAAGGAAAATTCTAAGGCACAATAAAAATTGCAACAGACAACATCTCTAAGTGTCAGCAGATTTCACCTAATGTGTTCAACACAAATTCAGATAGACCTTAAGGGAAAACACTAAAGCTATTTTAATTGCTAACTTAGACAGATTTTATTTAAATTGGCCAATGCCATGCAGTTTAAACTCAAAAATAGTTCATGACGGGTTTCTGATTACATAAAAGGAACTTCTGAATTCAACATGGTATTTGATCATGTACTGAATACAGAGGTGTTATCGTTTTGGTATGCAACTGCACAGCAATAAACTTTAACATGATGTGGCAGTCAGAAATATTGAAGACTCAAAGCTAACTCTTCAATGTCAAAAAACTTCACTTGATTAAACAACGTGAGGGTAAAAAGAAAAACAGTTTTGTCAAATCTTTATTCAAAGCCAAGCAAATTGCATGAATTATAATATTGAACATGGAGGATTTCACATTTCCAAAACTAGTAAAATTAGGCAATATAAATCTTAATGCTTTAAGAAATAAGTTAAAACTGGCCAAACAAAAAAAAAACCTTGCACAAATTCTGCAGTATGCAAGGCAGGTGGATAAATACAATAAAACGGAATAAAACATGCGAAATGCCAATAAGAAAAGCCCTGGGTTGGGAGGAAATTACATCTCAGACTGTGACAGTTTAAAATAAAAACTGAATTGGAAAGAAACATTAGTGTAAAATGCAAGTATTTTTAAGATTTCCTCTAGACAATCACGAAAAATCAATGACTTCATTTTAATGGGTTAGAGGTTTTCGACTAGTTAAATAAGCTCAAAACAAAAATTCCAACAGATCATGACGCTTCATTCTCTGCCACTTTCGCCACCTACAATCCAACCCCACAACCAAAGATATATTTCCCTCCCCATCCCTATCTGACTTTCACAAAGATCGCTCTCACTGCGACTCCATTGTCTTCTCCACACTCCCACTAGCCCCTGCAAGCCCACTTATCCCTGCAACTGCAGGAGGTGCCACATCTGCCCCTATATCTCCCACCTCACCTCCATTCAAGGCACCAAACAAACCTTCCACATTAGACAGAAGTTCACCTGCAAATCCGACAATGTGGTCTACTGCATCCGTTGCTTGTGATTTGCTCTCCTCTACATCGGCAAGACGAAGTGGCGGCCTGGGGGCCACTTTGTAGAGCGTCTGCACTCTATTTGTGACAAACAACACTGTCCAGTCACGAACCATTTCAACTCCCCCTACCACTCCCTGGGTGACAAGTCCATCCTGGGCTTCCTCCAGTGCCACAACGACATCATCCGGCAACTGGAGGAGCAGCATATTCCACTCAGGAGGCTACAGACCAAAGGCCTAAATGTGGATTTTACCAGTTTCAAAATCTCCCCACCTCCGGCTTCATCTCAGGATCAAACCTCTCTCTCTCATCGCCACCTCCTTGACCTGACATAACCGGACCATCTCTCTCACCTATCTGCCACTCCTACCTTACTGACCAATCCCCACCACTGCCTACCTGCACTCACTTATCACCAGTCCCACTCCACCCCTCTGTTTATTTCTGAGCTGCCTTCCCCCTCCCCCATTTCTGAAGGGGCCTGACCCGAAATTTTCCTGGTCCTCTGATGCTGCCTGGCCTGCTATGTTCCTCAAGGTCCACACTGTGTTATCTCTAAACTCCAACGGAAGTTTGCATTTATCCCATTTTAATCAGGATATATTCAGGTGGATATCTTTATGATGGCAATGATCATTAAGGTGGCATCTACCAAACATGATCTGTGACACTCAATGTTTCTGCAAAAATAAAGTGATTCAGGAAATTATGCATTATTTTGTATGCGTTGAAAGGAAATTAAATCTATTAATTGAGAAAATTGATTAGATGTGCAATATACTTAAGGGGAATCAAATATTTGTTATGAAGTGCCAACACAAATGATTTGTAGTAAATGATATGATTCCACCCTGATTTCCATTGGCTTTTATAAACATTTCAGGTGAAAAGGCTATTAAAGTAAAAGCTGTGATAATTCTGGGGAAACTCATGGTGAAGAAACCAAGTTAAAGCCAGGAAATGAGTACTCATTGTCATTTTAACAAAAACTCAAACCTAACATAACTATCGAATTGCAAGCAGTACCAAATTAGATGGGTTATAGCACAGGTTGACAACTGTGATACTTTAATGTTGAATTTGCAGCTCCCAGGCTCGTAACAAAAAGCCTAAAATAAATTAAGTCAAGGAAAGCAATTAGTGTTTTTACTGTGTGTATAAAAGGTTAATCATTATGCTACTCTTCCAATTTCAAACTATTTTTTAACCAAAAATAGCTGTTTGAGGTGGAATAACTAAACCATGGTTATACATTAGGTTTTACAGTTGCAGTCTATCATCTCTAATATAGTTGAGAAAATAAATGCAAAACTGTGTTGAAAGTTTTTTTAAAAAAACATGTGACTAGCTATAAAATACCTTAATTTTATCCATCTTAGATCGACTTTTTGGAAAAGCTGAAAACTAAAGATTGTAGTTAAAATGTCAAAGTCATGGTAATTCAAGTTAAGCCACAGGAGCAGAAGCAGGTCATGCAGCCCATGGAGTCTACTCCACCATGCAAAAAGACCAAGACTGGTCTGAGAAATCTCCATATTTCTGCCTTTTCCCCTTACCCTAGATTTCCTTGTTGATTAAAAACTTGTCTACCGTAGGCCTGAATAGACTTAATGATGCAGTCTCTGGAGCACCCAGTGTTTTCGGATTCCAAATTCTCTATCCTCAGAAGAAATTCTTCTTTACCTCTGTGTTATACTTAACCAGCTATGTTTATTGGGAGACAGAAGAGCAAGAGGGGGATGCATGAACACCAGCCCTACTCAGTGGCTTGTAACATCACTCCACAGCTGGTGTCACTGTGGGTAGGTCTCTCTGTCCACACCCTTTATCCTCTCCAACTCACCTCTCACTCTGAAGAATTTTACTTCTTGTAGAACATCTTAGTTAAAGTACCTTTGGCACCCCCCTTGCATTTAATTTCCAATAGTACACTCACTCGGCCTTCCTGTCACTCTGAAGTTCCCTGTACACTGACCATGTTCCTTACTTTAGGTTGATGTTCACATTTTAGTTAAATGATATAAAAGTTAAAGCATTTTGTTTATTCTAAATACATATTATGTATTCTAAAAGAAACACTTGCAAATTTGCCAAGTATTTGGCTCTGAAGTGCCAAATTTTCATCTTGCAACTTCCAATCCATTATGGAATCTGTTTTTTTTAAAAACAAAAGACTCTTCAGATGAAAGAAATAAGTGATCTCTCTGCTAGAAGAGAGAGAAGTAGCACCTCAGAAACTGAAGGAGTGGACAGAAGAATAGTATGTGAAATTTAATGGAATATGCTTTCATGTTGAGAGGAGAAAAAAATTAACCACAGAGTTTATTAACCTTAGTACTGCACTTGTTCTAGAGATACATTTTTGATTCAAACCACTTTTACAATACAGCCCACCTCTAGTACATCACCCTACCTCCATTTGCTGCTGAAAATAATAGAAAACTGCATGTGGTTATCTTCAGGGCAGAATATTCCAACACTCTCTTGGCTCACTTCCCATCTTGTGCCCTCTAAAATCTGAATTTACCCAAAAACTGTTACCACATAACTCTCTGCCATCTCAGCCTTGAAATGCTTCAAATATAGAATTCTCATCTTTAGGTTCAAATCCCTCCATATCCAATCCCTCTCCAATTTTGTTCAAGTTCCCAACCTTCAGAAAATGATATTTCTCTAATTCTAAAGTTTTCCTTTATCTATGATAAAAGTAACATTCTCAAAGTGCTCAAAAGGCTTGTTAAACATGGATTGGGCAATAGGAAATTAGCACTAAGTAATAGTTTTGGTGCAGAACCATTTAGGCTTAATTAACGCAATAGGCTCCTGAGCACCATAACCATTTGTGATTCCCCTTCAAAAATCCATGATGATCATATTATCATGTTTTTTTAAAGCATCTAAGTATTACATCCTGATTCTAAGATTTTCCCTACTACTAATATCAAACTAACAAACCTGAAATTTGTCATTTTCTCTCTCCCTCCTTTCTCAACTATAAAGTGGCACAAGTTTCCTTTCCAGGGACCACAGAATTTTGAAAAATAGCCAACAATACATCAATTATTTCTACGGCCAATATTTTTAGGCATCCTGGGATGTAGCTTTCATAGTACAGCGATTTTATCAACCTTCAAGCCAGTTAATTTTTAATAACACTAATATCATCCAGTTCCCAATTTTTACAAGTACCTCCTTTTCATATCACTTCTGTGCCTTCACTCCATGAAGATAAGGTAATTATTTAATTTCCCTATTCTCCATTATAAAAGCTCACTGTCTTTGCCTGTATGCATCCAAGTTACTGTGCCAACCTTCTTCTCACAAACCTAAAAGGCTTTTATTACATCTGTGCGCTTCTGGCTAGGCTATGTTTATATTTCCTTTTCATTTTATCAGTTTCTCCGTCTTCATATGGATTCTAAATTGCTCCCAATCATATTTTGTTTACATTTTCTGATAAACATGTAAGCTACTTCCTTTGATTAATGCAATCTAAATTCCTTTGATCTTGTATGTAACTAAATTAATATTTCCCTACCGCTAGCATGACAGTTGTTGCTAATGTTCTAAGGAGTAATTTAGTGTAATTGACATCTGAACGAATGGATGGATACCATTATTGTCAAGTCTCTTCTCACTGTATTTGAATGATGCGATGGAACTGAACCTAGTCATTGACTTATTGATTTATTTATTAACTGTTACATGTATCTTATTACAAAATACAGTGAAAAGTATTGTATTATATCACCACTCTCCGGCACCATGTTAGAACACAGAAAAATGAACCAAATGATAGAACATAAAAGGCAGAAAAATGAAAAAAAAAGAAGTTTCCGACTTTGCAGTCCTTCTTGCCAAGTATTACATCATGGGTCATGGACCTAGTGGCCAGACACAAGATCCCCTCACTACACTGCTGCCGTAACAAAAGTTGCTGCTCTTCAACACCATTTCGCTTCCACCAATACCCTCACCAATCTAGACGCCAATGCTGCCAGTCCCACACCGGCTCAAATTTGACTCCGCCATCATGAGTTTGCTTCAGACCCACCTTGCTGATGCACCTGCTGCTGACATTGCTGGGTCTCATACTGCGCTCAAACTCACCTCCACTACCGCCTCCATGAATCTGCGCAAGACAGACACCACCAGAAATCCAAAGCCACCTCCAACACAGCAGCCATAAGTTGGCACTAAGACTACCTCAACGATGCAGAAGCCGCCAAGAGCCCGAACTCACCTCTGGCGCTGTTGCCATGAGTCTATGCTGCTGGGCAACACATCACAGTGATGCCATCACTGTGGCTAAGCTCTTCACCTAGAGGTAAGAAAATTAAGAGGGGAAATAAAAGAGACACAAGAGGGCAAGAGAGAAAAAGAGAAAAGTGCACAGAACAGACAAGCCCCAGGCTCAGAAACTCTATTCCATTACCAATCAATGCAGTTCTGCACAAGCTCACTAAATTGTACTCCGGCAAGTATTTCCAGTAAGCAGACAGGCTATACATTTTTGTTAACCATATTTGATAACCATATTTGTTTTATTGGTAACTAGCTGCAGTAGCAATTGAAAGGTTAAGGCGCTTTTCCCGTTTACTTGGAAGAAATGAAATGCATTTCCCAATGCTATGCATCCATAAGCACTGTTACCATTGAAAACTTGATCTCTCAGATAGCAGGTACCTCATTGAGCTCTACAGGTTATTGTTATCATTTGTTAATTTTGGGAAATTGCTGTGTGCAAATTGACTGTCGTATTTCCCACACAGGGCGCAAATGTCATTCCAAATGCTACCACCCACTAGATGGTCCAAAGAGGAACCAATGGAAAGCAGACATTTTGAAAGTTACTACAGTCACTTTTTGGTGTTATTCAGATTGATCTACTACATTTCTGATTACATTTATGGCTTATCACAGAGAAGCAAAGTGAGAGCAGCAAAGGAACACCAACTGAGAGGGAAGTGTGAAGCTGGATGAACACAGCAGGCCAAGCAGCATCTCAGGAGCTCAAAAGCTGACGTTTCGCGCCTAGACCCTTCAAAGAGGGGGATGGGGAGAAGGTTCTGAAATAAGTAGGCGAGAGGGGGAGGTGGACCGAAGATGGAGAGAAAAGATGATAGGTGGAGAGGAGAGGAGAGTATAGGTGGGGAGGGGATAGGTCAGTCCCGGGAAGACGGACAGGTCAAGGAGGCGGGATGAGGTGGTAGGTAGGAAATGGAGGTGCGGCCTGAGGTGGGAGGAAGGGTTAGCCACACCTCCATTTCCTACCACCTCATCCCGCCTCCTTGACCTGTCCGTCTTCCCTGGACTGACCTATCCCCTCCCCACCTATCTTCTTTTTTCTCCATCTTCGGTCCGCCTCCCCCTCTCTCCCTATTTCTACCAGAACCCTCTCCCAATCCCCCTCTCTGATGAAGGGTCTAGGCCCGAAATGTCAGCTTTTGTGCTCCTGAGATGCTGCTTGGCCTGTGTTCATCCAGCTTCACACTTTGTTATCTTGGATTCTCCAGCATCTGCAGTTCCCATTATCACCAACGGAGAAGACATGATCCACAGGCACTGCCAGGTAAGAGAAGCTCTGTTTCATAAGCATCAGCCTGCAACACTGCCTCCCTCGCCCTCTCACCCCTCACCTGGTGACAACTCCTGTCCATGTGCATGCAGATACTTCTTGTGGCCTGTCGCAGTCAGCTGACATGACAGACAGTGTCTTGCACTAGTGAACATCCATTTTTGGCATTATGGTTAATCACTCTATTCCATATAAATGTTGTTATAGATCTTCTGTCTTTCAGAAGAAAGATTAGAATTTATTGGGATGTGCCAGAATAAAAACGTATGCTTTCAATTTTTTCTTCAGATTAAAAGTCAAATTTTGACTTAAAAATCACCATGTCTTCTCTCCTGGACAGTGTAGAGATCGAAGATTACTTCCACATTGGGTCAATGAGTTCTAAAGTGGCTGACAAATTCACTGCACAATTCGCAGAGTCAGCCACATGCTGGACATGTGGTGAGTGAGGGATTGTTTTGGAGGAATGCATGCTCACTCCAAAGTCTCAAATTCATGCCTGCACACTCCCAATGGAGTTGCTTGATGTGTTCAGTGCCCTCCTGAATGAGCCTTCCCCTTCTGGGTCGGTAACAGATCAGGAAATCCTAAGAGTTGACAAAAAGGTCTGCCCTCTTCAAGGATGCCTCAAGGACATCCGTAAAACATTCTTGCTGTTCTCCTCGACAGTCCCCTACTGCAAGAGTTCCAAACAGAACAACTGCTTTAATCTATGATAATGAAATGAGAGGCTGGATGAACACAGCAGGCCAAGCAGCATCTCAGGAGCACAAAAGCTGACGTTTCGGGCCTAGACCCTTCATCAGAGAGGGGGATGGGGTGGGGGTTCTGGAATAAATAGGGAGAGACGGGGAGGCGGACCGAAGATGGAGAGAAAAGAAGATAGGTGGAGAGAGTATAGGTGGGGAGGTAGGGAGGGGATAGGTCAGTCCAGGGAAGACAGATAGGTCAAGGAGGTGGGATGAGGTTAGTAGGTAGGAGATGAGGTGCGGCTTGGGGTGGGAGGAAGGGATGGGTGAGAGGAAGAACAGGTCAGGGAGGCAGAGACAGGTTGGACTAGTTTTAGGATGCAGTGGGTGGAGGGACAAACTGGGCTGGTTTTGGAATGGGGAAGGGGAAATCTATTTGTGTTCCAAGTTCCACATTTCCATTATCCTAAGTAACCTTTGATCTTTCTGGTTAAAAGTCAAACTTTGACATAAAAAAAATCACAATATCATTCACACCAATCAGACATCCCAAACTCTCCTGGTCCCATTTGCCAGCATTTGGCCCATATCCCTCTCATCTGATGAGTTTTAAATGTTGTCATCGTACCCAGTTCCCCCACTTCCTCTGGCAGCTCGTTCCATACATGCACTACTTTTCTGTGAAAAAGCTACCCCTCAGGCCCTTTTTAAATGTTTCCGCTCTCACCTTAATTCTATGCCCGCCAGTTTCGTACCCTAGGGAAAGATGTCTGCCTATCCACACTCCTCATGATTTTAAAATCCTCTAAGTAGCCAAAGTCTCCAAAATATGGCATCTCTGATATCCAGTAAACTGTGACCTAGTCTCAGGTTTCAAATCCTGATTTTTAACATTCTCTTTTGCTCAGTTGGCCAAAGACTAAACTGGCACAATGCATGACAGTGACAGATCACCCTGAGTTAAGAAATTACAAGTGTCCTCTGGACAGCTTTAAGCTTTGCAGTCATCACATCCGTATGGTGGACAACTAATAGGAGCCCCACAAATACTCTCAACCTCAACAGAGACAAGTGTAAAAGATGACTGAATTATGTACATCCATGTTCAACCAGAATTGCCAAGTCGATGGGCCATCTCAGCGTTGTCCTGTTGTTGGAAGAGAGACACCAATCTTCAACCAATATGATTCATGCCACGTAACAGAGACAGCAGTAATTCTGAAGTATTCTGCTTCAAAACCAGCTGCATTTCTAGCTAAGCTGAAGTACAAGAATGGCATTTACCCAACAATATGAAACGTTTCCCAGGAATGAGCTGCACATAAGAGGCAGAACAAATTCAACCCATACAATTATGTTTACTTATTCTCAATCATCAGCAAAGTGGCAGAAAAACTGATCAATAGTGCTACTAAGCAACACTTGCAATTGAATAGCCTGTGTCTTGGCACTCAGTTTGGGTTCCGCTAGAGCTTGGAGCTCCTGACCTCATTACAATCTGAGTCCAAATATTGACATAAGAGCTACACATCAGAAGTAAGGTGAGGGACTGCCTTTGATATCAGGACAAAAATTGACTAAGGCATCAAGAAACCCAAGCAAAATTGGAGTTAACAGGAATCAGGAAGAAAAGTCTCCCATGTAAGGAATTACAGCAAACTCCAAGAAAGATTGTTATAGCTGTTCAAAGTCAAAGTCAATATCTGTTATAGGACATCACTGCAGGAATTCGACAGGACAGTGTCTGAGGCCCAAGCATCACCCGCTGCTTCATATATCTTCCCTCCACCATCAGGCCAGTAGCTGGGATATTCGCTGATAACTGCACAATATTCAGCACCATTTGAGATTCAGTGTCTGAAGCAGAGTCCTCCCTGGCAACCGGTTTACGTTGACACACATGGCAAGCAGAATTTACATAACAGAAGTGGGGAAAAATGGTAAAAGAGGTAAGGTTTTAGATATTTTAGAGAGTTCTGAGGCAGGTACTTAAAGAGGACGGATTACATATTCGCAGAACTAATATCCTCACAGAAGATTTGCTAGCACTGGTGGGGATCGATTAAACTCACTTGTCACAGGAATGGAAACCTTAGAGGGAATTCAAAATTACAAACAGGAATTAGAAAAGCTGCAAGTGAATGTGAAAAGCAGCAGAAACAAACCATGGAATTTACAGTAATTTGACATTAGTGTGGTGTTAAAAAGGCAGAATTAAGAGCACTACCACAATGCATGCAACATTTCCAAGTTAGGTAAATTGACAGTGCTAAAGTAAAAGGGGATGATTGAAGTGAAATTATAAAGACATGTCTGCAGGGTGATCAAGACTGGAAACTGAATATTAAAAGTTATTTGACATGGGGCGGGGGATAGCAGGGAAGAGGAGTGTTAGGGTAGTGCTAATAAAAAGGGATGTGTTCAATTAGAAGAACAGGATGTAGAATCTGATTGAGTGGAGCTAAGAAGAGTTAGACACAGCAAATGTTGGTAGTAGTTTAGAGGTCACCAATATATGGTAATGTAGGTCACAGTATAAATTAGGAAACCAGCAGTGCATGTAACAAGGGAATGCTGTGATCATAGGTGACTTCAATCTATGTATAAACTGGGTAATTCTAATGAGGACCAATGCCGTGGAAGAATAATTCCTGAACTGTATTTGAGCTAGTTTTGTTCAGCAACATGAGGAGGAAACAAGGGCACAGGCTATAATAAATCTCGTATTTTGCAATGAAGGACAAATGAATAATTTTATTGTAAAATAACCTTTATGGAACAGTGACCATAGCTTGATAGGGTTTTGCATGAATTTAAAAATAAATGCAGTTCAACCTCAAGAGAGTCTCTTAAAATGTATAGGTTATTTGGTGCAGTGAATTGGAAATCATATTAAAAAGTACGACAATAGATAGACAATCATGAATACTATTTTAAGGCAAAAATACCCAACAGGAAAAGCAAGACAAACACGGCTAACAGAAGTTAACTATAGTATTCGAAGTGGAAGCTTATAAAATTTGCAAGAAAAAAAACTGTAAACTTGAAGATGGGAGAGCTGGAGAATTGGAGAATTAAGCAAAAGGAGGACCACAACATTGAAAGAATATGAATGCAAAATAGCAAGAAACAAAAAAACAGATTGTAAAAGCTTCTATTGGACACAGAAAAAGAAAATATCAGCAAGACAAATGAGAGTCCACTACAGGCAGAGACCAGAGAATACACAATAGGAAACTAATACAGCAGACAAGCTAGAGAAATAATGTGTCTACACAGAGAAAGACACAAGTAGATTCCAGGAAATAATTGGGATTCAAGGGTCCAGTGACTGTGTGGAACTGAAAGAAATCAGTATTCGTGAACAAGCAGTATTGCAAAAATTAATCAAACTGAAAGCTGACAACTCACCAGAACCAAGTAACCTTGACTCCAGAGTATTAAAGAGGTGGTTAAAAAGATGGTGCATGTATTGGGGGGCGGGGGGGGGGGGGGTCATCTTTCAAAATTCTATTATTAATTCTGCATATGTGCCTGAAGATGGGAAAGGTGCAAATTTAACCCTACTGGTAAAGAAAGGGGTGATGGGAAAACCGAAAACTCTAAGCCTGTTTACCTTATTTCAGTAGCAAGCAAAATGTTGTCATTTATAAGGGATGAGATGATTGGATATTTTTCTGAAATGACAGCCAACCTGGATTTATGAAGGGCAGGTCGTGTTTGATGAACCTAACAGAATTTGAGGATTTTACTGGAATGTTGATAAGACGAAATTGGTGACTATAGTGTATTTAAATTTTCAGAGGATTTTGATAAGTCTCACACAGGTGGTTAGTAAAGAGAAGGTTACAGGATTTGGGAGTAACATACTAATATGGATTGATGATTAATTAACTGCAGAAGACACCATGGGAATAAATGGGTCACTCTGAGGTTTGCAGACTGCCAGCTGTGGGATCAGTGTTTGGGCCCCAATTGTTCAATACATATCAAAACTCTGGATCGGGGGCCAACTGTAATATTTCTAAGTTTGCCAATGACAGAAAGTTTGTTAGAGCAAAGGTTGGGAGGAGAATGCAAAGAGGCTTTGAATAGGTTCAGACAAGTTAACTGTAACAGCTTGACAGACTGAATGTGATGTGAATGAGATTATTCATTTTGATAGGATGAACAAATGAGCAGAATATTTCTTAAAATGGTGAGTGATTGAGAAGAGGTAATGTCAAAAGGTGCATTGGGGTTCTTGTTCATAAATCATTGACAGCTATCAGCAATTTGGAAGGCAAACAGTGTTAGCCTTTATTCCAAGAGGATGGGAGTACAGGAGCACAGAGATCTTGCTTCCATAGTATGAAACACTAATGAGACCACACCTGGAGTGTGTGTAGTTGTAGTTCCTTTGCCTAATGAAGGAAAAATTTGCCATGGGGGAAAATCACAGCAGACATTCACTGAACTAATTCTTGGGATAGTAAGACCATTCTATGAGGACAGTTTGAGCATACTGGGTGTGTATTCTCTGGAGTTTAGAAGAATGAGAGGCAAACTCAAATGTATAGAATTGTTAAAAGTGTCACAACTTAAGCAGGAAAAATGTGCAAGTAATCATGCCTCACTGTTTCCACAAACCATCGCAAAATGTATAAAATCCTATAACAAAATCAAGATGACCAATTTATGTGACCGTTATTCAGAACCAAAGCAATTCAAAGGTTCCATCCATCATTATCAGAAAATAACTATTGTAACACACTTTAACAAATGGCAAAGAAATGAAAGGATTTTTAAGCTGTCATAATGCAACTATATTCACAGAATCCCTCGTGTGAAAGCAGGTCAATCAGCCCATTGAGTCCACAACAATCCTTCAAAGAGCATTCCATACCCTATTTCTGTAACCCTCCATTTCCCATAGCCATCCCGCAGAGTCTGCAAATCCCTGACACTACAGATGATTTAGCATAAGATTTCTAAATTCCTGGAAGTGCAGGGTCAGATTAGAACAAGTCAGCATGGATTTAGTAAGGGGAGGTTGTGCCTGACAAACCTGTTAGAATTCTTTGAAGAAGTAACAAGTATGTTAGACCAGAGAAACCCAGAAGATGTTATCTATGTAGACTGCCAAAAGGCCTTTGATACGGTGCCTCATGGGAGGCTGCTGAGTAAGGTGAGGGCCCATGGTGTTCGAGTTGAGCTACTGGCTTGGATTGAGGATTGGCTGTCTGACAGAAGGCAGAGAGTTGGGATAAAAGGCTCTTTTTTGGAATGGCAACCAGTGATGAGTGGTGTCCCGCAGGGTTCAGTGTTGGGGCCGCAGCGGTTCACCTTGTACATTAATGATCTGGATGAAGGGACCGGGGGCATTCTGGCCAAGTTTGCCAATGATACGAAGGTAGGTGGACAGGCAGGTAGTACTGAGGAGGTGGGGAAGCTGCAGAAAGATTTAGACAGTTTAGGAGAGTGGTCCAGGAAATGGCTGATGTAATTCAATTGTTGTCGTTTATCTCAAGAGGGTTGGAATATAAAAGCAGCGATGTGTTTCTGAGGCTTTACAAAGCTCGAGTTAGGCCCCATTTAGAATACTGTGTCCAATTTTGGGCCCCACAACTCAAAAAGGACATACTAGCCCTGGAGCTTGTCCAGTGGAGATTCACACGGATGATCCCTGGAATGGTAGGTTTAATGTATGATGAACGGCTAAGGATCCTGGGATTGTACTCATTAGAGTTTAGAAGGTTGAGGGGAGATCTAATGGAAACTTACAAGATAATGTATGGCTTAGAAGGGGTGGATGCTAGGACTAGGACCCTTGGGCACAGCCTTAAAATTAGAGAGGGTAAATTTAAAACTGAAATGAGACGACATTTCTTCAGCCAGGGCTTGTGGAATTCATTGCCACGGAGTGCAGTGGAGGCCGGGACGTTGGATGCCTTCAAGGCAGAGATCGATAAATTCTTGTTCTCACAAGGAATCAAGGGCTACGGGGAGAGTGCAGGGAAGTGGAGTTGAAATGCCCATCAGCCATGATTTAAATGGCGGAGTGGACTTGATGGGCTGAATGGCCTTACTTCCACTCCTATGTCTTATGGTCTTACACCACTTTAAACTTCAAAATACTTACACAGTCATCCATGATCGAGACAGACAGTTGGGCACATTCTAAAGGTGGCAAAAGAAAGAGATAGGCAAAATAAAATTCCAAAGTTCAAAAGTCCAGCTTTTAAGGGCAATTTAATTTGTCTCTCACAGCATTCCTCTTAAATTTTAGCAATGATGACAGGTTGGCTCTTAACTCATTGGAGTTTAGAAGAATGAGAGGCGATCTTATTGAAATGCATAGGATTCTTAAAGGGCTTGGCAAGGTAAATACTGACAGCATATTTCCCCTCATGGACAGTTCGGGACTACGGGCCTTAGTGTCAGAGTAAAGGGGTATAATTTAACAGAGACGAGCAGAAATTATTCTCTCAAAGTGACTTTTGAACTCCATGCCACAAAGAGCTGTGGAACAGATTCCCTGTGTACGTTTAAGGCTGAGATAGATTGATTCTCCTACCGAATAAGAATCTATGATTAGGGGAAAATGCAGGAAAGTTGATGAGAGAAATGTTGGATCAGCCATGATCCTCTTGGGCTCTTAAGGGGTCAAACAGTTTACTCCGTTCCAATTTCTTATGGATTTATGCTGCTGTCCGTAAAGCAACAGTTACACTATACTTTAAAAGTCAATTTGGTAGATCTAACTCTTGTTAGAATTCTCTCTTTTTAAGCTTTGGTGGTTTTGCTGTCTCATCAACTACATTGATTGATTGGCTGATTTATTGTCACGTGTACCAATGTACAGTGGAAAGCTTGGTTTACAAGCAGATACAGTAAGCAAGGATATACAGATTAAAAAGACTTAGACAGGTTACACTGCACGGGGCATGCACTCAGCGAGATCAGCATTATGAGAGTCCATTCATCACTAATAATGGCCAGGAAGAAGCTGGTCCTGAATCTGCTGGTGAGTGTGTTCAGGCTGCCTGACAGAGGAGGTCTGAGGAGAGAACAACCTGGGTGCATTGGGACTTTGATAATGTTGACAGCCTTTCTGCAGAAGCGAGCTATGTAACGGAGTCCATGGAAGGAAGGGTGGCTGTGATAGAACATTACGCACAGTACAGGCCCTTCGGCCCTCGATGTTGTGCCGACCTGTCATACCGATCTCAAGCCCATCTAACCTACACTATTCCATGTACGTCCATACGCTTATCCAATCACGACTTAAAATGTACCTAAAGTTGGTGAATCTACTACCGTTGCAGGCAAAGCATTCCATTCCCTTATTACTCTGAGTAAAGAAACTACCTCTGACATCTGTTCTATATCTTTCACCCCCCAATTTAAAGCTATGCCCCCTCGTGCTCGCCGTCACCATCCTACGAAAAAGGCTCTCCCTATCCACCCTATCTAGCGCTCTGATTATTTTATATGTTTCAATTAAGTCACCTCTCAACCTTCTTCTCTCTAACGAAAACAGCCTCAAGTCCCTCAGCCTTTCCTCATAAGACCTTTCCTCCATACCAGGCAACATCCTAGTAGATCTCCTCTGCACCCTTTCCAAAGCTTCCACATCCTTCTTATAACGCGGTGACCAGAACTGTACACAATACTCCAAGTGCGGCCACACCAGAGTTTTGTACAGCTTCACCATAACGTCTTGGTTCCGGAACTCGATCCCTCTATTAATAAAAGCTAAAACACTCTATGCCTTCTTAACAGCCGTGTCAACCTGGGTGGCAACTTTCAAGGATCTGTGTACGCGGACACCGAGATCTCTCTGCTCATCTACACTACTAAGAATCTTACCATTAGCCCTGTACTTTGCCTGCTGGTTACTCCTATCAAAGTGCATCACCTCACACTAGTCTGCGTTAAACTCCATTTGCTACCTCTCAGCCCAGCTCTGCAGCTTACCTATATCTCTCTGCAACCTACAGCATCCTTCGTCACTATCCACAACTCCACCGACCTTAGTGTCGTCTGCAAATTTACTAACCCATCCTTCTACGCCCTCATCCAGGTCATTTATAAAAATGACAAACGGCAGTGGACCCAACACCGAACCTTGCGGTACACCACTAGTAACTGGTCTTCAGGATGAACATTTCCCATCAACTACCACCTTCTGTCTTCTTTCAGCAAGCTAATTTCCGATCCAAACTGCTATATCTCCCACAATTCCATTCCTCCACATTTTGTACAACAGCCTATTGTGGGGAACCTTATCGAACGCCTTGCTGAAATCCATATACACCACATCAACATAAGTAGAGAGAAGGCTCCAACTTACAGGTTCTGGATGTCTCTGACAGCACTCGTATTTAGATTTGTAACAAACTGCAACTTAACCAGAGGACTGTAATCAGGCAGAATATCCATCACCTAACACTGTGGTGTCACTCTCTCAAGGTATCTGCCTCACTGCTTTGAAAAGCAACATTGTCTTAGAGTCATAGAGATAGACAGCATAGAAACAGACTCTTCAGCCTAACTCATCCGTGCCAACCAGCTAGCCGATATAAATCTAGTCCCATCTGCCAGCATTTGGCCATACCCCTCCTTCCTATTCATATACCAATCCAGATGCCTTTTAAAAGTTATAATCGTACTAGCCTCCACCACTTATTCACTCCCACCATGTGTTCACCGCCTTTGTCTCCCTTCCTCCTTTTTTAAAGTGCTGTTGTTTTGATCTTTTCTGCCCAAAATTCCCAAACAATGCAACAGCTTACAACACTGTAATTAGTGCTCCGAGAATTCAAGGAAATCAGCTCCAACACTGAA
The DNA here is from genome assembly GCF_030684315.1 of Stegostoma tigrinum. Taxonomy (NCBI): domain Eukaryota; kingdom Metazoa; phylum Chordata; class Chondrichthyes; order Orectolobiformes; family Stegostomatidae; genus Stegostoma; species Stegostoma tigrinum. Next base: position 40,256,149 of record NC_081372.1, on the reverse strand, counting down.
AATACCTCAAACAAAAAAAGCTGCAGTTCTTACAAGCCACAACATTTTCCCCCATCATCAGTACTGCACAGCTAAAAAGGTGCAAGGTTTGATTTTTCAAGTGACAAAACTTCTCTGCATTTCAGCTATATAGCAGTGGAACTTTCATTTCAGTTCAAAGCTACAAAGGAAATATATGGTCCCTTACAGTACTCAGTCAGTAGATACAGAAAGGATGTTGTCCCTGGTGATGGGGTGTGGAACCAGAAATACAGTCTCAGAATAAAAAGCAAGCTATTTCTGACAGAGATAAGGAGGAACATCTTCAGTCAGGGGGTGGTGGAACTTGGGATTCTCTGCTCCTGAGACTTTTGAAACTTAATCATTAATTTCCAGACAGATTAATAGATTTCTAGTTACTGCTGACATCAAAGGATATGGGGGTAGCACAGGAATATGGCATGGACGTAGATGATCAGGCATGGTCTAGAATAGTGGATCAGGCTCCAAGAGCTGAATGGTCTACTCCTGTTGCAATGTAACAATGACACAAACTGCCTTTAATATAGATAGCAGTAAAGCAGTATCAAAGCAAGGAGCAAAATCAAGGACAGTATATCAACCGAAGCAGTCATTAATTGTGTTTGTTAAGAATGGGATCAACTGCATGATCAGCATGGAAAATATGAAAAATACAAGTGTCAAGTATTTTGCATGATATCATAAAGTAGGATTGTCATTTGAGGCTGTACAATCAACCCCTGTTTTGTTCTGGTGAGGTTGTCACCTGCATTTATACGTGAACTACTGTCAACAAAGAAAGAGAAGAGAATAGGCAAAATCACTTATCAGACACCAAAACTGTTAAGGAAAGTTTAAAGAATTTTTTTGAGAGAGAGGAACTGAGATTCATCTGAAGTCTCCGAGATCCTGCAGTGTATTGACAAAATTACTCCATTCAAATTGTTTATTGTAGTAAAAGCTTTAAGGCACTAAGGAAGTGAATTTTGAAAATTAGGAAGTTAGATTAAAAATGGAAGTGCTGCACAACCTTTATATGCTGAAGAAGGGGAAAAAAAGGTATACACAGCTCGGCCACGTTTCCTGGAATGCAAGTCTAACATGCTGGTAGACAGAAAAAGTGGTCCAAGGCTCAAACAGATCTAATCTGGGTGAGGGAAGGAATTGTACTTTGGAAGGTGGTGAGGTTGAATTGGAGTCTGACAAGCATGCCTGAAATTCAGTGTTCTGGCATGCTGATAAAAATTCTTATCTGCACATATTTCACCTACAACTCTCATCTATGTATTTAACATCTCCAGATGAGTGTTCCTGAAAACTGGTCAACCTCTCAAGTTCTACTTCATTTGAACTCCAATTCGGTCAGAAATTCAGTGCCTTTGTTCAATGGACTCATTTTTGCTTATCTAGTTTTCCCCCCCCCTCCCCGTCTTTATCAACCTGCAGTGCATTCCATTTCACTTCTTTATAATTTCACAAACTCCCATAAATCCTTTGTTTATTTTCCCACATCATCTAATCTCAATATTTGACTAATCAGTCTGCTTCATACACCCCTCTGCAAGGCAGATTGGAAACTTCACACTGTATCAAAAACACTATATAAAACAGAAGGTGATGTAATTCTCCGAAGGTTACCTCACATTTTACATACAATTAATCTACAAACGTCTCTGTAGATTTGTTTTAAAAATAAATGGTATTAATTTCCAAACTCAGGAATGACTGCTAAACACGCTTTAATAATTATCTTTCAAAAACATTAAGAGCTGCTTCTGACTACAGTGCCATAAAATGTGCAATCAATAACTTCCTCATCCAAGAGAGAAAGATGAAGCTTCAGAGCAAAATACCCAAAACATGAGATGATCTGCTGAATCCCTGAACACTGTGCATAATATTTGCAATCATTTCATTACCTACACTACATATAAAATGTCCAACCAATCCCAAACTTCATTATATTGCTTAAAATCTACAAACAGGACTGCCCAGGCAGACCACTGCTTCTGCCTGCTTCTGCCCTGCAGAACTCAGCTCTTCCTAACTCGATTCAATTTTTTTCTCCCCTTGTTCATTCCCTTCTCACTTAAATCTACAATTTCTCTGATATTTTACATTAGTTTCAAAATTTCTAGTTTGTGGGCTCCTCTCTACCATGGAGATGCAATCCTTTATATGTCCATTCCCCATCAGGGTGGTCACCAGATTCTCCACTTCTTTCTGGAAAAAAGGGATGAACTGTCCCCATTCACCACCACCCTCCTCCACCATCTTCACTCTGCACAACTTCTCAAACTCCTCTTACTTTTTTCAGGTCAGAAGAGTTGCCATAGGTACCCTCATGGGCCCTGGGTATGCCTGTTTCTTTGTAAGGTATGTGGAACATTCCTGGTTCCAGTCAAATCCCAGCCCCCAACCACAATTCTTTCTCTAGAATATTGATGATACCATTGGTGCTGCTCCCCTCTTTCATCCAGAATTGGAATAGTTTATCAATTTTGCTTCCAATTTCCACCCAGCCCTCACCTTCTCCCGGACCATCTCAGACTATGAGATAACAAAGCGTAGTGGCGGATGAACGTAGCAGGCCAAGCAGCAGAGGAGCAGGACACCAGCTCTACACCTTGTCCTGTGATGCTGCTTAGCCTGCTGTGTTCATCCAGCTCTACACCTTGTTATCTCAGATTCTGCAGCACTGGCAGTTCCTATTACCACATCTCAGACTATTTCTACTTTTGGGGAATTGGCTGTCAACATCTATGATAAACCGACCAACCCACACAGTTACTTTGACTATACACCCTGCATCCTATAAAGACTATTCCATTCTCCCAGTTCCTCCATCACATCTGTTCTGAACATGTCAAATTCAACAAGGGGATAGCCATGTTCTTCCTCAACCGAGGATTCCCCAGCACGGTAGCTGACAGGGCCCTCTGCCAGGTTTGACCTATCTCCCAAACGTCAGCCCTCACCCTTCTCTTTCCTACCACAACTGTGATTAGGGTCACCCCATTCACCCACCTACTATCCCAACAACATCTATATCCATTTGTGCCACCTCCAGTGGGATGCCAACAGCAGACATATTCCAATCCCCTCCATTTCAGCCTCCTGCAAAGACCATTCCTTCTGGGACACACTCGTCCACTCCCCCTTCATGCCAAACACTTCCCCACAGCCCCATGGCACCTGCCCCAGCAACCTGAGAAGGTGTAACATCTGCCCATTTATTTCCTCCCTCCTCAGTATCCAAGGACCCAAATATACCTTCCAGGTGAAGCAGTGCTTTATCCACATTTCACTTAATCTAGTCTACTACATTCACCGCTCACAATGTGGTCTTCTCTAATTTGGGGAAACAAAGGGTTGACTGGGTGATTGCTTCAGAGAACACTTACGAGCTGTCCACAAAAAAAAGACCTTGAGCTTCTGGTTGGCTGCCATTTCAATATACCACCTGTACCACCTTGTTACCTGGCCAACATCTTGGTCTCAGGCTTGTTGAAGCAAAGCTCAACATAAGCTGGAAGTACGTTACCTCATTCTCCACTTGGGAACTCTACAGCTTTCTGGGCTCAATATCAAGATCAATTTTAGAGCGTGAGGCACCTTCTCCCATGTCCTTACCCCAACCCTCACACATCAGGCCTTGTTATCACATGGTCTACTATTACAAATAGTCCCGATTAATATCTATATCTCTTAGGATATTCATTATTCACTCCTTTGCCTGTCCAATTGTTCTTCTCTCTCCTTGGGCTCTCTCCCCACCTACTATTTACTCTTAGCCCCTCTCCCACCATACGTTCTACATGAAAACCAACTTTTTCCTAGCTATCAGTTCTGAGGAAGGGTCAATGGACCCAAAACGTTAGTGCTCATTTCTCTCTAGATGCTGCCAAGCCTGTTGAGCTTTTCCTGCAATTTCTGTTTTGTTTTTGATTTCCAGCATCCACAGTTCTTTCAGTTTTTATTTCATAATTTTGTAGATTTTTTAGGTCTGGTTAGTACAAAGGAATGCACATAAGCGATCTGAGGCCTTGCATACTTCACTAGGACAAAACATTTGTAAGTTACTTACTTGTCCACCCAAGTTTAGGAAAGTGAAAAAACCTATCATGCTAAATAAATGCAACCAAGTTCATTTTTACATCCTACAGAAAGAGACTCAGAATTTGCAGATCATCGTTTCATAGTTGCAACAGTATTTTCACGAAGAGACATCCTCATGCTCAGGCAAAAGAGCGTCAAGACAGCGTGGGAGATATGGGGAACGATCATTATTAGGCTTGGTCAAAATTAATTCAAAAATTAACCTTATTATAACCACCAATAATTACCGCTAATTAGTTACTGTTGTAAAATGAAACCAGGATATGATTTAATAACTGAAGTTGGCAAACGAAATCAGGGAACAATGTATTTCATGAATGTTACCGGATGCTTTAAAAAAGCAAATTCACCCTCCAGATAGGAAAAAACCACCCTCGGCAACTACAAAGACCATTTGCCCATGCTGCTCTCAAAAGTCGGTGTGAGTCACTTTATTACCAAGACAGTAGACTGACAGTTTCTGGTTATAGTGTTTGCACAATAATTTGTTGGAGTGGTTGCTGACTGAACTAACTAATTAGACAAACCCCGCCACAATCCACGAGCGGTTCCCACACCGACGGGACATGATTAACACACAGAATCAAGACAGACACATAAGCTGCCAATATACAGACCCAGGTATTGCACCCACCGGTCTACACTTCCTTCCCGGCAGCATGTAACTCGAACCCCCGGGCTGCGGGGTGGAAGCTCCCGAGCCTCGCTCACTCGCCCTCCCGATCCCGGACACTCGTACTACCCTCACCTGGTAAAGCATCGCCCAGTTGCCCTGTTTATCGATCTCCGCGAACTCCTGCTCCATGACTGCAAGCGCGCTGTGCCTGTCTCCTCTCCACTCTGGGCCTCACGCTAACGCTGTAAATTCCCCTTCGCGCTCCGCTCCTACCACTTCATCTCAACTCCCTCGCAGCAGGAGGGCTTCGACCACACACCGGAAACACACACCATCAACCCATGACTGGCACCAGCCCCTACCAATCAGAATACGGAACGCAGGACGGCTTTGCGTGTTGCCTAATGGGAATTGTAGTAAACTGTCCAGGAAATGACGTTTCCTACCAAATCCCAGAGGACTGTGCGGACTAGCGGCCCGAAATACATTGCTCAGTCCGAAAAGTCAGATATTGCTTCATAAAAACGGGGAATTGTTTACATTGGGTGCAGCTCCATACATCCGGGATGCTTTGCTCCTCGATGTTTATACCGCATCCACGGAGGGCTTCGCGATGCCTACTGGGAGATGTAGTTCTTCAATCTCCGATTGTATCCCACGGGCCCTGGTGGCGGGCCAGCTTGAAGATTCTGGAAAGAAAGTCCAGCCGATAATGTGTTCGGGGCTTCGTTAGAGCATAACTGTGTCTAAATCCAAACCAAACCTGAGCTCATGGCAAAGTAAAGTCTGTATGCCGGTAGGTGGATCTAACAGAATTGCCTGAGCTAAGAAACAGTAACCACAATAATGGCAAAGTGATGTTCTTGTATCATTGAACGTTGCTAATGATATGATCAAGTTCATTAATCTCTACTTTATCCATGACGTAAGTGTCCTCCAGGCTGACAGGAAGGATTTGAAAGTCTTTCAGGGTTAAAAACATTTAGTTTTAAAAGAATTATGAAACAATTTGCCAGGTAGCGGGACTGTTTGGAAAGTCCTGTTGAAGACATGAATAAATCAACAATTTTGACTGATCCCCGCGTTGTGTTTCTTTCAGAAAGTTACCCAAGATCACTTACCTGCTGCAGCGTTTCAGTGAAAGGCCAAATCAGTTATTTCTTAACGTAAGCCTAAGAAACAACATGCTTATTGGTTGCTTGGGCACTATCTTCTGCATTCAGTATGAAGTTAAAAATTTCTGGCCATAAACTCTGTATCCTCACTTTATTTCTTTTTCGTTTCAGATTTTTCTCTTTGTCGAGGAAAGGTGATCATAAATGTTAGACCTGAAACATCACTTATGTTTCTCTGTACAGTTGGTGCTTGACCTATTTCAGTTTCAATTTCTGATTTTTTTTAAGTTGCTCTTATCTCTGGAGAGGTACAAATTGAGAGAAAAGGCCACAAAATTGTGACAAGACCATTGAATTCAAATGGTCCTCTCGTCTAAACGGTGGTTCTTCTTAGGAAACTAGACAAATCATGAAAGCTTCATAAATATATTCATCATGAGATTGTTATCATTGATTGTAAGAGATTGAAAAACCAATTTAAAAAAAAAACTTGCAACTCAAAGTTGACGCCCTGAAAGTTTCTGGATATATCTTACTATATTGTTCTAATTTCCAGCTCATTTTAGTATATTATTCAACATCTCTAATCTTTTCTTAATCAGTCACAATTCAATATTTCACCCAACCCCATTCTATGGCAGAGGGACAAATTGCCCATCCCATGAAACTGAAAACTCAACATGATGTGGTTTGTGAGAAGTGTACTATTCTAATTGAACAACTAATTATCTCTTAACCATGATCATTGCATTAGAGGTTACAGAGAGAACCTCCACGGTTTCTTGCTACAAAGATTGAAAAGTATCGCATTAACAAATGATTGTATTCAACTTTAAATGTATGGAAATAAAATACAGTAATTACTGATGATGCAGCCATTTAGCACATAATCTGAATTTTGTAATTTATAGTCTGCAAGACTTATGAATAAAAGTGCAATCAAAGTAATACCATACTTTGGTGATTTGTTCATTGACCATCTTGATTTTTACCAGTGAACCTAATAACATTTTTGTAGTTAATGTGGGCCACAAAATGACTTCTGTAATACAGATGTTAAAGTTGAGATATTAACTCTCTATCCAGGCTAAGAAATCTCTGGATGAACTTCAATTTATCCATTTCCCCAGCTGTGCAGATTGGCCTACAACAGCATTTTAAATAGAAACTGTCCTGTCATCAAGAAAACTTTGATCCAATTATTTCCTAAGTATAGATCATGATAAAAATACAAATGGACAGTTAAGTGTCTTTGATCTCACCATTTTAGTTGCTGACCATTCCAGAAACAAAGGCAACTGACCTCTGAAATTCTTTGGATTTTTCAATGCTAAGAAAATCATATTAATATGTTTGATCTGTAAGTTTTTGGTCAGTTAATCAGATTTTTAGTGTAAAGTTTTTTTGTCTTTCAGACCACACTCTAAGGATTTTACAGAAATTAAAGCAAAATATGTTCATTCCTTAATTCTGGAATATGTAACCTAAGATATCCAACATTTGGTTGGAAGGGCACTTCCTGCTCTCGAGTATCATCAGTGTGCATGAAGTTAATATTTAAAATGCCAAAACGGTGACACCTTACTTCATTTCTTGAAAGAGACATTCAAAATATTAAGGAATCTCAAACCCTTCTGCTCAATGCCTCGCCTCATTGCAACTAGGCAAAGTCTCCACTGGCAAAAACAGAAATGATGACTTGGTCACCATCCAAAGGCTTGGTAAGAGTATCTATCTGGTTGGCAAGGCATAACTAGTGGGGTGGGGGGACACAGGATTCAGTGCTTGGGGCCCAACTAATCACAATCAATGTCAACAATTTGGAAGGAGGGATAGAAAATACTATGACCAAATGTATAGATGACACTGAAATAGGTGATAAAGTAAGTTCCAATGAGGAAGCTTCCAATGACCCTTCCTCACTGGACCTAAAGCGTTAACTCTGATTTTACCCTTCACAGATGCTTCCAGACCTACTGAAGTTTTCGTTAACGTTTTGGGTCCAGTGACGAAGGGTCATTGGAAGCTTCCTCATTGGAACTTACTTTATCACCTATTTCAGTGTCATCTATATGTTTGGTCATAGTATTTTCTATCCCTGCTTCCAAATTGTTGATATTGATTGAGAGTAGTTGGGCCCCAAGCACTGAATCCTGTGCCCCCCCCACCCCACTAGTTATGCCTTGCCAACCAGATAAAGATACTTTTACCAAGCCTTTAGATGATGATCAAGTGATAATATTGCGAGATTATTAATCTAGAAATTAACTGAAGTTTGGGGGCTCAGATTCGAATCCTACCACAGATTTGGAGTTTTTGAAGTATTTGGAGTTAATCTTCTGATGATCACTAAAGCCATTGTTAATTGTTGGAAGCACCTATCTGAATAACTAATGTCTAATACCCTTCAGGGAAGGAAATCTGCCATCCTCATCTGGTCTGACTTACACGTGACTCTAGAGCCATAGCAATGTGGTTGACCCTCTGAAATACTCAGTTGTATCAGTCATCATGAAGTCTCAACAAAGAATTGAAACTGAAAGGACCACCTGGCATTGACCTAGACACTGGAAAAGGCAATAGCAGAAATGTCCCTGTCAACTCTGCAAAGTCCTTCTTAATCCCAGAAATGAGCAAGCTGTCTCATACACCAGTCAAGCAATAGCCTGACATACTCATGGAATCATACTTTACAAACAACATCCCAGATACCACCAAAGCCTCCGCTTGATTTCCCCGATGTAGAGGAAGCTACACCGAGTACAATGGATACAGTATACCACATTGGCAGATGTGCAGGTGAACCTCTGCTTAATGTGGAAAGCCATCTTGGGGCCTGGGATGGGGGTGAGGGAGGAGGTGTGGGGGCAAGTGTAGCACTTCCTGCGGTCGCAGGGGAAGGTGCCGGGTGTGGTGGGGTTGGAGGGGAGTGTGGAGCGGACAAGGGAGTCACGGAGAGAGTGGTGTCTCCCGAAGGCAGACAAGGGTGGGGATGGAAAAATGTCTTGGGTGGTGGGGTCGGATTGTAGATGGCAGAAGTGTTGGAGGATGATGCGTTGTATCCGGAGGTTGGTGGGGTGCTGTGTGAGAATGAGGGGGATCCTCTTGGGGCGGTTGTGGTGGGGGCGGTACCTGTCCGGCTTCCCTGGACCGACCTATCCCCTCCCTACCTCTCCACCTATACTCTTCTCTCCACCTATCTTCTTTCCATCTTTGGTCCGCCTCCCCCTATCTCCCTATTTATTCCAGAACCCTCTCCCCATCCCCCTCTCTGATGAAGGGTCTAGGCCTGAAACGTCAGCTTTTGTGCTCCTGAGATGCTGCTTGGCCTGCTGTGTTCATCCAGCTTCACACTTTATTATTTTGGATTCTCCAGCATCTGCACTTCCCATTATCTCTAGTGCAAAAGATTAGGTTGAAGCATTCACAGCAATCTTCAGGCAGAGGTGCCAAGTGGATGATCTTCTTCCAACTGTCTGCATGATCATAGTCACCTAGACATAGACACTAGTCTTCAGCCAATTCAACTCACTCCAGATGATATCAAGAAACAGTTGGAGGCACTGGGGGATACTGCAAAGGCTATGGACCATGACAACGTTCCACTGTTGTACTGAAGACTTGTGCTCCAAAACTTGTTGCTTCCATAGACGAGCTCTTCCAGTATAGTTACAACACTAGCATCTACCAAAAATGTGGAAAATTGCCTAATTGTGCCCTGTACAAAAAAATGCAGGACAAATCCAATCTGGCCAACTACCACCCATCAGTCTACTCTCAATCACCAGAAAGTAATGGAAGTTGGCATCAACAGTGCTAACAAGCAACACCTGCTCAGCAATAACCTGCCCAATGATGACCAATTTGGGTTCTGCCAGGGCCACTCAGCTCCTCACCTACTTGCAGCCTTAGTTTAAACATTAGCAAAAAGCTGAGTTCCAGAGATGAAGTGCGAGTGGCAGCCCTTGACAGCAAGGCTGCATTCAAATGAGTGTGGCATCAAGGAACCCTAGCAAAACTGGCAACAGTGGGTATCAGTGGGCAACTTCTCTGGTGGCACGTTGGAGATGGTTGTGGTTGTTGGAAGTCAGTAGTCTCAGCTCCAGGACATCTCTTTGAGAGTTTCCTCAGGGCAGTTCTCGGCCCTTCAGCTGCTTCACCAATGACCTTCCCTGCATCAAAATGTCGGAAGTAGGGATGGTAGCTGATGATTGCATGATGTTCATCACCATTCACAACTTCTTAGATACTGAAGCAGTCCATGTTCAAAAACAAGAAGATGTGGACAATATCTACGCTTGGGCTGATAAGTGGCAAATAACATTCATGCCACATAAATGCCAATTTAACTACTGCCCCTTGACATTCAATGGTGTTACTACTACAGAATTCCCCACTATCAACATCTTTAAGGTTACCATTGCCCAGCAACTCAACTGGACTCACCATATTGACTCAAGAGCAGGCCAGAAGCTAGGAATACTGTGACAAGTAAGTCACCTCCTGACTTCTCAAAGCCTGTCCACGATGTACAAGGCACAAGTCAGGAGTGTGACGGAATACTCCCCACTTGCCTGGGTGAGTGCAGCCCCAACAACACTCAAGAAGCTTGACACCATGCAACCTGCTTGATTGGCACTGCATCCACAAGCCTCCACTCCCTCCACCACTGATGCTCAGTAGCAGCAGTGTGTACTATCTCAAGATGCACTGCAGAAATTCACCAAAGATCCTCAGACAGCAGCTTCCCAACCCATAACCACTTCCATCTTGAAGGACGAGGGCATTAGACATACGGGAACACCACCACTATTCTGACTTGGAAGTGTATTGCCGTTCCTTCACAGTCACTGGGCCAAAATCCTGGAATTCTCTCTCTAATAGCGTGGTGGGTCAACCTACAGCAGGAGGACTGCAGCTGTTCAAGAAAGGCAGCTCACCACCACCTTCTCAAGGGCAACTCGGGATGGGCAAGAAGCGCTGGCCAGCCTCAACATCCACATCCCATAAATGAACAGAGGGGAAAAAAGCTGTTTGAGAGGGAATTAAAAAGGCAAAAGGATTAAAAGGTCAGATCAGTGTCTGAAAACAAAGGATAGAATCTGTTTACTTTTCACAATCTACCATTTTCTGTCCATGACTTCCAACCGCTGACAGCTATAGACTAATGGATGATCTTCAGCTCATGATGAAATCAAGCTGGACCCAAGTTTTTGGAAAGTGGCCACAGTTTAGATTTTCAGGGTTTCTTACGTTGTCAAAGATTTGAATTTAGAAATGTTTTCAGGTTGTGAAAAATTTTTACTGAGAGGTTGAGAGATTTGCAGTTCTTGAGACTTTTTTCCCCATTGATTTCTTATGTCTGTCAATAGACCAGAAAAGATTGCTAGGTGCCCATCAACATGGAAGGGCCAGAAGCCTTTTCTGCATCTCTTATTGAAACCTCTGCCTATTCTCCAAAGTCACTTTCTGCAAACAGCAAGTAAACCATGGCATACATTAAACTGTTGATTCATTTCGTGAAACCACAACCTTTTCGACCCAAATGTCCAAACTATTCCATATCTTCTAGTTTTTCACATAATCCTTAAATAATATAAATTCCCACCATGCCTCTATCCTTGAGAAATGAAACACCATGAACAATAATGTATATAATTATGATGAGATTAAAAACATTCACTTAATGTACGAAAATCAGACAGTTACTTGTCACCTTCATAATCTCCAAATTATTTCAACATCATTATCGTCTTGATAATACATTAGAAATGATATTATCTTTTCCAGAAATGTGAATCTTTGTTATAATGCTGCACATCCTATCGACAAAATCAAGCCATTTTTAATGTTAACATTTCTAGAAAGTCCAAGGACTTATGTTCACTGTATATTAATGTTTATTTGTTGCGACAAATGTAGATTCCAAAACATTTAAGAGCCAATAGCAATCCCAGAATTTCCCTTTTCACCTTAGAACACTTTACTGGCTTTTTTAGATTGATTCATTTTCTTGCAATATGACTGCACCTTTCCCCAAGTCCCTAGCATCAACTGCCATGTTAAAGGATTAAATGATGTCGTGTGGTCAATACCTAATCTTTGTTAGGATTGTCATTAGCTTCTCAAAAACTGTAATCATTGACCATTTTGAGCAAAATTCTTGATCATTTTGCTTGCTTTTGTAATAAGTCTGTTTGGAGGAAGCTATTGTGCTACTGTTTGGCACAGAAGTCACTCCATTCCAAAAATTGCATGATTCCCTTATTAGTTTTAGGAATGGAGAGTTCTATCACGGTGGCTCAGTGGTTAGCACTGCAGCCTCACACCACCAGGGACCTGGGTTCAGTTCCAGCCTCAGGTGACTGCCTGTGTGGAGTTTGCACATTCTCCCCGTGTCTGCATGGGTTTCCTCCGGGTGCTCCGGTTTCCTCCCATACTCCAAAGATGAGCAACCTAGGTGGATTGGCCATGCTAAATTGCCCATAGTGTTCAGAGGTGTGTGGGTTAGAGGGGGATGGGTCTGGGTGGGATGCTTCAAGGGGCAGAGTGGACTTGTTGGGCCAAAGGGCTTGTTTCTACACTGTAGGGAAGCTAATCTAATCAAAAGCTTTACTTTTTCTGTCTTTGGCAACACTTGCCTTTGTCCTATGTCATGTGCTGGGTAAGTTATCAGTCTCCATGATGACCTCTGCCAGTGCAGGAATTGAACCCATGTCACTCTGCATCACAAATCAGTTGTCCAGCTACTCGACTCTACAGGGATATTCATGATACCACTCTTTGATCATTATCTTAAGAGTCTGTTAGAATCTCTCTCTAAAGCTCCCGGTGAATGTCACCTATTTTATATCCTACTTAGGTATTATGTTTTGAAACTATTCCTGATATGATAAACTGGAACCTTAGACTGTATCTCTCCTGGTAGTCCATAATGAGTGTTTTTTAAAAAGAAGTTAATTTTATCTGCATGACTTCAGCTATGATTGTCATCAAAGGCTTCTAGGAACTGTGGGAATTCTGAGACCGTATGTGAAGACCATGTAGTTTAATTTTGTGTATATTTTTATTAAAAAATGACTGAAATGAGAAAGATGTGTTTTTAAACCAGTGTTTGAAAGTGTGACTGCAATTATGTAAAGATAACCTGGTGCTTACTGCAAGCATTATAAGCGACTGAACAAGCAGTAATTGAAGTTTGCGCTGCACAGAATTTGGGGCCGCATGAGTACAGAGATGCAGCTCTTACTGGCAACAAGAAGTTGATTGTCCTTTGGAAAATGGACCAGTTATCAATGACAGAGACACTGCCTACTAACAACTGTGTGATTGGTTTTCAGATAACTGAATAACTTGGAGCTGGGAGTAAGTTAGAAAAAGAGCAATGGTCAGTTCTTGCCCAGCTTGGAAGTAATTTCTCTGTTCTTTGCAGTCAAAACTCACCAGAAAGCTGAAGAAAACCATTTTGTCTTTACTGTATTAATTGTTATAAGCTGCTGTTTTAACTGATGAGTCAGAAACTTGTTATGAGTAAACTGGCCGTCTTGTATCTCTTACCAAATAAAAACCAAAAGAACTGCGGATGCTGTAAATCAGGAACAAAATCAAAGTTGCTGAAAAAGCTCAGCAGGTCTGGCAGCATCTGTGAAGGAGAAAACAGAGTTAACTTTTCGGGTCTGGTGACCCTTGCTCAGAACTCAGTTGTTGTTGTTGTTGTTGTATCTCTTACCAGCCAGTGGAAGCATTCAGCAAAAGATGATGATGGCAACATACTGACTAACATCGATCCATACAGTAAACCTGAGAACAGAGACTTACTGAATGTCTTTTGACTTTTCAACCAGTGCCCATAACCAATTTTACTTTGTCTATACCCGAGGGGGAGTTTATAAGGCGTTTAAAGTTGTGATTGGTATATTGATGATGTGTTATAATTCTTTACCTGTAGCTAGAGTAATTAATTATAGTAAATAATGATTCTTGTTTGTAAAGAAATCTGGGCCATGTTTTCCATTAACATGAGTCTGAAAGTCAGGTAAATTCTGGAACTTGAGTACTTTATAAAATCTTAAGCTTTTGTGACGCATTTGGGAATGGTGGGGCCCAATTTCCAGCATGCTAGGTGAGTGAGATGTAACACATAATAGTAAGGATACACTGGTGTCCACAAAAGAATTTGAGTATCTCATGTATCCTTCCTCATCAAGGAGGTAACCCATCTGGAAATGTCATGAAATGTCAAACCCTTGCCCGGGATCTGGTCAAAACAGTTGTCAGAAGTGCTGGTGTTTGGGTACTCTATCAGATTAACAAGAATATCTCCTGAGGGAGAGTGACTTGCACCTCCTTGCAGTCTTCCTTAATGACTGCTTTGTTCTGTAAAATGGAAACTATGTCCAGTAAGGATTGCTCGGCAACAGTTAGTATTGAGGCCCCATTAGTCTTTTCAATGGTAGGTTTTCCAGCAATTAAGGGCCATAAACCCTATCTCTTATCTGTTTGAAAGTGTTATTTACCTCTTGTACCAATGTCACTGGGCTTTGTGTAAACAACATGTAAACCACAGAACACATTAAACTCTTTGCTTCATTTCCTTGCAACCACAAGGTGATCCCTCTTCAGTTCCTGTTTTTCACATAAATGTTGGGAATATATGTCTATATTTAAATATAATTTTCAAATAAGACAACCAATTTGCACACATCAATGCCCCACATAAGAAAACAGATTAAAAGCAGTTCATCAGTTATTGAATGAAAGTTTTAAAGCAATAATTGCAATCAAGTTGTTAATGTTTCTTGTTTTTTGATTCATTATTGATTAAGTTTTTGACTAAAATATTTTAATTGCCCATGTATGGCCCAACAATGTTATGACATCATGACGAAGTTACTGGTGGAGAATGGACATAGAGTGGACATAGAATATCAGCTCCATCTTTTGTAAAGGGCATGTCGAATGGAATAGGGAATAAAAACTTAGTGAATCAGACAGTGTGTGTACTGCAAGAGTATTCTTCTGTCGCTAGCAATGACATTTGAAGTGCATCCATAAGTAATTCTAAATGATTTCACAAATATTTAGCAAATTTTCTGTTTTACTAAATTACCTGATAGACAGCACTTAAAGACTGACCTATAAGCACATTCAGTTGACTTTATGTACAAACCACTTGTCTTTTTCTAGCCATTATCTAAAGTAAGCATCGACTGTGACAGTCAAATGTATTCTTTCAAAATTGCATACTTTGAGCTGAAGGCTATTCTGTAAGATGTTGCTGAATCTCAGGTGTAATGTAAAAACATTTTCTTCCCTTAAATCCTTTTCAAACTTGACAGCACTTGAAACAAAAGCTTGAAATATTGTGTTGCGCAAGAAAACTTTCTCAATGAACAGCATCTTTCGGCAGCATGATATTTAAGTTATGCCAGTTTCCTATAAAAACAGATGTCATTAAATGTTTTTTTTTCACTTAAATCTTCTGCTCAAGTTATGGCTGGCAAGTTTCTTCACAAACTTGCCAATAGCTTTAGTCTCTTGACAGTATTTTTACATTAATGTAACAAGAAACCAATTCCAATCGTGGTATACAGGGACCAATTAAGTGGTCCTTTTTTAAATTTTGAGTTCATATGCTGTATTTATGTCAATTTTACTCTGAAATATACGTACCAATGGAACTGACCATTGTTTTTGTTATTTGTGAGTTATCAAATCGATCTTTGAAATATGCCTTATTGTTGTGTCAAGTAATTTTACTTTTGGAAGAGAAAGGAACAATTTCCATATTTTTGAATAACCTGACAGAGTTAATGGTAGTAGAGGGACAGATTCTACTTCATTGCATAATTAGGTTTGCTTAGTAATGATTCATAATGATTTCATAACCCCTTTTGGCAAAGCTGGTAACACTAATAATATATTTTCACAGAAGACAAATCTCAGTCACTTATTAAGTTAATCTAACAAAAAAATCTCATTTCCTGTGGCTGCTTGATTTATTTAGCAGTGATTTATGTCAGATCATGCAATTCAATCAACTGAGCTCTTTATCTGACTAGAAACTTCCATATGGTGTATTTTGGCTGGAACCCATTTGGCTGAGTTTACTTCCGTACCTGTATTTTCTGTACTTTCAGTCAACCTATTAGAAGGGAAGAGTTTTGTTTTAAGTTTTTCCAATTTGCTCCCTTTATCTCCTATAGTTGCTCAGGCTTTGCAGTAATTGTCCTTGGGTAGTTTACCATTTCTCATGTTCGTTAAATGTTGACATCTTTCTTACCAAGGGAGCATTGTTAGTTGTTGCGCCAGGCTTATACAAGCAAAATGTTTAGTAGGAATCACTGGGCAGCAATCAAAAGTAGCAATACTTTTTAGCTTTTTCTTTCCAAGAGACAGTATGACCAGTTGTAGTGCTGTTATATTCCAATTGAAGTGGCTGTCTTTAATAATTTGTTGTGCCACCAGCTTCTGATATGAGTCTTGCACAATCAAAATAAGCTGAGAGTCACTTAAATTATTAAAATGGGATCATCTCAACCTTACTAAATGTATCAATTTCATTTTGTTACTGCAGTTGACTTCATGAGATTTATGCTGAATGTGTACATGGCATATAAACAGCACTAAATGTAACACAGTGTAAGTAGAAAATCAAACCTGCCATCTTCTGATACTAATGCCTTAGTTTCATGCTAGGCAACAATCTTAGCAAATAAATTTTGAAAGGCACCCTTTGGTTGTTGGATAGTGGAAATTATAATGGGAAACATCTCCTTAACAAAATTGGGAGAACTGGCAGACTTGCCAAGAAACAGCCTGACATACTCATGGAATTGTATCTTACAGATGCTGTCCCAGAAACCACCACTGGGTGTGTCTATCCCATCAGGGCTCAGTGGTATACAATAGAGAAGAATTTTCCTCAGCATTGATTCCAGAATACCCTGGATGAGAGTCTTAATGTCCATCCACCAGAGTGGCTTGGTAGCACCATTACTGTCTTGGCTGGCTGAGTCCTAAAGGTCATGGCTGCTAAACTGGGTCTGTGGCATGTAGTGAAGGAACCAACAAGATCTACCTTATCTCACTGTCATAATTTGCTTCAGTAGTGATCCATCCATAACATTATCGGTAAGAGTGACCACTGCACAGTTGTGTGGGACTGAGAATCCCCAGATAATGTAGACCATTTCCTATTCCTCAGGAGCGTCCTGTTGGTTTGAGCAGATATTGATGATGAAATCAAACATTGATGAAATCCAACTTTGGCCATCTGTGGAACATAATGTTTGACATCTGAGGCCTCAAAGCCAACACCAAGCCCGTGGTCTACTGAGCAGGCATGGTGCCCACCTCCCTGTATGCATTAGGATGCATGGCCCAAGCACAGCAATCCCTGGCCAGTTATCACAAGCACTGCCTTTGCAAAATCCTATACCACTGGCAGGATAAGTGTAGCATTATAAGCCTCATCTCTTCCAGGCCAAGATCCCCAGTATTGAGCTCCTGGTCACACATGACCAGACACAATGGGTGGGCCACATTGTCTGCTTGCCTGACACAAGACTCCTTAAAGAAATCACCTATTCGAAGCACTGCAATGATAGGCTATCATGGAGAGGGCAGAGGAAACGCTACACTCTGAAAGCCTCCCTAAATAAGTGCAAGATTGCCACTGATGTGCGAATCACTTGCCCTAGAAAGCACATACCATGGAAGAAGGATCTCTGAAGGTGCCAACCACTTTGAGCATCACCAAGTGGAGCACATGAAGGCCAAGCACAAGCAGTGGCAAAAGCACACAGAATGTAAAGATTCCCACTCACCTGTCTCTTCAAACACCATCTCACCCGTCTGTGGCTGAGTCTGCAGCTTTAGGACTGGACCATTCAGCCATTGCAGAACCTTCCCGCCGCCCCGCCGCCCCCCACAAGGCCCCCACCAGAGAGGAAACCCGACATTCTCAACTCTGAGGGACTATGAAAGAAGAGAAATTAACAGTCTAGACCCGTGAAGAAGGTTTGACCTAATGGGGATTAGTTATATTGTGAAGCAAGCGTTATGTATATACCATAGAACTTTGTTCAATTTATTCTTTGTTGTGGGACCTATGAAATTTGCTTTGGGCATATACTGACACCTAGTGGTAGTTGTGATCTTAACTTCTCACAGAATATTAAAACTAATTTACAACCTTCCTTTAAAGCTGCTGTGCTTCTATGGATATAATATTAAAACACTGCAATATGTAATAGTAGGTAATATTTACTGTTTCTGAGTTGGCACTTTGCAGTTCTAATTGGATCTTTAGGGGAGCAAAGAAAATTTGAAGCAGCCTCAACAGAGGCCTTAAGGTCTCTGAGGAACATAATTGTCAAATAGATCATGAAAGCACTTAATAAAATTTAAAAAATAGCAAATTAGTTTATAAAAAACCCTAGATTTCGCAGTAATTGTTGTTTTTCACCCAAGATACAGCAGCATTTGATGTCTTGTTCTTTGTTGTGACCACTCACGAAATCATTCTTGCGCAAAGAAGGAGACTATTCACACGTTCTGTAGAATAACACGGGAAACAATGCCAATTTTCTTTTTGAATGGAGAGGCATTTAGAATTTATTCAGAATGAAGGGGGATGTAATGGAAGTTTTGAAGAACAATATTCACAAGCAGGGCATTCTCTTGTTCTTTGGCATGTTGCCAGGTTTAACTGATGCTTATTTGAAGCCTCTTGGAATATGATATCACATTAAAGATGCTAAAGGAATCTGACTTGTTAATGCTATGAAATGAGAACTCACTGAATAAATTTCTAATTTTCAAAAATTTTGAAATTTGAGCTAAGTTGTGAATAGGAAAATTGTACGTTAATTATATAGTTTGGGAGAGATGAAAAAAATCAGTGAGGGAATGCCTGAATTTACTTTAAGGGAGAGATAGTAAGAACTGAACTGTCGATGCTGGACTCAGAGATAACAGTGTGGAGCTGTGGGAGCACAGCAGGCCAGGCAGCATCAGAGGAGCAGGAAAGCTGATGTTTCGGGTTGCGTCTTTTTCTGAAGAAGGGTCCTGACCCGAAACGTCAGGTTTCCTGCACCTCTTATGCTGTCTGGCCTGCTGTGTTCCTCCAGCTCCACACTATGTTTACTTTAAGGTATTTTTCTTATCACTATTCTGCCATCACTAATTAACAATGCATCTCTCCTCCCAAGCGAAGAGGCAGGCAGTATATTTTTTCAATCTTTCCACCAAAATTCCACAATAAAAATATTTTAAAGAGTCCATCTTATCTTCACATCTTTGATCCATTTGTACACTTTATTTGTGTACGTTTTTACATTGATGTTTTAATACTTACAGGACTTGAGTATTGCTGAAGAAAAATTTTGTTGAGAAGCTCTTGTTTTCCACTTACCAGGACATTTTGCAAGAAATACCAAAGCGTAGAGAAGGCAGTGTTTACACTGTATGAGCAGAGACTGCCAATTGATTGGAAAGTGGACTCTGATTAGTAGGGGGTAAAGATAACAAAGTGTGGAGCTGGATGAACACAGCAGGCCAAGCAGCATCTCAGGAGCACAAAAGCTGACGTTTCGGGCCTAGACCCTTCATCAGAGACATTGTTTCCTCTTTACTCTCGTATTTCTTGTGAATTGTCCTGATCAGTGCAAGATGAGAACTTCGTTAAAGTCAGATTAAGTTAGATACGTAAAGCCTTGAGAAACTCGTGAGCAACTATTAAAGTGACCCCATCTTTACCTCACACATGCTCAAATACATCTCCCCAGACCACTTGGATACTGTAACCCCACCAAGCCCTGACACAAAATCCCGTTGGACTCCAATGCCCTTCCCTGTTACCATACCCAACAACCTTCTCCTAGAGGCTGTACTGGCCTAGTTTGAGCTCAAATGCACTTCACTCCAACTAATCCTCAAGAGGCTGTTCCCCTCTCCTCTCTAACCCCACTTCTCCCTGCCGTACTCATCTCTCCTCCCCACTTCTCTTTTTAACTACCCCAAGTGCTTCCCTCCACCTCACATGTGTCCTACCAGCTGGCTCCCTCCCTCCCCTACTCCACCACTCCTCTCCTGCACGTCCTCCCAACCTTGACCTCTTTCCCCTCCATTTCACCTCCTGGGCTGCTGACATCCGGTGAACTCAACAGGCCCTCCAACTTCACCCTGAGGCAGCAACTGGAAAGGTAAGATCATGGTCTACAGCCTGCAGCCAGTAGAAACGTGCAGGAGAACCTCCAAGGTTTATCTAGACCAGACCAGCCAGCGCTACCCCATGACAGAAAGAAATAGGGGAGGTGATGCCTGTGAGCTCAGCCTTTCCCAGAGTTTCGTCAGCTTCACAACACTTCTTCAGTTATGTGTAAGATGGTGAGCCTCTTTCTTCTTCACAGATCCCTAATCAGGAGACACAGCTTACCATCAGGCCCAGGTGAATGGTTTCAGAAAGCAACTGTGGCACCCGCCTCCTTTACCCTATGCTGGGGTATATCAGGAGCCTTCTGATACTCTTCCAGATCAGAATTCCCAGAATATTTCACCTGCTTCTATTGTGATTCCAGTTTGTATGATCAACATTGTCAAAAAAGAAGCATTATGTGAGCCTATTGATGCAGTTTCAGCTCAACAAGATGATCATAATGATCTTTCACTTGGCAGCCTAGGAAGGAAAATTATTTATCAAATCTGAAGCATAAAAATGATGGTTTTTTTTGTATGATAGCCCAGAAGGTTCTTTGCTGAGTGTGCAAAGATACTGTCTGATGTGCCAGTAGTCAGTGCTGGAGTTCCCTCCATTTTGTATTTTTGTCTGAAGTATTTTTACAGTAACTTCTCTTGAAGCTTCAGCAGTCCTGTTTACAGATCTTCGGAAGAGATTTTTGTTTACTCTTGTCAGATATTGCATGTGTCTTTTTGAAGAAGTGGATTAATACTTTGTAGTAATCCTGATGATTTATTCCTCCCTTTATTCTATGTAAGAACTTGAGGATGTTTTTCTACTGCTGCTGCAGTTGGATGTTGAAGCTGTTCAGCTTTCTTTGATTGTGTGATCTTGTAAACAACAGTCTTTCAACCTCAGATCTTATTTGCAAGAGAAGATATCATGAGCAGACAAAACGAATCAATTATCAGCCAAGCAGAATTGGTATCCTCTCAATGAGCACCTACCTGTCTTCTAAAAGCAAAATGCTATGCATGCAGTATCTGAAATTAAAACAGAAAGAGCTGGAGGAACTCAGTAGGTTTGGCAGTATCTGTAGAGAGAGGAAGGGAGTTAATGTTTCAAGTCCAGTATGACTCTTGTTCAGAAAAAATAAGTGCATTCTCTTTCCGCAGCTGCTGCCAGGCCTACTGAGTTTCTCCAGCCCTTTTTTTTGTTTCAGCTGCTTAAAGTGCAGTTACAGATCAGCTTTTGGTCCATTGCCCTCCTACACCATTTGCATCACCAGATCAGAGGGAGTTTTAAGCACTTGAATCGGAGACTTTGTGGAGAGATGATGGGTTTGGAAATACATTTGGTCATAAAGGGAAAACTTTCAGTTATTCATTTTTATGGTACTAATGTTAGGAATGTGCTTTTAGTTAATAAGAGTGGAAACTGAGAATGTACTTGGGATGGATGAGGAGTTAGGGTTTAACAAATATGCAGGTAAGCCTCTGATGTAAGCAGCGATGTACCTATGATCTTGGCAGTCAGTGTAGGAGATTTGAACCTGTACACAATAAAGCATGATGTCCTGTAGTTTTACTATCGTGTATCATCTATAAATCAACATTGCTTAACAGTAGCTGAGATGTCTGGCCTGACCTTACATGAAATCCCAAAGAACCCACATGTTACAAAATCCATTGTCCAGGAGGCAACCATGTTCTTTAGGCTAGGTACTTCCGATTTGCGTGTCAGAAAGGCTGGAATGGGAATCCAGTGTTTGCAGTGGAGGAGTGTAAGACTTTGCAAATGCCCACCAGGTGTGATGTTCTTGTAACTTGTGTGGAGAAGAGCAAGGATTGAAGGTGGGATGAACAACTGACCACAAGCCCATGATGTAGGAGGCTATTTGACTGGGGTGGGATAGGGGTATATAGCTGTGGGACAGAGTAGTTAAAGGAAGAATAACACTTCTCTCAACAGCCAAGACCATGAGTCCCAAAGTTTTTATAACTTATGTATGAAAGTTGTTCAGGGATGATGAGAAACTTTGAACTGGGGAGAAGAATTCTGTTTCCGTGGTCCACGTAGGCTAACATATGTAGGAATAAGAAAGAGATTATGTGAAGGGAGCATGAGCATTTAGGGATTGTATTTAAAAGCAGAATAAAAGGATTACTTCTTGAGCAGTGGGTAAATTACCAGAAAGTAAATAAGATCAGAGAGTTGAATGTATTCGTTGTAATCTTTTCAAAATTCTGTAACTTTTGAAGTGATGCCAGTGGTTGAAAATCTGCTGATGTAGCACTAGTCGTCAATAAAGGAAGCAGTCAGAAAGAAGAAATCTATAAGCCAGCTGGTTTAACACATCACTGACAAAGTGCTTGAGTCTGTGAACCTCCAGCCTACCCCACTCACTCGTCCCGAGGGACCCAGCAGTAATCCTCTTAGTATACCCTAGAGCATTACTGGTAGCAGCCAATGTTTCAATTGTGCTGCCAGCACTGTAAAGCTACTGGTTTCTGATTGACTGCCAACTTTCAGAGATGGAACTTCCAAACTCTATGAATCTGATGCTGTTCTGTTAAGTGCAAGAGTTCCCTTCAATTGTTTTGGGCCCCCTTCACAAAAGCAACATCATGTTCCTGTCAGTTCTCTAACTATTAGGGGACCTGCGTCACAGGGACTGAATTCCAAACAATATTTTGGCCCAGCTTGCTGATATTTTCATCACAAGCCAGACCTTGTACTCTGGGAAAGAACTGTATTCACAATTCCTTAGACTGTAACTGTAGGAGTTAAACAAGCCAAATGATAGGCCACATGTTTACTGTGTATTAATAGATACTGTGTTTGTTGGCACATGTTCAAGGGATAGAGAAAGGGGAAGCATTACTGATTACACTGGCTACATACTTTTGTTTTATAAGTTTTCATAATTTTGTTAAAATTGGATAATGTAAGAACAGAGAAGGTTGTTTCTGGCAACATGAAAGAAATTGTATTGAGGTGATTCTTATGTAGAAAATTTAAGCATTACAAAGGAACCTCAGTGCATTCCTGAGGCAATGCTACTCACTTGGATATGCCGCCTTCTGGATGCAGTGTTAAATTGAGACTCTGTCTGCCTGTGAGATAGAAGTAAAAAGGTCCTATCATGTTATTTTGGAAAGAGCAAGGGAATTTGATCTTTCTTCACCAATATTTTTTGTTTAATTGAGAACATAAAATGGCTAACCTGGTCATTCTATCACTGGCTGTTTTTGGGAATTTGCTGTGCACAAATTGCTGGCTAAATTTCCTACATTAGAACTGCAACTACTCTTCAACATACTCTTTCAACTATAAAGTGCTTTGAGGCTGTCAGTGATCACAAAAGGCTCTAAATAAAACAAGCCTTCCTTTACAATATAATAGATACAGGATACATCTTGAAACCACCGATTTTTGCAAATTATGAATGGCTGGTCTTCAATATAAGGAAGTTATTCAATCTGAAACAAATTGGAGACACGGTAAAATAATTGAGATGCCAATGGGTAATAATAAAAATGACATTTCTGGAATGGAGATCTCTTCACTCAGCTTCCTTAGCAACAGGATAGCTTCCATTGCTGGATTGAATACTGGCAGGATCTACGTCAGAATTATAAAGGGTTTCTCCTCTGCTATGGAAGCTAGGTGAGAATTAGTCATTGAACAAAACTCGTAACTATCTGAAATTACTTCTTTTCTTGCAAAACAGGACATGGATCTTCAGGACAGTGGCTCAAAACTATTTACATGGTGATTATCATATTAAATTTTGTACTGCACTGTGCCATCACCTTGCTCAGTAGCATAAATCGAGCAGTTTTTTTTCATGTTACTGATGTATATTTCAAAGTGAAGTAAAGCCAACAAAAGACTCAATGTCTCTTTCTCAATGCTTGACTTTTTTGGCATATGATCAGTTTCTTTGAAAAATAGTTGACAGGTCACTTGATCCCCAACTCATTTTTTTGATGTAAAACAGCCAGCGCATCAATGATGCTGGCACCAATAGCCAATTTGAATGCTTTGATATGGCCAATCTTAATACAGTGGTAGCACATTAATTTCTTTCTGTCACTTTTTGGTCTCCCTTTATTGCTGTGGTATCTCAATAACTGCCACCACTTACAGAGTTTCTTTGCTCTGAACTGTTTCAACTCATGTTCTTTCTTGATCTATTTGGAGTTCACTTTTTAATAACTTGTTTATTTGTGTTTTAATGAGGTGGTCTCTGTCTGAGACATGGGCATGCAATGCTGCAGATTTGGATTTAACAATAAAACATAAATTTATTACACACAAGAAATTAAGTAGAATAAACAGAACTATTTTTAATATGTTTAAAGATCTAGAAACATGTGATAAAAAATATCCCACTAATGTCAAAAGAACTCCTTCACAGTAATTAAACAAGAGAAAATTCCCTTCTCTACCATCTCTTTTGGCTGAACTGGAAGTTGGTTAGCTCAGTAGTTTAGAATGCAGAGTGATTCCATCTCCAGGGATTCAATTCCCATACCATAAAGGTCCTTCCTCTTGGCCTCACTCCTTGCCTCAGACGTGGTGAACTTCAAGTTAAACTCACCACTGTTTAAACAGTGATCTATTACTTTTCAGTTAACTTTGTTGAATTCAGCTGAGGGGACAGATGATTAAAGCCAGAGAGACAGCACATTACTCTCTGGAAGCTTAGGAATTTAAGGGAGGATATCTGGAACAGTAGCAAGTTAGACAGCCTCATTTGGGGTCAGGATGTAATAGGGACCTCAGTGAATCAGAAGGGTTTTGCAACAATTGTCGGTGGTTGTCATCCTTACAACAAAGAGTGGGAGAGAGGTGGACCTGAAGACAGACAGCTGCACCTAAAAGTGCTATCCAGCCCTCTCAAATCCATTGTTTTAGATCAGAATGGCAGTGTTAAAACAAATTGAAGATCTGTGACATCATATGAAAATGGGTAGTTGACTGTTTGATGCGTACTTTTATCACTAAACCTTCAAAGCCCATGTTATTTTATTAATTATGGCATTTATTATAAATAGGAAGGCTGATTAAAAGCTGTAAAGCTAATTTAATTTGCTGGTAAATGCTTCCTATTTATTGTTAGTAGGGAAATTCAATCAAAGAATATTTATTGAAATAATAAGACTATGAGCAAAGAGAGGATTCTAAATATTAAGGTAGCAAGAACTGCAGATGCTGGAGTCAGAGATAACAAAATGTGGAGCTGGAGGAACACAGCAGGCCAGGCAGCATCAGAGGAACAGGAAAGCTGCCGTATCGCGTCATGACCCTCCAGAAAATCTCTGAAACTTTTCTGAAGAAAGGTCCCGACCTGAAACATCAGCTTTCCTGTTCCTCAGATGCTACCTGGCCTGCTGCGTTCCTTCAGCTCCTTACTTTGTTAACTATATGTATTAAATTGTAATCAGTATATAATGAAATTATGTAAAAAAAAATTGGATTAAGAGTCTAATGATGACCATGAAACCATTGCTGATTGCCAGAAAAAAAGTACTTCGTTAATGTCCTTAGGAAGGAAGCTGCTGTCCTTGCCTGGCCTGGGCCTACATGTGTCTCCATACCGACAACAACATGGTTGACTCTTAACCATCCTCTGGCATTTTAAGGGTGGCCAATAAATGCTGGTCTGGCCAATAATGCTCACATCCTGTAAATGAGTGGAAAAAATTTTTAGCATAATTATTTAAATGATTTCAAAATGGCAGTGTAAGTGATGTATGATAGTTGCAGGATATGGGAGCTCTGGCCACCAATGTGATTCAAGGCAAACAATTCTGTAGTGAATGTCAGCAGCTAGACACTGCAATCTTTCAAGGAAAGGGAAAGTTACCTGGAAACTTCTGCTTCAAGGAGCAATCGTAGCCTTAGGATAGGCTTGACAGATTTAGCCCATGGTCAGAACAGGAAGATGTGACTGTAAGTGAAGCAGATATGGAAATTGAGAAGATAGAAGCACAGGAACCTCAGTCTTTGCAAATGTCCAACATGTTTGAGGTTTTTGCAGCCTGTGTGGAAGAAAGTGGGGACTACAAGGTGAATAAATTGACCATTGTACCATGGTATAGGAAGCCACTGAAGCAAGGGGCTGATAAAACAGTATGGTGGTGGTATGAGAAAATATAGTTACGGTATAGAAACAGTTATCTGCAGCTGAATGTGTATGTCCATAAGGTTTTGTTCCCTACCCGTTGTCAGGGTTCAGGACATCTAGACTGGGACAAATTTGGTGGGGGAAGGAGCGGATCCAATTATCATGGCCCTCACAGGTATCAACAATTTAAATATGACTAAGAAAGGTGTTCTGCTTGGGAATTATGAACTGTTAAAGGGCTAAATTAAAACCAAAACATCAAACATAATAATCTCTGAGCAACAAGCAGATTTGAATAAATTGGATAAGATTAGAGGATTAAATGCTTGGCTCAAAGGTAGGTGTAAGAGAAGTGAGTTTAGATTCATGAGGCATGGCACCAATATAAGGAAAAGTGGTAGCTGTAACTGCACCTCCCAGTCGCAAACCATTTCAACTCCCCCTCTCATTCTTTAGATGACACGTCCATCATGGGCCTCCTGCAGTGCCACAATGATGCCACCTGAAGGTTGCAGGAACAGCAACTCATATTCCGCTTGGGAACCCTGCAGCCTAATGGTATCAATGTGGACTTCACCAGCTTCAAAATCTCCCCTTCCCCCACTGCATCCCTAAACCAGCCCAGTCCGTCCCCTCCCCCCACTGCACCACACAACCAGCCCAGCTCTTCCCCTCCACCCACTGCATCCCAAAACCAGTCCAACCTGTCTCTGCCTCCCTAACCTGTTCTTCCTCTCACCCATCCCTTCCTCCCACCCCAAGCCGCACCCCCATCTCCTACCTACTAACCTCATCCCACCTCCTTGACCTGTCCGTCTTCCCTGGACTGACCTATCCCCTCCCTACCTCCCCACCTATACTCTCTCCACCTATCTTCTTTACTCTCCATCTTCTGTCCGCCTCCCCCTCTCTCCCTATTTATTCCAGAACCCTCACCCCATCCTCCTCTCTGATGAAGGGTCTAGGCCTGAAACGTCAGCTTTTGTGCTCCTGAGATGCTGCTTGGCCTGCTGTGTTCATCCAGCCTCACATTTTATTATCTTGGATTCTCCAGCATCTGCAGTTCCCATTATCAGCTGTAACTCAGGGATGGCTTTTAACTGAACTGTATTGGTACCAGTGTTCTGCTGAGTTATCTAATTAGGGCTAAGTAGTCATCTGATGAATCAAGTGAGGGAACATGAGGAAAAAGAGCAGGTGTATGTCAATTTCCCCCCAAGTCTACCTTGTTGTTCAATAATATCATGGTTAATCTGCCCCAGGTTTTAGCTCCTTTGTCCCAGCGCAGTGCAAGGCCCTGAACCCATTTCAAAAATTTACCTCAGAGATAGTATGAACTGCTGGTGCTGGAGAATCTGAGATAATAACATGTAGAGCTGAATGAACACAGCAGGCCAAGCAGCATCAGAGGAAGGGGAAAGCTGACATTTCGGGCCTAGACCCTTCATCTGACCTGAAACATCAGCCTTCCTGCTCCTATGATGCTCTTTGGCCTGCTGTGTTCATCCAGCTCTACACCTTGCTATCTCAAAAATTTACCTATCTTCTCTTCCAGTGTTTTCAGTGATCTAGCCTCCACAACTCTCTAAGGTAGAGAATTTCAGACATTTACTATCCTCTGTGAGAGTAATTTCCCATGTGTCTCAGTTTTAGATGAGTGTTCCCTTATTTTGTAACTATATCCCCTAATTCCCCACGAGTGGAATCACCTTCTTACAACCTGTCAAACTCTCTGAGAACCTGGTATGTTTCAATATCTTTTAACTCTAAGGAATAAAGACCTAATCTTGTTGAATCAATACTTGCATCACAGGAATCAGTGAAGTGAATCTCTTCTGAACTGCCTCCAATGTCATTATATCCTTTCATAAATATGAAGCCCGATAGTGTACACAGTACTCCAGGTGTAGGATCATCGACATCTTGCACAGTTGCACCAAGACTTCCCTTTTTTTAAAATCCAACCCCCTAGAAATGAAAGCAAAATATTCTACTCGCTCTCTTAATTATTTGTTGTACCTGCATGTTAACATTTTGTGTTTAATGGTCAAGAACATCCAAATTCCCCTGTGCTGCACTTTTTTTTGAGAGTTTTTCTTCATTTAAATAACAGTGGTCCTTCTGATTGTTCCTACCAAAATGCATGACCTCACACCTACCAACATTAAACTGCATCTGCCAGGTTTTTGCTCACACCTCAACCTATCAATATCCCTGATAACAAGTTGCAGAGCTGGATGAACACAGCAGGCCAAGCAGCATCATAGGAGCAGGAAGGCTGACATTTTGGGCTTAGACCCTTCATCTGATGAAGAGTCTCGGCCCGAAACATCAGCCTTCCTGCTTCTTTGATGCTGCTTGGCCTGCTGTGTTCATCCAGCTCTACACCTTGTTATCTTGGATTCTCCAGCATCTGCAGTCCCTACTATCTCTATTTACATCCCTTTCAGATTCCTTATATCCTAATCACAAGATGCCATCCTATTTACATTTATATCAACAGTAATTTGGATACATTACATTCAGCTCCCACCTCCAATACAAAGTCGCAAATAAATAATGAACACCCAAGGATTGATCCTGTGCTCCTCCTTGAAACCTTAAAAAGAGCCATTAATTCTGATTCACTGTCTTTCAAACAATGCTCATATATTACCCTCATTTCCTATCATGATCTTCTGTTTTTGCAATACCATTTTAAGTGGCATTTTAACTAATGCCTTCTGGAACTCAGAACTTAGAATCCCTACAGTGTGGAAACAGGCCCTTCCGCCTAACAAGTCTACACCAACCCTCACAGCATCCTGCCCAGATACTTCCCCCTATAACCCACCTTATCTACATATCCTGGACACTATGGACAATTTAGCGTGGCCAATCCACCTAACCTGCATATCTTTGGACTGTCGGGGGAAAGTGGAGCACCCAGAGGAAACCCACACAGACACGGGGAGAATGTGTAAACTCCACAGTCACCTAAGGGTGGCATTCAAATACACCAACTCTGCTTGATATATTATCAAAGAAAGCTCGAAAATTTGTTAAAATAATTTTGCTTTCACAAAACCATATTGACTCAGTTTGATTGCAGTGAACTTTTCCAAATGTTCTGTTATTCCTTCCTTATTAATGGAGTCTAGAAGATTATTTAAAAATATCTTTAAATAAAAAAGATTTTTAAAAATATTTAAATTGGGCCTTGCTGGCTGAACCAGCAATTAATGCCAATCATGAGTTTCCCTTGAGGATGAAAGGACAAGTTGCCTTCTTGAACTACTGCTGTTCATTTGGTGCAGATAGACCCATAATGCTGTTAGAGAGGAGTTCAAGGATTAAGACCCAGCAATAAATTTCCAATTCAGGATGGTGAAAGACCTGGAGGGGCACTTGCAAGTGGCTTGTTCCCATGTATCTGCTGCCCTTGAACTTCTAAGTGGTCACTTGTTTGAAAGGTTCTGTCTTAGGAACCTTAGTGAATCTCTACAGTGCATCTTGCAAATGAAACATACTGCTGCTACTGAGCATCAGTGGTGGAAAGAATGAATATGATGTCAATCAAGCAGGCTACTTGAGTGTTGTTGAAGCTGCAATCACCCAGACAAGTGGGGAGTGTTCAATCACAGTCTTGACTTGTGCTTTGTAATTAGTAGATAGGCTTTGGGGAGCCAGGTGGTGATTTACTCAGTAACCTAACACCTGACTTATTCTTGTGGTCACTATATTTGTATAGCCAACTCAGTTCAGCTTCTGTTCAATACAAACTCCCAGGATGTTGATAAGGGGTAAAGTTAGTGATGGCAATGCCATTGAATGTCAAAGGGTGATTGTTAGAATCTCTCATATTAGAAATGGTCAATGCTTGGCAATTGTGGAACGAATGTTACTTGCCATTTATCAGCCCAGACCTGGATATCATGCAAGCCTTGCTGCATTTGGACACAGAGATAAACACAACATGTCCATCCTGGGCCTCCTGCAGTGCCACAATGATGCCACCCGAAGGTTGCAAGAACAACAACCTCTTATTTCGCTTGGGAACCCTGCAGCCCAATGGTATCAGTGTGGACTTCACAAGCCTCAAAATCTCCCCTCCTCTGACCGCATTCCAAAACCAGCCCACCTTGTCCCCGCCTCCCTAACCTGTCCTTCTTCCCACCTATCCCCTCCTCCTGCCTCAAGCCCCACCCCCATCTCCTACTTACCAGCCTCATCCTGCCCCCTTGACTTGTCTGTCCTCCCTGGATTGACCTATTCCCCCCTAACTCCCCACCTACACTCACCTTTACTGGCTCTAACCCCACCTTTTTGACCTGTCTGCCTCCTCTCCACCTATCTTCTCCTTTATCCATCTTCTATCCGTCTGCTGCTCTCTCTCTATTTATTTCAGAATCCCCTTCCCCTCCCCCATTTTTGAAGAAGGGTCTAGACCCGAAACGTCAGCTTTCCTGCTCCTCTGATGCTGCTTGCCTGCTGTGTTCATCCAGTTCTACACCTTGTTATCTGCATTTGAACACAGATCTGAGTAGTCGTGAATAGTGCTGAGCAATACACTGAACATTATCATCAGTGAATATCCCTATTTTCGACCTTGAGATGGAGTGAAGGCCTGTGATAAAGCAGCAGAAGATGATTGGATCTATGACACGGCACTAAGGAACTCCTGCAGAGATGTCCCTGAGCTGAGATGACTGACCTCCAAAAACCACAACCATCTTCTTCTCTGCCAGTTACGACCCAAAATCATGTAGAATTTTTTTCCTTTGATTCCCATTAACTCCTGTTTTGTTAGGACTCCAAAAATGTGGTCAAATTCCAGCTTTGATGTCAAGGACAGTCACTGTCAACTCACCTCTGAAATTCTGCTCATTCGTCAATGTTTGAATCAAGGCTGTAATGAGGTCAAAAGTTGAATGGCCTAGTTGAACCCAAACTGAATGTTACTGAGCAGTTATTTTGCTGAGCAAATGTTGCTTGATAGCACTGTTGATGACACCTGCCATCAGTTTACTGATGATTGAGAGTGGACTGATGAGGCAGTATTTGGGTTGGATTTGTCCTGCTTTTTGTGTATAGGACGTACCTGTGTAATTTTTGTCTTGTCAAGTAGATGCTGATGTTGGAAAGGCTTTGACAGAGGCATGGCAAGTTCTGAAACATATCTTCAGTGCTTTTGCTGGAATCTTTTGGCTAATATTTCCTCTAAGCTGCATGGCTCTGGAAACACACAGTTGTTCTGATATTCCATGCATAGTGATCGTGTTGGCATGCTGATTATGGCATTGACTTCCAGTTCCTAGTTCCAGGCCTTGGAGACCCAAACAGCTCGTTAGAAAATTAGAACGACACTGGTCAGGACCCTTGCAGCATGAAGTGCCTCCACTGATTTCTTGATATCACGTGTCATGAAATGAAACGGCCAACAAATGGAATTTGTGATACTGGGGATTTCTGCAGAAGATTAAGGTAGATCATTGACTTGGCACTTTTGACTGAAGATTGTTGAAAATGCTTTAGCCTTGTGCTTTGCACTGATGTGCTGGGCTCTTCCATTATTGAGGATGGAGTTATTTGTGGTGCTTCCTCCACCAGTGAGTGGTTTAATTGTCCGCAACGTTTCAAGAATCGATGTGGCAGGACTGCAGAGTTTCAATTTGATCCGTGGGATTTGGAGTTACTTAGCCTTGACTATTGCTTGTTGTTTTGCAATCTAACAAGTTCTGTTTTGCAGCTTCACCAGGTTGACACTTCATTTTTAGATATTGCTTGTGTTGCTCCTAAATGCCCTCCTCTGTTTTTCGTTGAACTATTGGTAATGCTCTGGCTTGACGGTAATGGGTAGAGTGGGGTATATGGCAGGCTGTAAGGTTGCAGGCTGTGTCTGTGTACAATTCTGAAACTGCTGATTGTCCTCAATGCTTCATGGGTATGCAGTCTTGATTTGGTGCACCTGTTTGATGTCTGACCCATTCAGCACAGTGATAATGCCACACTGCTCAATGCAGGGCATTCTCAATTTGAAAGCAGGACTTGATTATCACAGGGCCGTGCAGTGGTTAACCTTACCAAAGCTGTCATGAACAAATGCATCTACAGCAGGCAGATTGGTGATAATGAGGTCAATTATGATATTTTCCTCTTGTTGGTTCCCCTGTGACCTGCCATCTGGAGGTTATGTCCTTTAGGACTCGAGGGGCTTGGCCATTAATGCTGCTGCTGAGCCATTCTTGCTGATAGACATTGAAGTTGCTCAACTAGGATATATTCTCACGCTTACTACCTTCAGTGTTTCTGCTAAGGAGTGGTCAATATGGAAAAGTACAAATTCTATGGTGGTGTGTTTGGAAATGGAGGTTGAATACTGTGGTTATCAGCAAGAGTTTTCATTGTTCTGGTTTCCTGTGGGAAAAACACAGACTAGGTGACTGCTTTGCAGAATGCTGATGTTCTGTTCACAAAAATGACCAGCTTCCTGTTGCTTGTCACCTCAACACATTATCATGTTCCTTGGCCAACGTTTCTGTCTTGGGCTTGCTGCAATGTTCCAGTGAAGCTCAGAGCAAGCTAGAAGAACAGCTTATCATTTTCCACATGGGAGCCCTGCAGCCTTCAGGACTCAATATCAAGTTCAATCATTCTCCCATATCCATACCCTAACTCTCATACATTGTCATCACATGGGCTGCTTCCACAACCATCCCATTGGGGATACATCCAGTTAACAGCTTTTGATTTGCCCAGACTGACCTTTACCTTTGTCTGCCCAACTTTTTCTTTGGGCTTCATCTCCACCTTTTGTTTACTCCTCTCCAGCCCCTCACACATCTTCAGCATGTACCACAACCTTTTCCTAGCTACAATCAGTTCTAAAGAAGGGTCACTGGACCCGAAACATTAACACTGTGCTCTCTCCACAGACCGGAATTTTTCTAGCAATTTCTGTTTTTATTTCTGATTTCCAGCATATTTGTTTTGTTTTCTCCCCTTGTTCATGTTTGGTCTGAGACTTAATGAGGTCCAGTGTCAATGTTCACAACTCCATTCCATCTGCATAGCACTGTCTCATCACCTCTGCTGAATCTGCCCAGCCAGTGGCACAGGGATGATGGTAATGATGTTTAGGATGTTGTGTGGAAGGTAAGATTCCATGAGTATGACTATGTCAGGCCATTGCTTGAATAGTCTGCAAGACTGTTCTCCCAATTTTGGCGCTGGTTCCCAGGGGAAGTCAGCAGAGCTACTGCCTTTCTAGTATCTAAATTGATGCCAGATAGTATGTCCAGTTACACTCCTTTTTTGAGATATTTTAAAAGTTCATAGATCATTTCAGAGGACGCTTAAGAGTCCACTACATTGCTGACTCTAGAGTCACAAGTAGACTAAGCCAGGTAAGAATGACAAGTTTCCTTTCCTTAAATCCAAATGGATTCTTTGACAACCTGGTTTCATGGTCATAGTTAGACTATTAATTCCACAACCTTTTTGAATTCTGTGATGTTAGGATTTGAACCTGGGGCCCCAGACCATTTTCTGTGCCTCTAGCTTACTATTCCAGTGACAATACCACTACATTATTGCCTCTTCTTAAAGACAGAGAGGGAAAAGCAAGAGGGCAAAGTAGCAATAATGAAATTAGAGTGTGGGAGAGAGGGACAGTACAAACTTAAGAATGCACCAGCAGATATGAGTTATTATACAGGCACAGTATACTTAGCAAGGTCAATGAATTAATATGCAAACAAAAGTAAACACTCATGACCTAATTGTGATAATGCAGATGCAGCTGCAGTTGGAATGTTCAAGGGTATTCAACATTTAGGAAGGATGGACTAACAAGAAATAGCTAGCCTTGTAATAAAGGTCAGTACATTAATGAGCGAGAATCTTAGATCCTCAGAACAAAACAGTTAATGGAGTTAATAAAAAAAACAAGAGACAGCATTTTGTGTGGGGTTTATAGCCCACCAATTAGGAGATTAGAAATACATGAAGCAAAGGTAATACAGTAATTATGGGGGATTGCAATCTATATATGAATTGGTTAAACTTTATTGATGCTAATGCTGTGAAGAACAAATTCCTGGAAACAATTCAGGATGGTTTTCTAGAATGCTATGTTGAGGAAACAACAAAAAGGTGTCCAGTCCTGTGCAATGAGAAAGGGTTAATTGATGGTTGATCATAATATTGTAGAATTCTGCTTTAAGTCTGAAAGTGATGCGATAAGATTTGAGACTAGGATCTTAAACCTAAACAAACTAAAGGGGAAAATTTAGTTGTAGTAAATTGGGAAGCTAGTTGAAAAAAGATGATGATAGACAGGCAATGGCTGACAAATTAACAAATTATTTTGTGGTTTAAGATGAGAACTGGACACAGCACTCAGGGGTGACCAGAGATTTGTATGGCTTGATTAAGATATTCACTAACCAATAATCTGTCTTGTGACTATTTCATTTAACATTCTGCTAGCATTGCTGATTGTGTTTGGCAATGGTTGAATATGTTTATTAAGACATACAGATTTTTCTGAGTATCATTTTTAAGTTATTTTAACACCATGTTAATACAGTTGATTCTGTACAAAAACTTCAAATTAACAAATATATTGAATTAAACAAAAAGAATAAAATAATCCTGGGTGACAGGAAAAACTACAGATACTGGAGTCAGGGATGACACAGTGTGGAGCTGAAGGAACACAGCAGGCCAGGCAGCCTCAGAGAAGCAGAAAGGAAGGGTCCTGACCTGAAACACCAACTTTCCTGCTCCTCTGATGCTACCTGGCCTGCTATGTTCATCCACCTTCACTCTGTGTTATCTCAAATATCCCTGGGTGTTATTCATGGCATAAGTCAAATTGTTTGTCTTTGTTCAGATCTGTTTCACATCCTTGTTGTCAGCCCTTAGCAGCCGCTGCAGCTGATATACCAAAATCTAGAATTTCACTGCACAATGTTGATGAAAATTCCCGTCTGTAACAAAAACTGTATTCCACCTACTGATCAATATGGATTACATGAAATGAAAACAGCAAGTTCTGGAAAAAAATCAGTGGGTCTGACAGCATCACTAGAGAGAGAAAGTGAGCTACTGTTTCAAGTTCAATATGACTTTTCTTTGAAACTTCAACATTCTGAAAGCGCATTATATTGGACTTGACATGTTAATTTTATTTCTCTTTCCACAGATGCTGCCAGACCTGTTGAATTTACTGAACATTTTATTTCAGATCCCCAGTATCAACAGGACATTGCTTTTATTTGAATATTAGGTTGGAGCTGCAATATGTGTTGAAGTTTAAAACATAGAACTGAAGTAAACAGTAAAGATTCCAGCTTTAACTGAGGGGTGGGGAGAAAAAATATAAGGAAAATGGTGATGAATGACAGTATGAAGAAGGGAGAGAAGCATGAAACTGTTACCGTCAACATCCTTTGATAGTAGGGGGAGAGTATAAGCTAAGACCATTCCTAGCATGAAACTTGGACGGTGGAACAGAAACACATAGCAATGTATGTTCAATGAAGGCAAGAAGGAGGTGATGTAAAATCACATTGAGAAAGAGTGTTTGAGCGCAAAGAAGAGAGCAGAAGTGTATGAGAAATGTCTGTATAAAGTGAAAGGAGGAGTGAAGGATTCCTTTGTGCTCTGAAGTGGAAGAAATGAGTGCCTCCATATCATTGTGGAAATAAAGTATAAATACATAATAAATAAAGATTATGTTTATATAGATACCTTTCACCACCTTGGGACATACAGATATACAGATATTGGGCAGCAGGGTGGCTCACAGCACTAGGGACCTGGGTTCAATTCCAGCCTCGGGTGACTGTCAGTGTGGAGTTTGCACGTTCTCCATGTGCCAGCGTGGGTTTCCTCTGGGTGCAGTGGTTTTCCCCCACAGTTCAAAAATGTGCAGGTTTAGGTGGATTAGTTTTGCTAAATTGCCCATTGTGTCCAGGGATGTTTTGGTTAGGTGGGTTAGCCATGGGGAATGCAGGTTTACAGGGATAGAGTGTGAACTTGATGGGCTGAATGGGCTGCTTCACACTGTAGGGATTCTTATGATTCCAGCGCACTCTCCATTGATGAAGTTGAATTGTAGTCACTTATCTAATGTAGAAAATGCAGACAGCAAGGTCCCACAGCAGCATTGTGACAATAATCAGTTAGTTTTCCCTGATGTTGATTGAGGCAGAAATATCCTGTAAGTACACAGGGGAGAATTCCCCAGCTCTTTTCAAAAATAGTACTGTGTGATCAATCATAGCCACCTGAGTGTGCAAGCAAGGCCTTGGGTTAACATCCCATTTAAAAGACAACTCTTTCAGAGTCCACACCAGCCTCAGGATGACACTGGAGTGCCAGCTTGTATTTTATGATTGTATTTCTTGAATAGAAAGACTTTCCAACAACATCCAGTTTCTCCATGGGAATCAGGGATCATCTCCAACTATTTTTTTTCACAATCTTTCATTTGACAGGCAGTTTAATTTAGAGGATATCTTCAACTTACTTTATGAAAACCCAAACTCCATGCTGTTTTAATTTGTTAGTTTTGTTAAATCAGTTTGGACAGCTTTTGTAAGTTTTCTAAGTTGGCATGTAAGTGCCTCACATCTGGGATACTTAGCTTTCTTTCCACCTGCAGTGGTTTTCCCCCACAGTTCAAAAATGTGCAGGTTTAGGTGGATTAGTTTTGCTAAATTGCCCATTTGGCTGTTTGTTTCAGTGATCTCTATCATTCTTGATTAATCTCATATTTTTCATGAAATATTTTGCTCATTAGAATTAAGTGCAGTATTCCCTTTGGAATACATGAACGTGTAGGAAGTTGCAACAATTTGTCTGTTATTCTGCAGTTGTCATATTATTTTCTGTTAATTGACACACTTTGGAAAGCTCTTTCCCTTTTCTTCATTTCAAATACTTCCTGATGCAACATATTCCTACAGATATTGACAACATTATTGCACTTTGTCTTCTCTATCTGTGATTGTTTGAGAAGTTGCCTGACCCTGCTGTTGACCAGGCTTGGGCAAAGCCCATGCGTGTATTAATGTTAGAGAACTCACTAATCAGGGGCGCAGTCAAGTGTTTCAGTGGCTGTGATCAAAACTCCTGGATGGCGTGTTGCCTCCCAGGTGTCAGGGTCAAGAATGTATCTGAGATTTTTTTCCCTGTATTCATTCCTGGGATGAGGGCATCACTGCCAGGCAGCATTTATTGCTCATCCCTAATTGCCCAGAGGGCAGTTAAGAGTCACATGCAGGTCAGACCAGGTAGGGATGGCAGTTTCCTACCCTAAAGGACGTTAGTGAGCCAAATGGGTTTTTCCCATGGTCATCATTAGTTTCATAATTCTAGTTATTTATTGAATTCAATTTCCACCATCTGCTGTGGCAGGATTTGAACCCAGCTCCCCAGAACATTATCTGGGTCACTGGATTAACAGCCCAGTGATACTACCACTAGGCCATTGCCTCCCGAGCTGTTGCATGAAATGCTTCAGGGGGAGGCTGAGCAGCTGGAGGTCATTGTTCACATTGCTAACAGTGATATAGATAGGAAAAGGGATGAGGTTCTGAAGTGTCATGAGAGGGATTTAGGCAGAAGGTTAAAATGCAGGACCTCAAGTGTAGTAATTTCTGGATTACTTTCGGTGCCACGAGTTAGCAAGAGTAGGAAAAGGAGGATTTGGCAGATGAATGTGTGGCTTGAGAGCTGGTGCAGGGGGGCAGGGATTCAGATTCTTCGATTATCTGGATCTGTCTGAGTACAGGTGACCTGTACAAGAGGGGTAGGTTGCACCTGACCTGGGCAGGGACTAATATCCTGGTGGGGAGACTAACTAGATTCACTTGGGCTTAGAGCCACTAGTCTGGCAGGAGAGTGGGATCTGAAGGAGTAGGGAGATGAAAGAGAAGGTTGAGGACAATACAGAAGTTAATGAAAACAAGTTAAATTGATAAGGCAATGTGATAATCATAGTACTAGATGGGCAGATATGAGCTGGCAGCAAGCAAGGGAAGTCTGGATTAAACTGTTTTATTTCAATACAAGGAGCCTGGTAAGTAAGGCAAGTGAGCTTGGGGCATGGATGGATATGCAGGACTGGGACATTATAAGCTATTACAGAAACATAGATGAGGGAGGGACAGGACAGCCTCCTCAACGTTCCAGGGTACAGATGCTCCAGGAAGGATAGAAAAAGAAGCAAGAGAGAAGGGGGAGTTGCATTTTTGATTGTGGAGAACATCATGGCAGTACTGAGAGAGGACATTCTTAGAAATTTGTCGACTGTGTCTATATGGGTAGAACTGAGAAATGAAAAAGAGGAGATCACTATCATAGCATTTGTCTGTAGGCCCCCCAATAATCAGTGGGAAATTGAGAAGCAAATGTGTAAGGAGATTGCAGAAACCTACAAGAACAATACGGTTGTAATAGTAGTGGGTTTTAACTTTCCTAATATTGGTTGGGACTACCATGGTATTAAGGGCTTGGATGGAGAGAAATTTGTGAAGGATGTCCGGGAAGAGTATTTCATGCAGTATGTCGATGCCCCTGCTAGAGAAGGAGCAAAACTTGACATCCTCTTGTGAAATAAGGCAGGGCACATGATGGAAGTATTATTGGGAGAGCACTTTGGGACCAGTGATCATAAATCTATTTGTTTTAAAATAGCTTTGGAAAAGGATAGGTCTGGTTCACAAGTCAAAGTTCTAAATTGAGGCAAGGCCAATTTTGAGGTCTTATACAGGAATTTTCAAAAGTTTATTGGAGAAGGCTGTTTGCAGGCAGTGATGTTTGTTATGTGGGAGGCTTTCAAAAGTGACTTGATACGGGTTCAGGGCCAACATGTTTCTGTTAGAATGTGGGGTAAGGCTGGTAGGGGTAAGGAATGCCGGATGACTAGAGTTATTGAGGCCGCAGTCAAGAAAAGGAGGAGGTATATGACATGTATTGGCAGCTGGGATCAAATGAATTCCTTGAGGAGTGCACAGCGTGTTGGGATACACTTAGGAGAGCAATCAGGAGGGCTATAAGGCGATATAAGATGGCTTTGATGGATAAGGTAAAGGAGAATGCAAAGGTTTTCAACAAGTACATGAAAGACAAAAGAGTAACTACGGAGAGAATAGTGACTCTTAGAGATCAGCAAGGTCGCCTATGTGTGGAGCCACAAGAGAAGGGCGAGATTCTAAATAATTTTTTTGATTTTTTTTTTAAAGAATCCCTACAGTGTGGAAACAGGCCCTTTGGCCCAACAAGTCCGCACTGACCATCTGAGCATTTCCTCCCCACCAAGACCTATTCCCCTATAACCCACCTAATCTACAGATCCCTGAACACTGTGGGCAATTTAGTATGGCCGATCCACCTAGCCTGCACATCTATTTACTGTCGAGAAAGACACGGATGCTGGGGGATTTGGGGAAATAAATAGTGATGTCTTGAAGAGAGTCCACATTACATAAAAGGAGGTGCTGGAAGTCTAAAAACACATTAAGGTAGTTAAATCCCCTGAGTCCTGGTAAAATGTATCCCAGGACTTTGTGGGAGGCTGGGGAGGAAATTGCAGGGCCAACAGTGGAGATATTTGTATCATCAAGAGCCATGGGTGAAGTGCCCAAAGATTGGAGGCAGGCTAAAGTTGTGTCATTATTTAAGAAAGGCTGCAGGGAAATGCTTAGTTAACACAGACCAGTGAACCTAACATTTTTTGGTGGGTAAATTGTTAGAAGGGATTCTGAGATACAGGATCTACAGGCTTTGGAGAGGAATGGACTTATTTACGATGGTCAGCCTGGCTTTGCACATGCGAAATCTTGTCTCATGAATTTGATTGAGTTTTTTAAATGGATGACCAAGAAAGTAGGTGAGGATAGTGTGGTAAACATTGTCTTCATGGACATTTTGTAAGGCCTTTGACAAGTTACTGCATGGTGGGTTGTTCAGTAAGATTGAATTTCATGGGATCCAGGGAGACCAGGCTAATTGGATACAACATTGGCTTGAAAGTAGAAGACAAAGAGTGGCGGTTGTTGGTTATCTTTCAAAACTGGAGGCTTGTGACCAGTGAGTTCTGAGGAAGAGTCACCAGACCCAAAACATTAACTCTGTTTTTTTCTTTCACGGATGCGGCCAGACCTGCTGAGCTTTCAAAGCAATTTTGTTTTTGGGCCTGTGACCAGTGTGTGCCACATGGCTTGGTGCTTGGTCCACTGTCATTCATGATTTATATAAATGGTTTGGATGAGAATTTAGGAGGTATACTGAATCTTGTGGATGACACCAAGATTTCCGTAGCATGGTAGTTCAGTGATTAGCACTGCAGCCTCACAGCACCAGGGATCCAGGTTTGATTCCACCGTCAGCCACCTGTCTATATGGAGTTTGTACATTCTCCTCATGTCTGTGTGAGTTTCCTCTGGGTGCTCCGGTTTCCTCCCACAGTCCAAAGATGTGCAGGCTAGGTGGATTGGCTATGCTAAATTGCCCATAGTGTTCAGGGATGTGTAGACTAGATGGATTATGTGCAATGGGTCTGGATGGGATGCTCTGAGGGTTGGTGTGGATTTGTTGGGCCAAAGGGCCTGTTTGCACACTGTAGTGATTCTACGAATTGTGATACAGTGAACATTGAAGAAAGTTATCTGGAATACAGTGAAATCTTGATCAACTGGGCCAGTGGGCTGAGGAATGGCAGTTGGAGTTCATTTAGATAAATGCAAGGTGCTGCATTTTGGTAGGACAAACCAGGGCAGGATTTATATAATTAATGGTAGGTCCCTGGGGAGTGTTACAGAACAGAGAGATCTAGGGGTGCAGGTTCATAACTCCTTGATAGTGGAATCACAGGTAGACAGGTTGATGAAGAAGTTTTTTGGTATGCTTGCTTTCATCACCCAGAGCGTTGGGATGTCCTGTTGCAGCTGTACAAAACGTTGGCAAGGCTACATTTGGAGTACTGCATGCTGTTCTGGTTTCCCTACAAGAAAGGATTTTATTAAACTGGAAAGAGTGCAGAAAAGATTTACTAGGATGCTACCCGGACTGGAAGATTTGAGTTATAAAGTGTTTAAATAGTGGGACCTTTTCCCTGGAGTGTAGGAGATTGAGAGGTGATCTTGTAGTGGTCTATAAAATCATGAGAAGTATAGATAAGGTAGGTGAGCAATAGCTTTTCCCCACAGTAGGGAAGTTTAAAACTAGACAGCATATGTTAAAGGCGAGAGGGTGATATACAAAAGGGTCCAGGTGGGCAATGTTTTTCACAGAGAGGGTGCTGAGTTTCTGGAGTGAGCTGCCAGAGGTTGTGGTGGAGGCACAATTTTGTCATTTAAGAAATATTTGGACAGATACATGGAGGGATATGGACCAAACACAGGCAAACAGGACTAGATTAATTGTGAAAACTGTTAAGTTGTGCAGGTAAGTTGCGCCGCAGCATCTGTTTTTATGCTGTTATCTTCTATGACTCTATGAATCTAAGTTATTGTCAGGAAGTGATTAATCTACAGATGGCATCATAGCTGAACTGGATTGAATTCTTACTTGACCTCTATCACCAATAGACTTTACATTGTTCTGCAGTGATTACAAGTGTGAGATCTCATGAGTATTTTTCTTTCCAGTCCACTGTGCAATTATAGCTTAGTTAATAACATCTTAGCACACTTTTCAAAGAAACTTTGCATGTAAATTTATTTTAGTGATTAGTATACATCCTCTAGATGGCACTGTGGGTCAGAAGATATGAGGCGGGAGTCCTATTTATGGTGTGCTGCAATTTATCTTGATGTTGATGCTTTTTTGGTATTGTACATAACACTGGTACGCTTTAAAATGAAACATTGCAGAATGTGAAGCAAATGTTTTCCTTTCAAATAACTAATTAAGTATCTTTTTCACAAGAATGCACAGTAAGATCTCGTAAGTACCCAAAATAACTTTTATTACCAAATAAAGACACAAAAAGCGTATTCAACCGCTGCCGTTAATTGTGTTAATCTTAATATCACTCAGGCA
This sequence comes from Stegostoma tigrinum, assembly GCF_030684315.1. NCBI lineage: Eukaryota > Metazoa > Chordata > Chondrichthyes > Orectolobiformes > Stegostomatidae > Stegostoma > Stegostoma tigrinum. The sequence continues at coordinate 40,213,946 of NC_081372.1, read as the reverse complement.
AATCTGAACTGACTTCCCCCACCTCCTCCAAACCCTGCCACCGACACAAATAACTTCAAAAAGGCCAAGTATGCAAAGTAAAAATGTAAGTTTTTTGATGTGTGGTGCCCAAAACTGAAAATAGTGCTGGGATGGAGTCTGACCAAAGCTCTATACAATGGCAACTTCCTCACATTTGTATTCTAGCCCCCTTGAGAGAAAGATCATATTCCAACCTCACACTTTCTCACATTGAATTCCACCTGCCATTATTTTGTTCAGTTACTTAATTGTTCTGTAATTTCAGGGGTAGCCTGTAAATAGATGATAGGAACCATATTAAAAAATGATGGCTTTAACGGGCTAAGTTAAATAAATGGACTTTTCCCTTCCTTGCAAGTGGGAAGAGAGGTGGTAAAAAAGGAGAAATAATTGGGTGATGTAGCTAGCAGAGATAGAGTCAGAGTGTCAAACAATATGGATACAGACCCTTCAATCCAACTCATCCATGTCGACAAGTTTCCCAAACTAACAAACCCCACTTGCCTGCATTTGGCACATATCCCTCTAAATCTTTCCTGGTCATGTACCTATCCAAATATCTTTTAAATGTTATAACTGTACCTGCATCTACCACTTCCTCTAGTAGTTCATTCAACGCACAAGCCACCCTCTGTGTGAAAAAGTTGCTCCTCAGGCCCCTTTTAAATCTTTCTCCTCTCACCTTAAAAAAAGGCCCCCGAGTTTTGTACTCTTCCACTAGGGAAAATACCTTATATATGTCCTTCATGATTATATAAACCTCTGTAAGGCCACCTCTCAACCTCCTGCATTCCATTGAAAAAATCACAGCCTATCCGTGTAACTCAAACCCTGCAGTAAGCACTGGACAAGAAGATCCATTCAGGATTTCCTTGACCTGTCAACTATTAAGTGTCTTAAATGATCAAATAATGATCACTTAAAGGACTCAACCCAACACCTCCCAGAAAATCTGCCTTCCTGGAGGGTGAAAAGAGTCTAGTTTCCTGATTGGAAACCAAATCAACTAGCCTTTTCGGTTAGGGGAGGGGATAGCGGGAAGTGGAATTACTGACATGGCTGGGAACAAGGGGATGATCTCTGAAAGCCACTTCCTCTGACCATCCTCTCCCCACAGTCTCTACCCTGAGATAAAAAAGATAAAGAAAACTTACATTCTCATTGAGGAGTAGGCCTTGATGGATGATCCTTCAGACTGAGTGCTTTCAGTCTTTGATTGGTTGACTTTTGATGGTGGTTTCCATGCCTTTGATATGCTGAGAAACTCACATGAACTCTACCTATCATCTTTTAATGAGCTGATTTGCGCAGAATGGGTCAAGTTGTCTTTAATGGTTTTGGTGACATGTTAACATGTCTGCCCGCATACCTTAGGAATTATTTTTTAATCAGTATATTTATTTAAGGTTAATGTAATGATCTTTGTTTGCTACATTTTCAGTAGAAGATTCATAACGTTAATGACTTTATAGTTCCTCTAAATACATTTGGTCAAATTTCATGATGCCATTCTCACTTTATTGGGCATTGTGATGGATAATTGAAACTCTTTAAGGTGTTAATTCGATTAGCCATGCTAAATTGTCCCGTAGATTAGTCATGGTAAATGTGCGGTTACGGGGATAAGGTGGGGTGGTGGGTCTAGGTAGGATGTCCTTCAGAGGGTCACTCCACTTGATAGGCCAAACTACCATTTTCAAATTGCAGTGATTGTGTAATTCTTTGCTGTCCTAATGCTTTTCAATTTTGGCATGTAGCTATGAAGTATGTTTTGCTGCATTAAATGTGATGTGTATGTAAATTATTACTATTTTGAAATCTACTTCAAATGGCTCACAATTAGGGAATAATAAATAGAACATTGGCCATTGCATGTGTCTTAAGTCCACATTACACTATCAATGAAAAAAAAGTAAAAGCTATCATTATTGGAAAGATTATGACAGTTTTATGGTGAAAGCCTTCATTTTCAGTGCTAACACATTTTCTTTTGGAAATGGATCAGCAATATATAAATATTTCAGAATGTCCTGCAGAGGCTTTCTTCTAACTAGATACTTTCCTGAAATGTTAACTTACATTGTCAAAGGTGATAAGTTTAATATCAAACTTCAAACTGATCATTATCTCCTTCCTTCTAAGTGCAGATACAAGTAATGAAAGTTCCACAGATTGTAAATTTGCCTCACTCACTGATGTAGCTTTGTCCTGGTCATTCTGCTAGTTTAACTGTGTTTAACTAAATGATCATATCATGGGTCTAAATTCATCTCTCTAGGCTCCCATGAAATGTCTCCTTAAATGTTGTACTTGTTACATTTAGCAGCCAGAGGCAGTCTGAGGAGGAAAAGGATATCATGATGAAAGTCAGGTGAAATGATTTATGATTACTTAGCTAGCCCTGCCCCTGAGTATAATGTTTCTGGGCATGCTTTTGCCTGTTCTTTACCAGAGTGAATTTTTGTTTCTTTGCCAGCACATTGTGTTCCTAGTGTGCAGCATGACGTCAACTGTAAGCTGGCTCCAGGCCTAAAAATAGTTTTCAGTATGAATGAATGGATTTCAGTATAAATACTGCTGCTTACTCGTGATGGCAGAAAGGAAATAAACATAGTATTTGGAATTTTACTGCTCCGAGGTCTGAGGATCGCACTCCCGTTTACAACACTCTACCACCATGTGACTTGCCAAATTCCATTACATACAGAACAAGACAAATTGCAATTGACAACTAAAATACCAATTCATATCTTAAATGCCTTGAATTTGCTTTTACCATTGGAAATAGCTAAAATATAGTGTAACTTTATTGCAAGCCTACCCTAACAAATGTGTTCGCTGATCCCAGTAGAAATTATAGTTGTGATAAGCTGAAGCTAAGCCTTGAAAACAAAAAAAGAAACTTACAAGTGCCCATGGGTTTGCTATTTTAGCAACTTAAGAAAGTTAGCTTTTAAAATTATAAAATATATAAAGGTTCTAATTTTGATTTAGGAGGAAAAATCTGCATCATATACAAATAGTTCTGAGACAATATGGTTGAAAAAAAGACAACTGAAAGAAGTCTAGACTTTTAATTTTGAATAATTTCTTTATTTATACACACAATTTGAATTTAGTCGCATAATTAAAGCGAGGCACAATGAATCTTTGCACACAATGTGATATTGGAATTGCTAATTTTGTACGTGTTCTAAACATCTGTAATAATCTTCAACAATTAATACAAGGTACTGTGAAATATTTGAAATGACAACTCAGTATGTAGATATTGCCAACAGTGATTAAAACAAAGAGGTTTGATCAGTGTAGGTGGCTGGATTTCTTTTGTAATGTATTGTATGTATGCTTTTACCCCTGTGTCCCTTGGGTCCATTTTTGTCATATATGTAATCCTGACCTGGCTTTTACCAGGGTGGTAAACCGTTTTGCTTCATCTCAATGACTCATTTGCTCTCTTATGTGCTGGAATGCACCTCAGCACTCCAGATATGTGCTCTAATTGAAAGAAAGGTGAGCTAAAGGTTATCGGGGCATTTAGTCCAGCATTATTGACTATTACACATAATTAAAAGCAAGAAGTGTAGGCAATACTCATAATTTCAGATAGCATTTGTAGAGACACAAACAGTTATGATTTCAGATTAATAACTTTTCATTAGCAGATTCTGATTGATTCAGGCTAAGGTCTACTTGCTCCCCTCTTTTTTGCATCTTCCAATATACGTGCACCTATTATGGGTATGTATACTTAAACAACATATAATTTGGTAGGAATATTTCATTCCAATTTCAAGATCAGTCAGCTTCACATGATCAGGAAAGACATCCAGAGTGAGACACAGCCTGAGTGAATATATATTCCCGAGATCTTGGAACCTGTGGGAATGCTGTGCAGAGAAGCAAACATGCTTTCTGCTTTTTTGGATCATAGGTTGTAAGGATAAATTGAAACCCAGGATTGGGGCCCAACACAAAACAAAAAATGACATCATAGGAAAACCAAAAGTTCATTTCTTGGTAATAGCTGCTGTTGATTTCAGAATAAGGGTAAATAGAAGAAATATATTACAGATAAAAGAACTAAAAGTCCAGTTGGATTTTTGAAAAAATATATATAAAACAGAGATGCGCTTGTCAGGCAAAGGATAAATCTGCATAGTGTGGGATCCAGAGGGACCCCATTGTAGTTCATACTGACTACATCTATAGTAAGTGTTCATTGTTTGAGAAACTCTGACTCAGAGTAGATGAGTTGGCAGCCAAGTTTCAAACGCTGTAACACATCAGGGAGGGATAAAGTTACATGGACGCTGCATTTCAGAAAGTAGTCACACCTGCCAGAATAACCATCTCAAATTTGGTCAATAGTCAGGGACAGGAGGATATAACTGTGAACGAGACAGATAGATGGACTTGGGAGGTAGTTCTGTTGGAGCCTCTGCCCTTGAGCTTGTCAAACAATTTGAAATTCTTGCTCCCTAGTGGTTGAGATAAGGGGCTGTAGGGAGGATGAGCAAACTGACCATAACACCAAAGAGCCATTCAAGAAAGGAGAGAAAAGATGTTATAATGGAGGATAGTATAGCCAGGAGAATAGGGAATGTTCTCTGTGGCCTGGACCAAGCTCCCGAAGGCTGTGTTGTCTGTCTGGTGTCCAGCTTCAGGATATCTCATCTCGAATGCAAAGGAACTTGGAGTGAATCATAGAATTCAATTCAGCCCATCAAGCCCATATGACATTCCAAACAGCCTCCCAGTCAAACTCACACCCCCATCATATTCCCGTAACCCAACATTTCCCATGGCTAATTGACCTAGCTTGCATGTCCTTGGACACTATAGGTAATTTAGCACCTAATGTGCACACTTTTGGACTGTGAGAGGAAACCAGACCATCTGGAGGAAACCTGCACAGACAAAGGGAGAATGTGCAAGCTCCACAAAGACAGTCGCCTGAGGCTGGAATGGAGCTCAGGTCACCTGCGCTGTGATGCAGCAGTGATAACCACTGAACAACTGTGCCGCCCCAAGTGCTGAATGGGAGGCAAAAGATCCAATTGTTGTGGACCATGTAAGCATCAACAATATAGGTAAAACAAGGAAAGTGGTTCTGCTGAGGGAATATTACCAGATAGGGGCTAAAGTGAAAAGCAGAATGAAAAAGGCAATAATCTCCAAATTACTACCTGACCTATGAGATGATTGGCGCAGGGTCAACAAGTTAAAGAGGTAAACATGCCGCTCAAAGAATGGTGTAGGAGACAGGCATTCAAATTTGTTGATCATTGTCACCAGTACTGGAGAAGGGGGAGCTGTTCTGATGGGATGGATTCCACCTCAATCATACTGGAACCAGAGTCCTGGTGAATTGCATAACTAGGGCTTTAAACTGAACAATGAGGTGGGAAGGGGCTGTTTAGTTATATGAATCATCAGAAAATCTAAGTTAAAGGAGTTTAGTGTTGGACTGATTGTTACCAGAAAATAAAAAGAAGGGACAGAATGTGTGAATAATACATTGTAGCAAGGAACCATAAACATGTAGGGAAATTTTATGTTACAACAAACTTAAAAACTGCATATCTTAATGCACAACGCATTCAGAATAAGGTAGATGAACTGACAGCACAATTCGTGGTAAATATAAATCATCTCACAATCATTACAGAACCATGATTACAAGGAAATCAAAACTGAGAACTTAACATTCAACAATATTGATCTTTCAGAAAGACAAGAGGGATGGAAAAGGTGGTAGGGTAGCACTGTTAATAAAAAACGAAATGAGGACAGTCGTGAGAAACAAACTAGGCTTGGAGGGCAGTACTAAAATGCAACAAGGGAAAGAAGACATTGATTGGTGCAGTATATAAAACCCCAAACAGTACCCATGATATAGGGAAGGCTATAAAATCAACAAATAATAGGATCATGTAAAAAGAATAGATCAATAATAATTGATGGTTTTAATCTTCATGTTGATTTAGTTAATCAAATTGGAAAGGGTAGCACTGACAGTGAGAGCATAAGGGACAGTTTCCTGCAGCACTTTGTCAGAGACCCATCAGGAAACAGGCTGTCTTAGATCTGGTAATGGGAAAGGGGCAGGTTTAATAAATGACCTCAGAGTAAAAGATCCCCAAAGGAAGTAGTGATCATTACATGATAGAATTTAATATTCAGTTCAAGAGTGAGAAAGTTGGATCAGAAACACCTATGTATAATTTAAATAAAAGAAATTGCAATGAAATGAAGAGAGAGTTGGCTAAAGAGAACTGGACAAACAGATTAGCAGGAATGACAGTAAATAATCAGCAACAGACATGAAAGCAGATAATTCATGACTTTCAGTAAAAATACATTCCATTAAGGAGGCAATGGCCTAGTGGTGTTATCACTCAGCTGTTAATCTGGAGACCCGGGTTCGAATCCTACCATCGTAGATGGTACAATTTGAGTTCAATAGGTATGTGAAATTAAGAGTCTAATGATGATCATGAATCTATTGTCGATTGTCGGAAAAATCCATCTGACTCATTAATATCCTTTAGGGAATGAAACTGCCATCTTTACCTGGCCTACCCGTAACTCCAGTAAAGTGGTTGACTCTTAACTAGCCTCTGGTAAATTAGGGATGGGCAATAAATTCTTTCTAGCCAAAGACACCCACATCCCATAAATAAAAAAAAGATTCTAAGAGAGAGATAAATCAATCATATCTACCCAAGGAAATTAAGGTGAGTAGTAAATTGAAAGAAAAAACATATAAGATGCAAAAGTCAGAGATAACTCTGAAGACCAGGATAAATTCCGAATCCAGAAAAGGAGGACAGAAAACTTTGAATAAATAAAAAGGAAGAGTTAGATCAAAGTGAGCAGAAGCCACTTACAAAATGAATCTGGGAATATGGTTGTGGTGAACAAAAAAGCAGTGGAACAGTTAAATAGATACTTTGCATCAGTTTTTACAGTGGAAGATACTTCAAACATCCCACTAATATGAAAGAATACAGGGGAGTAAATAAGTACAATCACCATCAAAAGCAAAGTTATATGAGACAAACTAATGGGCTAAAGATAGATTGCTCATTTGGTCCTGATGACATGCATCCTAGAATGCTAACAGAGGTAGTGACAGACATAGTGGATGGATTGGATCTAATTTTCCGGAAGTCCTTGATTCTGGAGAAGCACTGGAGAACTGGAAAACTGCCAACGTGACAACCCTGTTTAAAATGGGAGGGAGGCAAAAGACAAATAACTATAGGCCATGGTGCCTAACATCTATTGTAGAAAATGTTGGAATCAATTATTAAGGAAGTAACGTTTGAAAAATTGTAATCTAAACAAGCAGAGTCAGCATGGCTTTATAAAAAGGAAATCATGTCTGACTAATTTATTAGGATTTTTTGAGGAAGTCTCAACCCGAGTAGATAGAGGGGAACCAGTAGATGTGTTATATTTAGACTTCCAGAAAGTGTTTGACAAAGTACCTCACAAAAGGTTACATCATATGATAAGAGTCAACTATGTTGGAGGAAGTAAATTGGTACAGAAAGACAATTGTCTCACAGGCAGGAAACAGTGAGTTGGGATAAGGGGTTCTTTTTCAAATTGGCGACCTGTTGGTGAGGGGTTTCTACAGGATTCAGTACTGGGACTGCAACGGTTTCTGATATATATATTAATGATATGGAGGAAGAACGTGAATGTACTGTGGCCAAATTTGTAGATGATACAAAAACAAGTCAAAAAGCAGGTTGTGAGAGGGATATGAACTGTTTACAGACATACTTTCAGGTTAAGCAAGTGGGCAAAATGTTGGCAGATGAGTATAATGTGGGAAAACATGAAGCTGTTCCATTTTGGAAGTGAGAACAAAAGAACAGAATATTATTTAAATGGAGAAAACCTTCAGAAACCTGTTACACAAGGGACTTGGATACACTTACCCATGAAACACAGAAAACTAGCACACAGGTGCAGCAGGTAATCAGGAAGGCAAATGGAATACTGAGGATAACTCAGTGTGTAGCTGGTGGAACACAGCAGGCCAGGCAGCATAAGAGGAGCAGGAAAGCCAACGTTTCGGATTGGGACCCTTCTTCAGGGTCCTTACCTAAAACATCGGCTTTTCTGCTCCTCTAATGTGGCCTGGCCTGCTGTGTTCCTCCAGCTCCACACTGTGTTATCTCTGACTCCAACATTGGCAGTTCTTACTATTTCTGAATTGAATGCTGGCCCTTACTTCAAGGGGGTCATAGTATAAGAACAGTGAAGTTTTACCGTAACTATACAAAGTGCTGGTGAGATCACAGCTGGAGTATTGTGAGCAGCTTGGTCTCCTTATTTAAGGAGATATTTTACTGGAGGCAGTTAGGAGGAGGTCCATTAGGATTGTCCTGGACATGGAGGAATAGTCTTATGAGCAAAGGATAAACAGATTGGGACTATACTTGCTGAAGTGTAGAAGAATGAGAGGTGATTTCATTGAAACATTTGGGATTTCTTAAGGGGCCTGATAAAGTAATTGCTGAGAGGATGTTTCCTCTTGTGGGAGAATCTAGGGCTGGAGGGCGTAATCTCAGAATAAAGGAGCACCAGTTTAAAACTGAGATAAGATGGAATTTTTTCTATCAGGAGGTTTTGAGTATTTGGAACTCCTTATCACAGAAAGCAGAATTCTCAAGCCTGGAGACAGAGTTTTTGTGATTATTTAAGGATGGGATAGATCGATTCTCGAGCAGTAGGGGAATCAAAAGTTATGGGGAAAGGGCAGGAGAGTGGATGTGAGGAATGTTGGATTAGCCATGATCCAACTGAATGATGGAGTAGGATTAGGGGGCTGAACGGCCTACTTCTATTCTGATTTCTTATGATCAATGTTTCTACCAAAGCAATTATATGTCTGGATTTGGTCAAAATTACAAGTTTCTGTTGTAAATCTCTGAGTTTAATATGTGACATACAACTTGTTTCCAGGGGATGGTTTGTAAACATTTCAAGAATATTGGCCTTTCTTTAAAAGTTAGAGGGATATAAAAGTAGGGAAGTCATGCTAAAACTGTACAAAGTACTAGTCAGACCACATCTGGAAAACTGATCAGTTCTGACACTCTGTCTCAGAAAAGATATTTTGGAATTGGAAGCAGTCCAGAGAAGGTTTATCAGGCTGATACCTAGTATGGGGGGATTGCCTTATGATTAGGTTCGACCCGTGCTCATTGGAGTTTAGAAGAATGAGATATGGCATTATTAAAATTTACAAGTCTCTGGGGAAACTTGACAGGGTAGATGGGGAAAAGTTGTTTCCTCTTGTAGGAGAGTCTAGGATCAGAAAGCATGATCTCAGAATATAAGGTTTTGCATTTAAGAGAGAGATGAGAAGAAATTTCTTCTTTCAGATGGTAGTCTTTTTGTGGAATTTTTTACCGTGGTGAGCTGTTTTGGCAGTCATTTAATGTATTCAAAGCTCATGTAGACAGTTTTTTTAATCACCGTGTAAATCAAGGTTTACGGAGAAAAGGCAGGAATGTGGATTTGAGGATTACCAGATCAGCCATAATCTCATTGAATTGTGGATCATTTAATAGGCTAAATAGCCTACTTCCTATGTCATATAGGCATATTCAATGGTTAAACATTCTGTTCTTTCATTGACCTCATAATACTTATTGATTGTATTCATCCTACCATTTGCAGTGCTACATTTTCTAAGGTTAGTTATTGTATACCATGTTGCAGGACACATAATTTGAATAATTCGCATCGTTTGTAGATTAACAGTATTGTACAATTGGCATTTTCCTCCCTAACAGTAGAGAGGGATTGGAAAGAGGGAATGAAGCTGATTTTCCAGTTGAAATAAAATTTTTGTGTTATATGATCAAAAGCTTGAAATGTCAGATCTGTAATGAGTTAATTGAATGAAATTGTCACCAACTCCAACTCTAAGATTTGTAGTGAGGTCAAGATCAAATAAAGTCAATAAAGTGAGCTTTTAGCCATGATTGAATTGTGTGCAAAAAAAGCCGGAGCAAAACATAAATGGGTTGGACCTCCAATTTTAAAGTTGATCACCTCATTCAATTTTTCATTCTATGTTTTCTGTGCTGCTCACAAGGCCTGATGCCTACCTGCAATAAAATTTCCAATTGAATATTTAAAGAGCCAATGGGAAAAAAAAGGAATTTGGAGCAGCTAAAAAGTTTTGGAAGATGATGGCGATAGTTGATAAATATGTTTCCAGAATAAACAAGGCCAACACCCATATTTAATTGTGTGGCCCTTGACTTCCTGCTGGCTGCAGTGAGGAGAAATAAGGAGTTAATTTTCCCAACAGTGGGAGGAAGAAATCTTTTGCTGTCACCAAAAATGTATGATTGAAGTTGAAATTTTGCACCAGTCATTGTAGTCCAGGAAGTGGTTGGATGAACAAAAATGGGGGGCACAATGGTTAGCACTGCTGCCTCATAGTGCCAGGGACCTGGGTTTGATTCTAGCCTTGGGCGACTGTCCGTGTGGAGTTTGCATATTCTCCCTCTGTCTGTGTAGGTTTCCTCCGGGTATTCCAGTTTCGTCCCACAGTCCAAAGAAGTGCAGGTCAGGTGGATTGGCCGTGCTAAGTTGCCTGTAATGTTCAGGGATGTGTAGATTAGGGGGATGGGTCTGTGTGGGATGCTCAGTGGTTTGGTGTGAACTTGTTGAGCCAAAGGGCCTGTTTCCACACAGTAAGGATTCTTTGAAATGGACCAGGAAAGGTGTCTACAATAGTTGGTTCAACAACACACTGTAATGGACGAATATCTCTCCATCCCTCTGTTTTGTCAAGTGCACACCATCACATCATTCCTTGCATCCAATAATATTTCAACAACCTTTAGTTTTGACACAATAAATTCAGAAGTCTACCCCAACTAATTCATGCTTCTTTGCTCTTCCAGGGCCTGGACTTGTTCGAGTAACAGTTTCTGGGCATACATAACAATGACTCCTAAACACACATCCCTTTTGAGTGTGCACCACAATGTACAGCAGTGCACCAATACCAATATTTGCATTTTACTTTGTCTGATGATTATATTTACGTTGTGAGCCACAACTCATAGGTAACCACAGAAACTGATCATTTTTGAGAAGGAGAATGAGAGATAAAAGAGCAATATTACAAGATTCTGACTGAAAATATCATACACATTATCCATTATAGTAGAGGGGATTGAGAAGCCCAACTTTAATAATAATGGATTGTATTGGTAGCAATTGGAGGTGCTTGTCACCTTGGCAGAATTTTATGCAGAGTTGTCAAAAGAGTCTATGCAGGCCAAGACCACAGTACTGCAGGGGTTTTTTTAGCTGTTTTAGATAATATGATGGGTTTCTCATCCATGGCCTTACATAACACAGGTGTAAATCAAGATTATCTTCGACAAAATAGCCGTGATGTGTTGATGGAGGGATTGTGATGAAATATAAGTAGAAGCTCAAAGTGCTCCCACTTTCCACACTTTGTAACCTCAACTTCATCCAATACTTGAAATGCTGCTTCATATCTTGATCTTCTGCAGACGTACAGGTAGAGCAGTCTTTGGTGGGATCCTCAAGGGCTCCAAAATCTAGAGGACACAGGCCAAAAGCATTTCGGCAGTATGTTCAGGGATCTGAGCAGCTTGCCTATGCCTTTGCTGAAACTACAAATGATGCATGAGGTTGGACTTAGTAGGAAATGTGAAAGAAAGCTATTGCAAATTCACTAAACGTATCTATGTCATGTTGTGTTGCACAAACACATTTTTAATGATGCTTAGATTTTTAGCTTCACCCCATCTTTCTAATTAATGGCAATTATTGTACCCGTAATGCCAACTTGTCTTTTCGCTTGCTTTATTAACAATGTCAATACAGGGCAGGATCAATTTGCACTCACTGTTTTGCTAATTGAAGGGCTATTTTTATGTTGGGGTGGAGGTATGGGATCAGGCTGGAGCATTTTGTTTACTATGTCCTGCATGAGTCACTGGCTGAGCTTTCAAGCATCTCAGGCAGAAATTAATGAGCTGGTCTGGAGATGAGAACCCCACCTTCATATTGCTCATCATCTTCATTCTTCTTTTCTTAAACATTTGCATCAACAAAGGAATTTTGATTAAGGCTTTGTCATCTTACACCTCTAATCCTGTCTGCCGTACTCTGTGAGGACTCACTGCACCACTGTTATTCTGATGAAGTAGTTGCTGGCAAGTCCTGAAAATGCCTCCGATCTGTGAAGTTCAAATCTACCTCAGCCTGTTACTCCAAGTCAAACCCTGCACAATAAATGTCCGACTGTCTGGATGGGAGAATCCACCCAATGTAATGGCTGCAATGCACCATCAACTACTCGTCACTAGGCTCAGTGACTGAGCTGTACACTTACGTTTATTGCTTTTTTGGACTCTCTCCTAAATGCAAATTTGTGTGTTTGGCATTTCATTATTACTTCTTTTCACACTTAGTCGCTGATAAGTTCATCGGTTAGTTCACTCAAAAAATGTAACTGAATTGGTTCCTTTTAAAACATCAACAAATTGAGTCTGGAAGAAAGGCATCAACAGAGAAAGGGGTCTTTTGTAATGAAATGTTTGAGTCCAGTTGAGGAGATTGGTCAATAAAGAAGGGGAGCCAGTTCATGCCTCCTTAGTGAGCTTTACAAACTGAAGTACCCAGTTTGGGACTGTAATAAATTAGTACTAGCCCAAGTACTTGCCATAAAGCCTGCATGAACCAATCTTGTGATTGTAAACTGACAGTACATTGATTGAATGATAAAAAGCTCATGATTGTTGCCATATCACTATGTACATGCAATCAGCAGCACCATCAATCAGTTGGAATCTGACAGACTCTTATTTCTAATGATTATCATTTGTCTGTGTGCTGAAAAGAACCAAAAACAAAATAATTTGAGGGAATGGTGACTTTCAGAGTTATGGGCAAAGCTTCACTGCCAGATTCAACAGAGGAATAACTTGTCTAGAAGGATAAAGTCAATATTTGTAGCCACCTGAAATGTCATCTGAGCATGCTGGCCATGACTTTTCAAATAGCTCAAGGAATCTGACACTCTTTTTAAATCCTGTTATATGACTAGTGCTGTCTGCAACTTTGGCTACTCAATTGCACTCTTCTATTATTCTCCACTCTTCTTTTTCTGCTTTTCACCAGATCTGTATGATGAGCTTTTCTGTTCTCTATTTCTCTCTTGTATACTTGCAGGTCCTATCACAACATTATCTTGTTGACATGGATATGATTGCCTTTGTGGTTTAATGTCCAATCAAAAACATCTATGACGCCTCTATCCTGATGTCCATTGAAAAGCTTCCAAATTTCTGAAACATGCCTAATATCTAATGCAATGCTCCTTAAAGTGTGCGACATGGCATTCTAAAGAACTTATAGTGGATTGTGAGTCTAATTTTCTTTAAATGTTTTTGACTGAATGTTGAGTTGTACTATTAAAAGCTTTTGATGCCCATTTAAAAACTTCCAAACATCTGAAACATATCTTGTATCAGAAGAATCTCCTGCTAATTCTTTGCCAAAGGGAACCCAAAAGCAGCTGAAAACATTGGCTTTTATTCATATTGGGCAATCTGCACTTTAAACACTCCCATAAAATGCTACGCCAGTTTACTGGCATTCCACTCGTGAAACTAGTGCTGAAAGCATTGAATGAAAGAGCCCATTGAAATCTCTTCAAATACACCTCATACATTTGTGATAATGTTCAACCTGCCCCTGACAACCAGACACCTTGCACGAGCGAAACACACCTCAAAATTGAACAATCTTTTTGTTCTTACTGAATGACAACCAGCCCATGCTTCGGGTTAAAATTCCCTCCAGTACTCCTTCAGAGATTCATGGAGATCCATTAATAATTGTAATTCAGTTCTCAACATGATTTTAACACCCATTCACGTAACATTTGCTTTGAGCCCAACACTACTGGTCATGCTCGAGATAGATGCCTGAAAAGATTAACCAAATATGTTTTTTGACTAAGTTTGCAAGAAATAGTGACATGTTCACCTTGGTTAACAAATTAGGTATTCTTACACAGTGTACAGATAAGTTGGGGTATTATGGGACAAAGGATATTGTAGGTCTACCTCTCAAATATGAACTGCAGCCATTCAAGAAGAGAGCTCACCACCTCTGTCACAATTGCAACTCAAGATTGGCAATAAATGCTGACCCAGCCACAGACACTCATCCCATGAGTGAATAAAACAAAAGTATGTTGAGAAAAAAGTCTGACTGTTGATTTGATCTAAAGGTGAGGTTTGCTTTTTCTTTATCAACATCTCCAGAAACTAGTTTGTGGGATGGGGTGTAGACAGGAGCCAGCCTTAGTGGGATGATTTTAAATGAAGACCTGTCTAGGTAATAGCAGGAACATCATCATCTTCTTCCTGTGTAAAATAACTATGCACATCTGTGAAAAGGAAATATTGTTCACAGAAAATGTTTCAAAACCTGCTACCCTAAATATGTGTGAACACATGCAGCAATGAGGTTACTTCCTATGTCACACCCTAATACTAACTGCAGCATCAGATAATCAACCATATGATATATAAAGTAAACAATAAATTCTAGGCTTAGGTCAAGGAGAAATGTATAATGTTTAGCTGATGCTATCTGGATTTGATTAATGAGTGTAGATATTGCCATGCAAGCCAGTTTCCTGTTAACACACAGATACATATTGTATTGATAAATGCAGTCTGTGGAATGAGCTGAAGCAGTCTTTTAGTTTGTGGAAAAGACATTCAGTGGTACTGGAAATGCCAGAGTAAATTACAAACTTAGAATATAGTATAGAGTTTCAAGATAATTTCTCCACAATACTTATTGTGTTAAAAATTGGATGTTTTTCAAATGGAAATGAGCTAGGCCCACATTTATATCCCATTTCTAACTGCAATTGAGAAGATGGTGGTGAACTGTCTTCTTGAACATCCACAGTTTTGTTGCAATGTTGTTCTAGGATTCAGACTCAGTGACAGAGAAGGAACAGCTATGCAGCTCTGTGTCAGGATATTGTGTGGCTTAATGTTGCAGGTGTTGTTGCTCCTATTCATCTACTACCCTTGTCCTTCTAGGTGGTAGATGAGACAGATTTGAAAAGTCCTGTTGAAGGAACTTGTTGAAATTTGCAGTGCAGTGTTGAAGGTGGTGGTGATTGCCAATCAAGTGGACTATTTTGTCGTTGATAGTGCCAAGTGTTGTTGAAACTGCACTCATCCAGATAAATAAAGAATATGCTGTCACACTTCTCACTTATGCTTTTAGATGGTGGGCAGGCTTTAGGGAGACAGCAGTTGTGTTAATTGCCACCACATTTTAAATTGAACCGTCATATTATTACCATTGTTGATATTTAATGATAGAATATTCAATTCCATAATGTAATTTAGAATTGATTCTTACAATAAATGTTCAGAAGTAATTATAACAACATGGTAATCTCATGCTTAAACCCTCATAAACCACCATTCCGCTAACATTTCCTAGAATTCTTAATCTAGGAAAACTTAGAAAGGCATTCTGCTATAAGATACCTGCAAATATAGTCGATCCTGAGATAATTTTGCTGATTTGCAAACTCCTGGAACAAAGGGCATACAACTAGAAGGCTCAGTCTTCAGCTTGTAAAATTGACAGAGTTCCAATAATGTTCTGAAAGTATTATTTAGTTAAGGTTTTAAGCAGACAATAAGTCTGACTGGGTTTACCTTGGATGGCAGTAAAGATAGTTGAACCATTAAATATTGGGGAGAGCTGCATCTTCGTGATGATTTGTAGGTAAGACTAAGGCACAGAGAGAGTAAAGTAAAACTCAATGCTCTGGCATTTCCTGCTGAAATTTGCGTAAAAAATATTAACCAGAATGGACTGTAGAGGAAGTTTAAGTCAGAGCACATCATAATCAAGTCCTTCTTGTTCCTCTTCCCCTCTTTTTCTCATTCCATCAGAATTTCTATGGAAACTGGGCAGGGTGCAAATAAATGAGAAGATATCACATGTTGCGATTCTATACTATTGAAAGAAGTATTGCATTATTGCAACAAAAACAAGCAATTAAAATTTTACAAAATCGTTTTTTGGTTTAATGAATCCCCAAGTCTTGCTGCGAGACTTAGTTTCCATCCAGTTCCCCTGAGGTTCGTGCTCAAACTCTCCTGTAAATAACTTGATAGAAAAATAATAACAAAGTTATCAATTGAATTGATAGGAAAGGATTAGGTAGTTTAAGTTCTGCCATGGTGCCTTGAGAGATGGTTGGGGCGATACGTTATTTGTATTTGAAACCTAAACCTACTCGGTCATGAATTTATGCAGTTTTAATGGCTGCTGATTTCAGCTAGATAAGTTACTACCTTCAGAGAGGATTTAGAATTAAACATTTATTTTTCTGAAAGTTTTAATCTGTGACATCTAAAAAGGGTAGACTTTTATCCTTTATCAATTGCCGCAAGATTCACTGTATCAAACACAATCCACAATTTCAGAAATATTGGAAACTGCAGATGCTGGAGAATCCAAGATAACAAAGTGTGTAGCTGGATGAACACAGCAGGCCAAGCAGCATCTTAGAAGCATTGCTGCTTGGCCTGCTGTGTTCATCCAGCTCCACACTTTGTTATTCACAATTTCAGAAAACATCTTTAAGTACTTATATTTGTTTGTGTTATGTGGGCATTGCTAGCTAGGCCAGTATGCATTGTCCATCGCTCATTGCTTCTTGATCTGCTTGGCTCTTTCACAGGGCATTTAAGGATCAACTACATTGCTGTGGATCTGGAATCAGATGCTGGCCTAGTAAAGATGGCAGATTTCTTTCCTGAAAGGACATTAGTTAACAAGATGGAACCTTACAAGAATTGACAATGATTGCACAATTAGTATTAGGGTCAGTATTCATAGCAGATTTTTAGTGAGTTCAAGTTTCACTATTTGCTATGATGAAATTTAAACTCCTATCCCCACAGTGTTAGTCTTGAGTTCGGGATTACTAGTAGGCTGACATTACCACAGCACCATTGCCTTCCCTGATCCAAATTCCTTTAGATAAAAATGGACATGCTGATTTTCAATACTGACCTGGAGGGAGATGGACATGATGTGGTTTAAATATTGTCTACACTGCTAGAATCTCCAGGATTAAGTTAATTGTGATAATCATCATAAATAATACCATAAATAATATGTACAAGTAGGGCTGCTGCTTGTGATTACAAGGATTTTATGGTGCCGCAGCATATAAATTGTCTGCAGAATTGCCTTCATTTAATAATCATAAGGTGCATGCTACAAGGAGGATGGCAGCCAATTTGCACACGTCAAGATTTCTCAAGTTGTAATGAGGTAAGTAAACATTTATGTTGTTTTTGGAATGTTGGCTATATGATTTGTGCTGGCTAGGCCATCCAAAGTTTTGCATTTTGTAAAATTTGAACCCACAGTTTTCTAACTCAGAGATGTGAGTTTTAGTAGTAAGCAAATTGTTGTTATGCTGCTCCCATATTTTACACTCTACTGCTGTACATTTTATATACAAAAATGTACTCTATATGAATAATAATTGACTGGAAATATTTGTACAGGTAAGTGGCCCTGACAAATACTGAAAAAAAACAGAAGTTCAATATATTTTATGTGAATAAATGAACCAGTTAAAAGTTGTAATTTAAACATTGCAAGGTACTACATCAGCAGTCTTTAAAAAATGTAGCAAAACAGGAAAAAGTAGCATTTCACTTGGGCAGAAAGCAGAGTGAAATTAGGTTATTAGCAGTAGACCACAAACAGCATATCCTAACGAGCCATCTTGCTGTGATGCTAGTTGTGCGTCTATCGACTGTACTTCCTGTCTCACCATTAATGGCCTTTCTGGATGCGGATGTTTTGAAGATGGTTAGATCTACTGAAGATGCTGTTCTGATGACATCAACTAGAGATCAGTACGTCACATATCTTAATGCAGCTTAAAGCTTGAGAGATGTATTTGGTACGGGAGAGGAAGTACTAATTTCCTCAGTATACATGAAATGCGTTGAGAAAGACTGATGTGGTTTCACGTGAACGTATAACTCTTACATTTTTAGGACTAAAAATGATTACACACATAGGTAGTGTTTTCTGTCTGAAGAACATAACATGATGGACCATTTCATTACGTGCAAAACTTTGGAACTGATTTTATTTGCTGATGGCTTTTTCTATTTTATGCGCGTCTTACCTGCAAAACAGCAGAAAGATCAGGCTGTAAATGCTTATTGTGCACTAAATTTTTTTGACACTTGTTGTGCATCAGCATTTCCAGTCACATGTTGTTGCTGTTATTTAGAATATACTTACATACCCAATCGGGAATTACACATCAGGAAAACATAAAACTTCCAGTGATAGCGGAACAAGAAAATCTCGTGATACTGGTTCAATTTAAACATATTATAGATTTACTCACTCAGGAAAAAAAAACTCCTGTAAGTTTGCATCGCAAGATAGCCCTAACCAAGCAAATAGAACATAGAACATAGAACATTACAGCACAGTACAGGCCCTTCAGCCCTCGATGTTATGCCGACCTGTCTTACCGAGCTCGAGCCCATCTAAACTACACTATTCCATGTACGTCCATATGCTTGTCGAATGACCACTTAAATGTACCTAAAGTTGGCGAATCTGCTACTGTTGCAGGCAAAGCGTTCCATTCCCTTACTACTCTCTGAGTAATTACACTCAGGTTAAATGGAGTTTCTTTTGGCTTTGATGGTGTTGGTTTGGCCTAGAGCAGGTCGTCTAGATTGCTGTGATGTTGGATCTGCCGAACAGGATGATGAGAAATTGACTTGGTTTATATCCACATATAGAATGGATCAGTTGTTTTGGAATCTGAAATTGATTCAAGACTTGTAAAATGGAGTTTGATTTGACTTAACCACTTATTGATACATGTGTATTCATAACCGGGAGTTGTTTAAGCTCACTTTCCCTGTTGGCTGAGTGATAGTGTTATGTGCAAAAGGTGTCTGCTACACAGTTATGAATCTTGGGAAATGTATGAACCCTATAATGGTTAAAAACCACGTGAAGATCAAAGTAAGCTAAATGATTCCCACTAATTATTTGAATGGCTCACTGACTGATGGGGTATCTTCCCCAAAGTTTCCTGAAGTCACACATCATGAGAAGTCTGTAAATAAGAAGATTGCTGATTTGGTTACACCCTGATCTTTTTTTCTGTCTTGTCATTTCTCCCTTGTTTTCTATTTGTGACTCTTTCAAAGAAGTTCATGAATTATATTATGAATTTTAGCTGGTAATATGCCTGAGGTTGGATAGTCTCTTATTAGAGCCACGATAGACAACCTATGTCATCTGCTCTGTGCACAATGCATTCCCAAACCGAATCTATCAGCAGAACATCCAACACAAATGCTTTCATACAGTTTGAATAATAATTATGGTTTAAGCTGTAATTTCTGTATGAAATAAGCGCAAGTATTATTCTTGAAAGAGTACTCCCCCATTGATTATGTAATTCAGCGTATGGTTACCTTCTCCCTTATGCAGGTTTTGCAGATGAACCCAGATCTTGCAGTCAGTGGTCACTGAATGAAGTAGCCATCCTTTATACTAACATTCACACACATGGACTTTTGCACTGGGATTTTTGTGTTAAGAGAATCACATTTTTGTCACACCAAACACTATAATGGATTTGCACCTCATATGAACATATAACTGATCTTAAAGGCATGCAGGGAAAGCTTTATCAGACTCTCTAGTTAGGTTTAGTGTGGTGGTGGGATAATGTGTGTGAGACCAGTAGAAATTAAAACTTTACTTGCACAGGAATGGGCTGGCTTTTTAATATGAACTTAGAGGAAACCTATCATGTATGTACAAGAATTTCGCAACTTTCTAAGCACTTCAATGTTGAATTTCTTATTGAAATATTATTACTGAAAGTTCTGTAGGTTCAGGGCAATGTGAGCAGATACTTCCTGATTTTTAGATTTAGAAGCACATATATAGATGCTGGAAGTTCCTGTCTGATTAACAGTCCATGCCATGATGAACAGTAAGGCTCTGATGTAGCCTTCAGAGCATCATCACAGATGGGCTACCTAGCTATGGGTTTAGTTACACAGCTATGAGAACACTAAATAATTGTTGAATAGAACCTGATGTTCGCAAATTATCCCAAAACTTACATGTTTACAACTAATTAAGTCTCATTACTTTAAGAGCTATACCAAAAGTATAAATATTTTATTCAATTACAAAAATGATCTATTTCGTTCCCTTTGTCACTATCATCTAGAAAAAAAAACTTTCATCAGGTTGCTTCAATAAGTTCTTAAGCTCAAGAATAACTTATTGGTTGTCTTGTTGTACAGCAGTGGTGTCCCTACCTCTGGACCAAGAGGCCAAGCTTTAGGCTCCACCTGCTTGAGGCGTGTAATAACATCTCTCAACTGGTTGAATAGAAAAACAAGTTAAATAAAAAAAGTAACTTATTATTTCAATACGTAACAAAATAGGAAATTTAATAAACTACTATGCAGACTATATCTCCTTAGTCCCACTCATGCATTTATACATAGACAAGCCGATACAACTCAGCAGAGATATCAAGGGCTTGAAAAATATCGGCAAAAAAAGAACAACACCTCTAAAGATAAAGGCGAATGCATAAGATAAAATGGGTTGTCTCATAGTTCCTTCAAGATCCTGATGATTGGATCCAATTGTTGACAGTGACAGATTTATGAAAGATCTTCAGATCAGATCTCAAATTTGGAGGGGAAATGGTTAGGAATCCTGATATTTGAAACTTTCTCAGGGTTTTCAAACTGTTGCATAGAGAGAAGGAGCTTTTTAGCTAGTTTTGTTTAGGGATTATTCTCTTATCAATGGAGAAAGAGAAAGCACGGCTTTTTCTTGTAAGCTTCTCCTTAACTCTCTCATCTAGGGTGTGCAGTGAAAAAGCAATGCTCGATCAGAGGCTGTTGCTGGACAGCCTTCCATACAAATCCAATAGTTTTCTCAAGTCTGTTCATCCACTAATTAAACCACAAAATCTATCTCTCATTTCTTCTTAAAAACTGGTCATTTTCTGCACATTCTTTCAAAAAAATCAGTTTGCTTTTATAAGCAAGATAACAAGGTGTGGAGCTGGATGAACACAGCAGGGCAAACAGCATCTTAGGAGCAGGAAAGCTTACATTTCGGGCCTAGTTGGTCTAGGCCCAAAATATCAGCTTTGCTGCTCCTAAGACGCTGCTTGGCCTGCTGTGTTCATCCAGCTCCACACCTTGTTACCTCGGATTTTCCAGCATCTACAGTTCCTATTATCTCTTGCTTTTATAAGCAGTGGGCATCCCTGTACTGCCCAAACAAAAACATACTTCATTTTCTCACAGTCCATAGATAAATATGTATCACTAGACATAGTATGTTGAACATATTGAACAATATAATGCTCAATTTATATTGGTAAATAGAATATATTTCTATCAACCAAGTGCCAGATATGTTCCTCCTTCCAAAATAGATGTTGAGCCTTCATGCATAAAGTGAGAAGGTATTTACATTTAAAAAGAAACCAGAAAAGGAAAACCTGGGGAAGGTGATGGCCTAGTGGTATTATCGCTGGACTTTAACACAACGACCTAGATAATGTTCTGGGAACCCAGGTTCAAATCCCACCATGGCAGACAGTGGAATTTGAATTCAATAAGTACCTGGACTTAAGAATCTAATAATGACTATGAATCCAATGCTGATTGTTGGGAAGAACCTGTCTGGTTCGCTAATGTCCTTTATGGAAGGAAATCTTCAATTCGTACCTGGTCTCGCCTACATGTGACTCCAGACTCACAACAATGTGGTTGATTCTGATCTGCCCTCTGGGCAATTAGGAGTGGGCAATAAATGCTGCCTGGCCAGGGATGCCCTCTTCTGAATGAATAAAGGAAAAAAAAATTCACAATTGTTAAATGACAAATTAAAATAGTAAGAGTTAAAGTGACATAACTGCACAGGAAACTGAAGGTGGATATAAGAAAGTGTTCAAATGTTCTGTTTCTATTTAAATTTTTAAAATGTTCATTTTAGCTGTCAACACTCCAATAATCTGTGCTTCTGTGGTCTTCTACCCGTACAGAGCTGTGTCAGTGACTCAATGTTTAAAGAAATGACTGTTCTCTTTTGAGTACGGTATTCTGAACTCTGCTATGCAGCCATTATTTCATCTGGTGTTTCAAAACCAGCCAGCCTACGCTGCCACTTCAGATGCTGTGGTGTTGCAGCCTGCAGTTAGGCCTATAAATCCTTAAAGCTGCATGACAACATCCTGCAAAGCCACCTTCAGTTTCCCCCAGTGAAATTCAGTAGCCTTGCACTAGTCATAAACAAAGTTGCTGGAAAGATCAGCAGGTCTGGCAGCATCTGTGAAGGAAAAAACAAGAGTTAACGTTTCGGGTCTGATGACCCTTCCTCAGAACTTGCACTAGGCATGTTGTAGCTACTAGATTAACATTGCTTAAGAGGAACAGTCACTCATATGACAGACAAAATGTACTGGGCCTTAATTTCTTTAGCTAAGATCGAGTTGTGTTAAATCTTTTGGAGGATTTCTGTTGTAAGGCCTAGCAAGCATTCTCGCCCATTTGTCCAAACTTGCCTCATTAACTATTTACCCCATGCTCTTTGATAATCATCACAATCAATTCTGGCCCCATCTTGCCATACGTTATTCCTAGAACAACTCGCTCCAAACATGGAGATTAGCCTTGCCAAATAAATCTCCCAAACCCCACATCACTCAGAACCCTATGATATTCTACTCTTAAGGGTGAAAAGTTCAGTTTTGTATGCATGAATAGAAGTATTGTTGGATAAAGTTATGGTTTTTTTTAAAGTGGTGTCTTTTATTTCTGGATTTTGACCAAGGGGAATGAAAAATAATGAACTGGCGAGCAATGGTGATACTTGATAGCCTTGAAGAGTATTGCAATCTGATCAATTGCTCAGTGAAGGCCTTTCCACAACTATGGATGCTTTCTCCCTTCTTGCTGTTTCCTCTTCCTCTTCTGATGAAATGCTCACTGAAGGCCTGATGGCAAGGGCTGTACTATCATGAGACCCAAGGAATGGAGAATGCAATATTTGAATTTGGAGACATGAATATTGGCAGTAAATGAAATGTTTCAGAAAGCCAATGGTTCATCCTGTGACATTAGCTCAATTTATCTATGTTTTGGTTGTGGAGGTGAGTCATCAGTCTCGAGGCGTTGTTTATCGTGGTGGCTCATAAATGGTGGGAACAGCAGATTGGAGCAGAGTGAAAGCATTGTGGGTACTGCCAGGTAGGTATTAAGAATGGTCTGTGCATGGTCCCACATCAACTGACATTGAAAATGTAGAACCCTTGGCCATTTAATATGTTGTTCTGTTCAACTGTGCTGCTGCTGAACCATGTATGTGTCATATTGTTTTTCTGCACTATTGTGCACGTCACTATTCAGCCAAAGCCACATGCTTAGTCCATTTTTACCACTCTAAGCTCCTGTGCTGCCAACAAGTGGCCCAGTTTTGTAGCCAGACCTCTCACTGACATCAAGAATAGTAAGATCCCAAGCACATGCTGATGAAAAAGTGCTCATAACATTTCAGCTTGGATTCCTCTTTCATTGGCAAGTTAGTCAGAGTCACCTACCAGTGTGAATCCACTAATATTCTCTCATAAAGAGCTTTATTCCTCTGAAGGGTTGTGTAGTAACACCAATCTTGATAGTCTTATCTGAGTTTGGATTACAGAAAATGTAGTTTAGCTGCTAGATTTAAAATGGTAAGTAGAGAGGGTACTATTTCTTTTCCACAGGGATAGCTGCCATAACACCAGCCTTCGGCTGCTGGCAACTACAATGTTTCCTAGATTAGTCCCTGATGTTGTTGTGGCATAATTTATGTGAAAAAGAACGGGGTGTTTTGGACATTGAATTGGGAAATCTAATTAGCAAGTCTGTGAGGAGGACAGTGGCCAAGGCAATCAGTGCTTGCTTTGCTTGCAATCAGCAGTGCCCCAAGTACTGCATGTAGAGCCATAAGTGTTTCAGTGGCTTTACACAAATCCGTAACATTGCCCTTTCCCTCTCCTAAAGAAAAGACGTCAAAAAATAGTACAAAGTATATACAACCGGAGAAGGAACAGGAGTGCTAAAACACCTGAGTGTCCATGAAGGGCAATTGTTGTACATGATGAACAGGCCTACAGAAGAACCTATAGGGAGGAGAAGTAAGAGAAGATTGGTGAGTACTGGAAATGTCACAAGACAAGTTGATCTTCAAGGATACTTTGTCGGATTAGATGCTGTTAACTCTCTGTAGGTAGCTAGTCTGGGTGTATATCAATTAGAGTCAACTGTGTATTGTCCAAAAAGCACAGTGAGCTTTGGAGAGATACCAACTGGGACTAAAAACCATGATTAACGCATGCTGTAGTGAATACCCATAGGAATGGCACAAAATATTAGATTTCTTACTATTTACTCCAGAGGGACGGTGTTTATAAGACTGTTAAAATTTTAACCAGTAGTTCTATATCACTGGATTTTAAATTATTTATCTGTAGTTATAATCTACTTATTTGCAAAAAATAGTTTCCTTGTTAACTACCGTGTTTATCATCCTGGATGTAAGACAGGTTAATTGAGGAATCTTGCATACTTTTCAAAACTGTTAATGTTTGTGATGACTCTGGGAATAGCAGAGTTTGATTTCCAGCTTGCAACCTCAGTGAGTACTTCAGAAGTAGCTGTTAAAACAGTTTTCCAGTTCACGCTGACGTACTTAAATTGTGACACTTATTTTGGGTTCCAGGTTTCCAAGATATGCATTTTGAATGATTATTCATCTTTACTTCATGCTGTGATTTCTGAAGCACTATAGGCACTCAAATATTCCATCGATTGGTCGCCAGTTTTGAGATGTTGATGGCCCATTTTCAAATATGAAATTCGTCATGAAATTCTATTGAAAATTTAGGTCTTGTTTATTTACATATAGATATGTATTCAATTGTGCCTAACAGGATGACTGCAAGATAGAAAATAGCAAGTGACCATTTTTCTGTCAAATTCCCCTTTCAAAAATGCTTTACTCAGAAAAAAATCATATCTTACTATATTTTGATGTAAATAATTCAATTTTAGTCCCAAATTTAACAGAAAGCTCCTTGATATTGTTTGTCCGTGTCATTTACAGGTAAGTATTTATAGCTGGCTCGAATTTAAGAATTTGTGTAAAACCTTGAGAAAGTGGTAGTGAGGTCGCGTTTTCTGTGGATGGTTTAAAAGAAGGAGCCAAAATGTGTGAATGTGTAGCTCAATGCAAGTTATTGAGCTGTGTTTTCTGTTTATTTTGGGTGATAAAAGTTTAACAATTCCTGTAAAATATAACATTTTTTGATTGTGTGGTAATGTAAGACTTTGTAGGAACATAGGAAGAGCAGTAGGCCACTCAGCTCCTCAGACCTGCTCCAGGAATGGCTCAATATTCTGCCGTGAAATGATAACAATCATCTCCTCACACAGCTCCTACAGTTGGCAATCATTACATTGGTAGAGGCTTAGGAGCAGATTGTGTCTTGCTTTAACGGTTAGACAATGTGTTAATGTTTAGAGAATAATTTAAAAAATTAAAATGGAGATGGAGTGGAAAACAATAACTGCTTTTGCATAGTTCTGGCAAAAGTGTTAAATTTTTTACATTGCTGTTTATGATTTAGCATGGTGGGGATCATGATTGGTCACCAGTAATTTTGGATCTTTTTGCCTCTGATTCAGCATTTGCTGGGGCATATTTCTGTATTTTTCACTCACTGTAGGAAGATAGATCAAAGGCATGGTTTTAGCCATGCTTACTGGTGTTTTGAAGATTGTCTGAAATGAAGTAATGAAATAGCCAAGGCTGGCTACAATAATTTCTCCATCATTACTGCCATTAAGTTGAAGGTAATTTTTCTTTACAGTTAATCTCTGAAAATTCTTGACAAACACATTCTGTTTTAGATCAATCCAAATCTTAGCTAATCAGTTCTACAGTGAGTTCATTGTTCTATGATGGCTGTTTGTGGTTGGCCAAAGATTATAAGCTTCTTAACCTTTCAGAAACCCTCTCAGTTCAACAAAGCAGGAACTAACATGGTTACATGTGAACATTTGGCAATCAGAACAACTAAAAATAAATGTCCTGAAGTTTAACATAGCCAAAAAAAGACTGTTCTTTCGAGAAATACATGACAGCTTAGGAGATAAAGGCCAGTTTTACATATTTTCCTCCTTTCCTTGATAGAACAAATGTATTTTAATGGTTCCTTAACTTTTCTGCACGCCCTCACTCAGTTATTTTATCACATTCCCTGAACTCTTGTGAGTACAATCCATTCATAAGACTCACTAAAGTGAAATTCTGATCTGCGTTAGAGCAGGGTTACAGTTTTCTGTAGTATCAGCTGATTTTTCCATTTCCATTTTGCGTAGCCTACTAATTTTCTTTGATAATATTTAATTTCAGCAAGTCTATTAGAAATTGGATGTTTATGAAATGTGGATGTACTAGATTTTATGTTAGCATTGATTAAATAAATCCAGTGCAGGCACATGGGACAATTATACTCATTCTGCACTGTAATACTTCTGTGATTCTGTGAAATCAACATTATTTAACTGCAACGAACATTTGTGCTATTGAAACGATAGGGGGAAATACTTTGCTCACCACATGCAGGAATGCAAACTAAAACTTAGAATCAATTTTAGGTCCTGAGGAAAATTTAGTTTACCACGTTACTATCCCCAAGCTATTTCAATATTTCAGCGAAATATAGGTTATTTGATCATGCAAATTTAAATGTAAATTGATCCACTCCCTCCCATTCTATAGCAATGAAGATGGTAGAACTGAAAAAATTAATTATGACAGCCGGGCATTTCCTTGCCTCCAAAAATATCAACCAGATTGTTAGATATTTTCCCGTTCTCTCCTAACTAGAAAGATTGTATTGTATTTTGCCCTCGACTGTGTTATTTTAATGTTTTAAAACCTTCATATTTCCTTACTGCATAAAGGAAACTCATTCTCAATACGAGACAGCATGTTGAAACCTGTTGTATTTCTACTATATGCTTGTTGTTTCAGCTTGTAGCAGCAACAAAAAGACTCAATTCTCTTATTTGGGCAATTTCACACATTTTGTTTTCAGAAAATAGGCCATTTATCAATATAACCCACTGGGAAAGCACACTATAAATTGCTGTTCCTGGAACTGTAGCACATGTTTAAATGTAAATCTTGTGAGTTCAATTCTAAGTGTCCTTTTAAAGTTGATCATAGGTACTCAAGTCTAAAGAATGTGGAGAGCTGATGGCCTAGTGGTATTATCGCTGGACTATTAATCCAGAGACACAGATAATGTTCAGGGAATGCAGGTTCAAATCCCAAATAAAATATCGAGATATAAGACTGTAATCATAGAACCCCTTTAGTATGGAAACAGCCCATTTGGCCCAACAGGTCACCATTACCTCTCCCAAGAGCACCCCACCCAGACCCATTCCCCATGTCTAACCCACACATCCCTGGGTACTAGAGCATAGCCAATCCATCTAGCCTGCACATCTTTAGATTGTGGGAGGAAACTGGAGCACCTGGAGGAAACCCACGCAGACATGGAGAGAATGTGCAAACTCCACAAAGACAGTCGCCTGATGTTGGAATTGAACCCAGGTCCCTGGTGCTGTGAGATAGCTGTACTAGCCACTGCACCACCCGTGATGACTATAAATCCATTGCTGATTGTTGGAAGAAACCTATCTGGTTCACCAATGTCCTTTAGGAAAGGAAACTGCCATCCTTACTGGTCTGGCCTAAATGTGGCTCCAGACCCAGAGCAATGTGGTTGATTCTTAACTGCCCTCTGGGCAATTAATGATGGGCAAAAAATGCTGACTGCCAGTGCTACCTTCATCCTGTGAATGAATAAAGAATAAAAATTCCACTGATACAGAAAATGGACCAGATACATCGTCTCATTTTTTCAGGTTTTATGTTTTGTTGTTGTTGCAAAAAGTTATACTTTTAAATTTAGCTTTTTTTAAAAAGAAATCCCTCTTGTTATTTTTGTTCCATTCCTTTCTTAACAAACTTTTCTCTCCTGTTTTGTATTTCTCTTTATCAACCTGATTTGAACTTATCCACTCTGACATACAATTCCTTTGTGTGTTGAATTCACAATACTTCGAACTAATAGGCAGAGTTGCTTTTGCAGTGCTCTCAGATCTGTTCACTATCACTTCATATTGTCAGCAATTTGGCAGGCAAAAATTTGAAAAATCAGAAAGCCAAGGACAAATCTAAGAAATGTTGCATGTTACATGTCGATGACATTTCAGAACTGGGAAAACATTGAAATATCAAAGGTTCTGAGCAAAGGGCATTAATAAATTAAGTAGTTAAGCACATAAGTCAGAATAATTGGTTATTCTAGGTGGGATGCTCTTCAGAGGGGCAGTATGGACTTGATGAGCTGAATAGCCTACTTCTACACTTAGGGATTCTATTCTTCGATTAATTAATTAACTGGGTAGATATAAAAGGACAAGAGGTGGCAATAGTGGGTATAAGACTAAATAATAGGTAAACTATTCACAAAGAAAAGTGTCTTGGTTCTTGCTTTACTGGCTGGCATGGATCTGAACTGACAAAGGATGGATAGCTTAAGAACGCTATGAAGATTGGGTGAAAAACAGAAGAGACTGAATAATAGAAAAAAATAGTCTTCAAGGTCAAAGTGAATGGTGATAGGACAAAAAAAGTTTGAATTTTTTCAGAGTTGGAGAGGATCTCCAATTTAGCTCAGATTGGCATGAAGCCTCATTCTGCTAGTCCTGGCCCTGAGCCTGACACCTAGATTTTTGCCATGAGGTTGGGATAAGTTGTAGGTTCACGGAGGCAGCTACATAAATGGATCCAATTTCTTTCAAATGGACCCAGTTTTTCTTTGTGGGTTCCCCAAAACATGACTTGAGCCCTTTGCTTTAAGAAATTGTCTAAACTTTGTAGAGTTCTTTGAAGAGGCAAGGCAATCCTTTGAAAGACGTAATTGCAATGAAGTAACTTTTGGGAAACATCATGTGGCATTTGAGATTAATAAAAGTGTGGCTTCCCATCCACCAGCCTTTGGCAGCAACTTACCCAATATCAGCAATAGGCATGCCTTGGGACTGATGATGGGCTGAAATAAAATAAAGTTCGAAGTCTTTTTTAAAGTCACCATGGTGCTACCGGACCATAGAGCTTTACTCTCATGAAAGAGAAAGAGAAAAAACTGATGGGGGTTTAACCTGAGGTCACCATGCCTCAGGTGACTCTTAGAACATAGAACATTACAGCACAGTACAGGCCCTTCGGCCCTCGATGTTGTGCCGACCTGTCATACCGATCTCAAGCCCATCTAACCTACACTATTCCATGTACGTCCATATGCTTATCTTGTGTAGGTTTGCTCAGACTTTCCTTAAATTCTGAAACCTTTGCCCAATTCCCTCAGGCACTAACTCATGTGTAGCCAGTACTTTTGTTTTTATAGTATCATAATCCCAAGATGCTTTTCTGTGTTTTCACTGTCTGCTTACTATGCATGGACAATGTCAAGATTCCCTTTGGTCAGTTCAGTTGTCTTGCTACTTTCTCAAAACACTTAAAGAATGCCTCCACCTTCCATTTCTTGAATTTTGGTAGGGCTTGCACAAACTTAAAACTAAATCCTTAGAATGAATAGAACCCCAACCGTGTGGAAACTGGCCATTCAGCCCACACTGACTCTCCAAAGAGCATCCCATCCAGACTCTCATGCCTACCCCTCCAAAGGCTAATCTACCTAACCTACATATCCCTGGATGCTATAGGCAATTTAGCATGGCCAATCCATGTAACCTGCACACCTTTGGACTGTGGGAGGAAACTGGAGCACCTGGAAGAAAGCTTCACAGACACAGGGAGAATATGCAAACTCCACACAGACAGTTGTGCAGAGTTGGAATTGAACCTGAGTGCTTGGTGCTGTGAGCCAGCAGTGTTAGCCACCGAGATACCGTGCCACTTTTAGATTATTTCTTGGATTCCCCATGTCAAAGCATCAGCATCTGATATCTCCTATTTTAACTGCAACATTTTTAGCTTAAAACCTATACCTTTCTCTCCCATTTCCCTTTGCAATTCGAATTCTAGTTTTCTCATTCCCATTTCCCATCTTTATCAATACATTTCTTTGCCTTTTCCTTCCCTGTGAAAATTCATTTTTTTAAAAAGTTTCAAGTTGCTTCAATTTGCTCATGCATAAGCTACTTCAACCATAACCTCATTCCGATTTTTCAGTATTTGGAATACCTGGTCACTCTTCTATTTCTGCTAAACCCAAGTGCTAGTTGGTGCTTCAATTATATTTGTCATTTTAGCTTTAGTAGGCCAAACCACCCAACCTACATGCCAAATCAATTAACAGCCTTTTTATAAGTTCACTTAAAATTGTCAAGGACCATTCTGTCACCTGATGGATATTATTTGTAATTTTCAGTTTCTTATTTTCAGAAATGAATCTGCTTTCTCTGTCATTATCACTTATTAATACCATTCCCAAATTGTCAATGTGCCTGCTTCAAAATGATCCCAGATGAGCCCCGAGTCTATTGTTTCAATCCATTTGGGAAAGTGGATTGATTTTCAAGACGTACAAATCCCAGGGTCATGGCAATAGTTAATGATTTCATCCAAATGTGCAAAGTCCTTGATTTATCTCCATGATGGAATCAAGGTAACCAAAAACACTGATCAGATTTAAACACTAGACAAGAATATCTACTCATTACAAACAAGTAAATTCGAATCCCAAGTAAACAAATGTAAATGATCAACATATTGCTCTACTAGTTAAAATTCAAATCATCTTTTAAAACTCCTAGACATAAGCAGAAAGAATTACACAATATAAACATGACTCATCTCATGCATTAACTGTTCTCATTAGCCTGCACATATACATTGCATATTTAATCCTTAAACCATACTGTTTTCTTAATGTGCATTGTCATTGGCTGTTCACCTACTAGATGCTTCTTCACGAGGGAGTGCCATTCCCATGTCACTTGTTGCTGTGGTACTTGTTGTTGTTGTTCCATTTTTGTTTTTAGGTTCTGTCTGGATTTCTGAGTCTGCTGGTGGATCTGTGGACTGTGCGGATGATGAGTTTGTATCTTCCTGCCTACACTTGAGGAAAAACTTTTCCACCAGCAAAAAAAATAGATTCCTGTTACAATATGCAGGTGTTAGCCTTCATCAGAGGTCTAGGCCTGAAACGTCAGCTCTTGTGCTCCTGAGATGCTGCTTGGCCTGCTGTGTTCATCCAGCTTCACACTTTAGCATCTGATATCTCCTGTTTTAACTGCAGCATTTTTAGCTTAAAATCTATACCTTTCTCTCCCATTTCCCTTTGCAATTCTAATTCTAGTTTTCTCATTCCCAATTCCCATCTTTATCAATACATTTCTTTGTCTTTTCCTTCACACTTCCTACAGTTAGTTTCAATTTCCTAACGTCAGGAAGGAAAAAAAAAATTCTTGGTATTTGACCATGTTCTAGTAACCTTTGTTGGAAATGTGGACAATTAGGTGAAGATGGGAACATGTATCATAACTCTCATATTTACCTGTTCATGGTGGCATGGTGGCTTAGTGGTTAGCACTGCTGTCTCACAGGGCCAGAGATCCAGGTTCAATTCCAGATTTGGGCAACTGTTTGTGTGACGTTTACACATTCCCCCTCTGTCAGCGCGTATTTCCTCTGGGTGCTATGGTTTCCTCCCACAGTCCAATGATATGCAGGTTAGGTAGTATTGACCTTGGGAAACGTAGGGATAGGATGGGAATGTGAGTCTGGGTGGGTTGCTGTTCAGAGAGTTGGTGTACACTCAATGGGCTGAATGGCCTGCTTCCACACTGCAGGGTTTCTACGATTTCTGTGAGAGTTCAAAAACCATAAGATAGCACCACCAGAATATGTGGTTGAAAATTTATTTGGAGACATAACATTGGAAAGAAAGGTATGCCATTCAGCCCTTCTACACATCAGTTTTGGTTCTGTGTCCTTTTGTCCTTTAATCCAGCAAAAATCTATTATTGAAAGTAGTAATTAAAGTAGATTATACAGCTTTTTGTAAAAAAGAGTTCCATTCTTCTAATTACATTGACATGAGTTTTAATTCTAATTACTTCGACATGAGTTTTAGCCCAGGCTTAAGGATTGTGAAATTGTGATTAAAAGTGAGTTGCGAGCCCACACTTGCTGGAACTGATCTGCCTGTTTCATCACAGATGGTCTTGGAACTGGCTGTCTCTTAGCTGAATATCCAATGAAGGATGGCATGCAGGCTCCTGATATTGCCAGCCCAATCAGAGGGGTGCATAGGAATGTAGAAGATACCAGGTGATGGGACAGATAAGTTTGGAAACATGTATTTGGACGCCAGGAGAATTTTGGAGGCAGTCCATCCCAGGGAGCTCATTGAGCCATGGAGCTTGCCTTCACTATAAAAACAGCTCTCAAATAATCCAAATGAATGGACATTTTTATATGGCCTTAAACTATGCAAATTAGTTGCTCATTTCCTTGGAGAAGTCAGTTTCTCTGCATTTGCTCCTGCTACTGGAAAATATCCTGACAACAACAACATCGTGTTAGGGAGCCAGCGGCTCCCAACCTCTATCAGCTTGGTGTGAGAACAGTTCTGTCCCTAAATATTTACTTCAATGCTCTGCCTCTCTTTTTATGGTTACATCCATTTGACAGAGACTCACCTAACAGGGATAGGAAAAATAAAACAATTTTGAGGCACATTCTAAAGATAGAAATACATGGCAATGTTTATTGGATGAATGAATAAAAACCCTGTGGAAAAACAAATAGTTCCTAACATTGTGCTTACTGACAGAGAAAGGCATTTTTCAAATGTCAAGCCTTTTGTGCCAGAATATCGTAAAGTTTTTGAATTTGATCATTTCCTCCTCTCATTTTCCCCATCTGCCTTTGTGCCAGGCTCACACATATAACTCCCTGCTGAAAACAAGATTTCCTTCTTTGTGGTGATTTTTTAAAAACATTTTACTGTGTAGAACGTCATTTGTGGCTTTCAATGACCCTTTAAATAAATAGGCCATTACAAAGTTATTTATCTGTCTTTGATAAATATTATTACTTGGCTTGACGCTGCCCGTTTCTGGGCTGCGGCTTGCATTTCCTGTCAAACCACAGTTCATTATTGACATCATTCAGCTGCTTGTTTGTGTTTATTTTTGACTGAACCAACAAAATACAACGTAGTGGGAAGTCTACGCAAAAAATTTTAATTCTGTGGGACATTATTGTTTTTTATGTTATCTTGGTTAGCTTTATTCTTTTTTTTTCCTTAGGCTTCTAGAGTGTTACTCCAACAAAATGCCTCAGTGCCAATGCTAAAAATATTTATGCTGAAATCGATGTCAGAAATGCAAATCACATTGGTGACTGAAGTACGTAATCCAAGCACACAGAACTCAGTTGATGACACTCCCATGTCTGACTCACAAACGTCTGGGTCATAGCTTTATTCTACAACTTGGGCATAAAAATAAATGTTAACAGTGCAATACTGAGGGAGTACTGCTCTGTCACAGCTGCTAGCTTTAGGTTAAGGTCTCATCTGCCTGTTTGGATGGATATTTGATTTGATTTGATT
The DNA here is from genome assembly GCF_030684315.1 of Stegostoma tigrinum. Classification (NCBI taxonomy): domain Eukaryota; kingdom Metazoa; phylum Chordata; class Chondrichthyes; order Orectolobiformes; family Stegostomatidae; genus Stegostoma; species Stegostoma tigrinum. The sequence continues at coordinate 40,180,033 of NC_081372.1, read as the reverse complement.
TCTTATAGTCATGTGTACCTAGGTAAATGAAAAACTCTGTTTGAGAGCAGTACAGGCAGAACATAGTAAGCAAGGACATACAGAGCATAGGTTGTTTAGACACAGTGAAGTATTCAAATTACAGCACACACAAGGTGTGCAAGGCAAGATCAACATTAACAGATCAACATTATTTGAAGATACAGAGTCCATTTCTTAATCTAACAACAGCAGGGATGTAGATGATCTTGAACCTGCTGGTGTGTGTGTTCAGCCTTCTGGAAATCCTGCCTGATGTAAGAGGTTGGAGATGATCATTACCGGGGGGGATGCGTTTTTCATTATGTTGGCAGACTTTCCATGGCAGTGAGCCATGTAAATGGAGTCCATAGATGGAAGATTGGCTTCTGTGATTGTCTGGACTGTGCACACCACCTTCCGTAGTTTCTTACCATCCTGGGTAGAGCAGTTGCCATACCAGGCTGTTGTGCACCTGGATAGTCTGCTTTTTATGGTGCATCTATAAAAGTTAGTGACAGTCTTTATGGACATGCCAATATAGCAGATTCCATGATACTATTTTGAAGAAGAAACGTGGAACTCCGTTTGGTATCCTGGCCAATATTTATCTTTCAATCTATGTCACAAAAAACAATGATCTAAGCTTTATCACATTACTGTTTGTGGGGGTTTGCCACATGCAAATTGACTATCATGTTTTGTACATTTCAAAATGTGTGGAGTTTGCACATTCTCCCTGTGTCTGTTTGGGTTTCCTCCAGATGCTCCAGTTTCCTCCAAATGCCCAAAGATGCACAGGCTAGGTGGATTGGCCATTCTAAATTGCCTGTAGTGAAGATTGGGGGGGTTATAGGGGGCTGGATCTGGGTGTGATGCTTTGAAGATTGGCATGGACTTGTTGGGCCAAAGGGCCTGTTTCTACACTGTAGAGATTCTGTGATTCTATGACATAACAATGGTGAATTCACTTCAAGCAACACTTCATTGGCTGGAAAGCACTTTGTGGCATCAGGTGACAATGATAAATGCTATTGCTCTGTCTCACCAAAGCAATGTGCAGGAAATCAGCCTCACCATTCCTGGGGTTGTCATAAAAGTTAAAGATTTTTTAAAAATTGCAGAAATTTTTGATTTGCCTGATTTTCAAAAGCAGGTTAACAGAAAGTATGGACCAGATTCCTATACTTAACAAGAATTACTATCTATTACAATTAAATAGATACAAGTAAACAATTATGAACTGACAGCATAGAAAAGCTAACCCCTTTGATATCCCTCACACATGCTCACAAACAGACACAGACAGCAGGAGAAAAACTTGGGTGTTGTGGACGGAAGGTTTAGCTATATTCTTTCTCTGGATGCTTTCATTGGTTAGGAGACACAGGATGACTGGTTCATAATTATAAATTGCTTCTGCCTTATTAAGGAAAAGTCACAGCTTACAGCATCTGCTGAGGGAAGAATAAATTGGTTTTCTTCAGGTTTAATGTGCATTTTACCCCAGAGAACAAGTGGAGATTTAATGGCTTCTCATTATCTTGCTCAGAGTGCCAAGCTGTTCAGTTATCTGACAGGCAATCACATAGATGTTGGCAGGCAGAAGGCCTTTGTCATCGATAACTGGTCACTAGACCAATGACCGATCAGGTACTTTTTGCTGGCTAAACCTCCATTTGTTCACAGACCTTGGCTCCAGCTTGCCTGCAAACCTACTCCGGTTTGAACCAGCAGCAGTGTAAATAGTACTTGCTATGAGTGTTCTGTTACCTGCTTTAAGAACATATGGTAATCCTTCAACTATCTTTAGTTTTTAGAACAATTATTTTCCCATTTCAGTCCAAAATCAAAAATACAGAAACATGAAAAGCCATGTTTTTTTACTCAACACAAAAACAAGCTACCCTTCTGTTTTCTTTCACTACTTGTTTACCACTGTCACTCTGCCTATATTTTTTATTTACTTGTGGATTGTGGGCATTGCTGGTTGGGATTTATTGCCCATCCCTAATTGCCCGTGAGAAGGTGGTAGTGAGATGCCTTCTTGAACTGTTGCTGAGTGTAGATCCATAATGCCGTTAGGGAGGAAATTCCATGATTTTGACCCAACAACACAGAAGCAATGGCAATACATTTCCAAGTCAGGATGGTCAGTAGCTTGGAGGGAAAATTGCAGGTGGTGGTGTCTCCATGTATCTGCTGCCCTTGTCCTTCTAGATTGAGCTAGCCTTGAGTTGGAAGGTACCATCTCAGGATCCTGGCTGAATTTCTAACTGATGGTACATGCTGCTGGTACTGAATGTTCACAGTGGAGGGAGTGATGTTTGTAGATGTAGTGCCAACCAAGGGGGCTACTTTTTTCCAGCTGGGTTTCTTGAGATGTCTGAGTGTTGTTGGGGCTGAACTCTTCGTGTAGATAGGGAGTATTCCATCGCACTCCTGACTTGAGCCTCATTGATGGTGGACAGGCTTTAGGGGGTTGGAAGATGAGTTACTTGTTGCAGTATCCATAGCCTCTGACCTGCTCCTGTATCCATTGTATTTTTATGGTGAGTCCAGCTCAATTTCTGGTCAATGGTAACCATTAGGATGTGGTAGAGTGGGATGCAGTGATGGAAATACTATTGAATATAAAAGTGCAATGATTAGATTGTCTGTTATTGGAAATTATTGTTGCCTGGCATATGTGTGATGTGATTGTTACTGGGCATTTATCAGCCCAAGTCTGGACATTGTCCTTTTGGGGTATTGTCCAGGCCTTGTTGTAGTTCAGAAGAAAGGTGACCAAACCCAAAATAACTCTGCTTCCTCTCTACAGATGCTGCCAGACATGCTGAGTTTTTCCAGCAATTTCTGTTTTGGTTGCATTTTGGCATGGAATGCTTCAATATCTGAAGTCATGAATGATGCTGATCATTGTGCAATCATCTCCACTTCTGAACATATGAATGAGGGAAGGTCAGTGATAAAGCAACTAAAGGTGGTTGGGCCTGGGGCACAATCCTTGAGGAACTCCTACAGAGATTTCCTGGACTTGAGATAACTATAACCATCTTCCTTTGTGCTGAGTATGAATCCAACCAGCAAAGACATTTTTTTCCTGATTCCCATTGACTCCAATTTTGTTAGGCCTCCTTAAAACCATAGTTGGTCAAATGTTTGTTATTCCTTCTCTAACAGGATATATTCAGTTCCAAATAAAAGGGCATGAGGAAGATTACTGTAAGTGACTACTAAAAACATGAGTCGACAAACCAGATGCACTGTTCAAACAAGTTTAATTAGGGATATTTTGAGCTAGCATGTTTACCACTACATTTTTAATAACCTCCATGAAGTACTTAGACCCATCACTGTGCTTCTGTATGGTTACAGGATCTCGGGTTGAAAGTTGGCTTACCTTATTTTTCAGATGCGGGACTATTGTAATATGCGACCTGCTTAGATCAGCCCATGAAGGTACATAGCAAATAAATGTGTCATTCCCACCTTATTACCCATGATTCTTTTGTAGGGCCAAGTACCTGCCTTGTTCTGGGAAGATGCGTTCCTGCAGCTGCCGCTGGATTCAGCAGCAGTGCAATTTGCATTGGTCTATTAGCACATGGTGCAGCCAACCTGGTCTTCCTAAAAACAACCTGTCCCTCTGAAAAATATTACTGCACTGTCTAAACATGCAATATGAAACACCAGGACAGAGATGGTTCCAAGATAATGAATGCAGCATTGGAAGTCAAGGTGAATATGAGGAGAGATGCCAGTGTCATGGTTCCATTGTGGGCAGAAGTGTCAAAAACTCTCAAAAACTAGCTCTGAGCAGAACTGGAGTCACTGACTGAGGGATAATAGCCTGGCACCTGCATCTAAGGACTTGACAACAGCACCAGAAGTCTAACTACCTTACTAAGGCAGTCAAGGTCAGAGAATAGACCTTGACATAATATCTTTTACCCACCATGCTGCCTGTCCCTCACACTGAACAACGCAACACACTACTGTCATTCATACATTAACACTCTTTGGTTGTCAGATGGCACAATTTATACCCAATTACTCAACCTCACCCTCACACACTTACTAATCCTGCATGCTTCATACCCATCTCTCACTGACTGCACAGGCCACCTTTTTGGCTATGTCAGGCACATCATCCAAACACTGTTTTGAAGATTTCATATATAAAATATTTGGTGACTTGAGCTTGAAGAATATCAAATATCTTGACTGGAGACCATTTGCATGGGTTTATGACAGTCAGATGGTTCTGGTTTCTGCTATATCATTTGACATAGTTGAGGAGAAGCCTGCTGAAAGGAAGAAGCTTGCAAACTCAGTTCTCTTGTTTTTCTGGAAAAATATCCATGTGGCATGTCTTCTGAATTACCCTGAGACCTTGTTCAGCTGCTCTCATCGAGAAAACTGCTTGAGAAAGAAACAAAAACAGATGTTTTTGGAAAAGCTCAGCAGGTCTGGCAGCACCTGTGAAGAGAAATCAGAATGAACATTTCAGATTGGGTGCAAAGTTAACTTTGATTTCTCTCCACAGATCCAGCCAGACCTGCTGAGGTTTTCCAGCAATTTCTGTTTTTGTTTTAGAGTTACAGCCTCCGCAGTTCTTTCAGTTTTTGTTTGAGAAACAGATTGCCAACGTTGTTGGTTAGAAAATATTGACATAAGTCCCAATGTCAATCACTTGTTTGCAGCAACATCCATATTAATATAGCAGAAAATCAGTCCAACAACCAACTGAACTTGTTAAACCTTATCCTTTTTGTCTTCAAGAATTAGACTTATTCGCCAAAAGTGCTTTTTCACGTGAATCTCTACAAAGACTGTGTATGTAGGGTAAACATTTATTTTTCATATTAAAGAGTAAGTTGTGAAGCAAGTTTTGATTTACAATATATGTATATTTTTGTGTTTATTAATGAAACCCAGTCAATGGATCTATGTTTACAACATGGGAAGTCTGTGTTGGGCCATATCAGAAACTGAGTAAAACTTTTAAATTTATGTTGTGACTCCAAGTAGTAGGACTTGAAAAGAAGGTGTACTTCTCCCATTTCAGTCATCACAAAACTGGAGACTTCAGTAAGTCACCACCTTTGACATTATTCAGATGAAAATGGAGTAATATTAATTAGAGAAGGATAGAAGGAAAGACACCCCAAGTGCTGAATCTTTCACATTGCGTCATTTTTTTAAGGTTTTTCACCTTGAGGCCTAGTGTATTCTGATGCTCTGTCTTGCCAAACTTGCTTCATTAATTTTGAAATAAAAACAGCAAATGCTGAAGAAACTAACAGATCTGGTAGCATTTGTGGTGAGAGTAAAGGAGTTAATGTTTTCATTCCAGCATTCCTCTTTTTCAGATTGAGAATCCAGAGTAAGAGACAAAGGCAGTGATAGAACATAGCACATAGAACATAGAACAGAGAATATAGAACAGGGAACATAGAACAGAGAACAGAGAACATAGAACAGAGGACATAGAACATAGAACATAGAACAGTACAGGCCCTTCAGCCCACAATGTTGTGCCGGACCTATTATCCCACTAAGCTCAATCTACCCTGCATACCCTACATTTTACGATCCTCCATGTGCCTATCCAAGAGTCGTTTAAAAGTCTCCAAAGTATCTGAGTCCAGTACCACTGCTGACGTTCCATACACCCACCACTGATGATGGTGGTAAGTCAAGATACAAATAAGACATAGCTTTGAGAAGTGGAGAATCTAAGAAACATGGAGTGCAGTCGTCAAACTCTGAAGTTATGGTACTCAATATTGAGTACTGGAGGCTGTGTAATGCCGAAGTAGAAAATAAGGTTTTGTTCCTCTAGCTTGCATTGAGTTTCATTGAAAAACTGTAGCAGACGAAGAATGGAAATGTTAGTAAGGTAACAAGATGCTTTTTTTGAAATGACAAGCAACTAGAATAGAGGGGTCATTTCTATGGACAGAGCAGAGGTGTTCTGCAAAACAGTCACCATTTTGCATTGAGTCTTAGCAGTGGAAAGGTGACAGAGTTTTGAGTAGCAAATACAGTAGGCTAGGTTGTAATAAGGACAAGTTAAATGCTGCTTCATCTGAAAGATTGTGAAGGGCCTTGGATAGTGAGGAGGGAGAAGATGCTAGGGCAAGTGTTACAACTTCTGTGAATACGTGGGAAGGTACAATGGGGGAGTGAAGAAGTTTTAGGAATAATGGAGGAGTGGACTGTCGTGTCACCAAGAAACGAGTCTCTGCAGAATACTGACAGTGGAGGGGAGAGAAAGATGTGTTTGGTGTTGTTATCCTGCTGGATATGGTGGAAATGGCAGGAGATAATCCTTTTTGAATGGGGAAACAGGTGAAGTGGAAAGTGAGGACAAAGAGAAAATTTATTTGCGAAGGAGGTGAAAGAGTGAGGGAAGAAGTGCATCAGATACATTAAGAGGGCCTTCTACAGTGTACAATCACAGTGGGGGATGGGGGATATGTGGTTGAGGGAAAAGGAGGACATGCCAGATTCACATTGGTGAAAGTTGCATTGTTGGCACAGATGTGACAGAAATGGACAAATGGGATAATGGAATGGAATCTTTATATGAGGTATTGTGTGAGGTAACTGTGGGATTCAGTGGGCTAGTAATGGATATTGGTGGACATACTATCCCCAGAAATAGAAAGTGAAGTCAAGGGAAAAAAGGGAAGAATCAGAGATGGCCGAGCTGAAAGTGAGAGAAGACTGGAAATTCATAGAATCCCTACAGCATGGAAACAGGCCTTTTGGCCCAACAAGTCCATACCAACCATCAGAGCATCCCACCCAGATCCATTTCCCTGTAACCCACCTCATCTACACATTCCCGAATGTTATGGGCAATTTAGCATGGCCAATCCACTGAACCTGCATATCTTTGTGCTGGGGGAGGAAACTGGAGCAACTGAAGGAAACCCATGCTGACACGGAGAGAATGTGCAAACTCCACATAGTCACTGGAGGGTAGTAACAAACCTGGGTTCCTGGTGCTGTGAGGCAGAAGTGCTAACTGTGCTGAGCCACTGTGCTGCCCCAAATTGGAAATAAAACTGATCAAAGTCCAGATGAGATCAGGAAGCAGCACCAATGACATCATCAATGTACTGGACAAAGACTTGTGTTTGGGGCATCAGAAGGACTGGAAAAAGGAATAATGAATTCCAATATTTTAGCAAATGGTATGAGTGGGGAACGTATTCCTCTATATCAGATTCACCTGGAATATAACCTAATATCTGGAAAAGTTTGTTCATAGATTGCCTGTGGACAGATTTGACCTACTCCTGGGAATAGTTGGGCCAGAGTGAATGTACTATCTTCTCCAGTCATTACAGAAAAGTCAAGACAAGTCAAAGAGAATAGAACAGTTAAAGAAAAAGACTTAGGAACATTTCCTTCATGTGTACTGACTCAATAATGGCTAAACAGAGATCACATTCATACCACAGCCGGATCTTTGGTTATCTGCTTTTATATTGGGCTTTGAACATTCTGAAGGAAACATCCAATAAGTCTTCTTTTATTGAGTCTCAGCGAGTTAAGCCTGTTTTAGATAGAGTGGCAAAATTGACTTAAATCGATGCTGACATGAAGGTGTTCCACGATGCAACAGTAGTAAAAATGTTTCCGATGAGGAAGTGAAGACCTTCTTTTGGACTTGTGGAGGAAGAATAGATGAAGGGTGCTTCTCAAAAATTGTCAAGACGTATTAAGGATAGTCCATGAAATGCCTTTGGCAAGGATATAGGGATCCATAAGACCAAAACATGCATAAGTAGAATCCGCTGACTTTTTTTTTAAATGAACCTTGTCAAAAAAGGATTTACAAAAGCACAGGTAACCTATCTAAGGCAAGTAGTTCAGTAATGATTCTTTCTGCAAAGAACAGCAAAAATATAGACTTGGTGGAATCCCCTACCTTGAAAACTAAGATAGAAATTATGAAGTTTTGGGGGATTTCTATCAAAAATTTATACCAAACTTCAGTAGTATTGCTTCTCTTTTGACAACATAAAAACTGTGGGTGCTGTAAATCTAAAACAAAAACAGAAGTTGCTGGAAAAGCTCAGCAGGTCTAGCAGCATCTGTGAAGAAAAATCCAGTGATTTTCAGGTTCAGTGATGCTTCCTCAGAACTGGACCCTTCCTCAGTTCTGTAACTATAGCTGAACACATGACTGTTTTGTTACAAAGACATTTTATACGTAATTTTGTTTGGAGTTTTTGAAGGATTGTGGAAAATAAAATCATTTTAAATTTTGTAAGGTGTAGTTTGTTTAAAAGAGACGGTTCAAAGTTCACTGAGGAAATCAGAGATTACTTTTTAACAATACTTCCTGTGAATCACAAGGCTGGTCCTAACTCCTTGCTTTACTGTTGACCTCAACTAGATTGCTTTGAACAGTGACTTGTTTAGAGATGTACTTGATTTTTTCTGGTTCAATTGTAGAGAAGAACAAGTTGAGTTGCAGGAAAGCTTGTTAAGAATAAGCTTCCTCATTGACATTCTTGTTGCGTTTAGGGTGAAACCTTAGAGAGAGGAGAATCAGCAAAATAAGACATAATACTTGGAAATGAATGTACTGGTCATACTGGAGCACTATTCTGAAGTAGACAGAGCAAATTGGACCAATATGTGTATTTGGATGTTTTACTGGATTTGTTTTCTGTCTGAATTATTTGTTCTTCAGAAAGAGTGTTTGAAAAAACATCTAAAGATTGCTTTCCCAGAGCAAGCTTGGTCGGCAGGATTTAAGAGATAACTATGACAAAATCTGCATCTGTCTGGGCTGTGAGGTGTTTTTAGGATGAAGGAACGCCGCAGGCCAGGAAACATCAGATGAACAGAAAAGTTGATGTTTCGGGTTGGGACCCTTCTTCAGAAGATCATTTTCTGAAGAACAGTCTCAATTTGAAACGTCAACTTCCCTGCTCGTCTGATACTGCCTGGCCTGCTGTGCTCCTCCAGCTCCACACTGTGTTATCTCTGACTCCAGCATCAGCAGTTCTTACTATCTCTTTCTTGGGATGCAAGCCTTTCATTGTAGCTTCCTGCAAAATGTCTGCTCCCAGTGTAACATAAACACTTTGGCTGTCCTCCATGCTTCTGATAAGGTCACATAGTTTTGAGCTCTTTATTAAGGCATAACAATGACTTCTTTGAGAAGCTTCTGTGCCAGATTGTCTGAGGGCATAGCATTCAGCTTGATTGTAAAGGTCAAAGGATCAGACAGACCTTTAGTAACACTACATGATCTCTCTGACTATTCTACCAGTTTAGCTGTTCATGGAGCTGAAATGACAGATGCTTTGACTAGTTTTTTTTTTATTCATTCATGGGACAAGGACATCACTGGCTGTCTAGCATTTATTGTCTGTCCCTTGTTGCTTTTGAGAGGGTGGTAGTGAGCTGCCTCCTTGAACTGCTATGGTTTCATGTGCTGGAGTTAAACCCACATGTCCTTTTGAAGGGAATTCCACATTTTCCAGGGAATTTTTTGCAGTCTTACTCTCAATGAGAAGGCAATAGAGAAGCTGACAGTGATTACAAGCACTCAGCAAGCCTGGAAAGAATAATGATTTCTAGCGGCTGCTGCACAGCCTTCCAATGGAGGTGTATCAGGGCAAGATCCACCAATGGTTTCCAGGTGAATGGTGAGGACCAAGGTTTATAGTCTTCACTTTCGTTATTTGAAACTGTACGTGGCAGTGCTGCAATGGATGCACTAGCACATCTTCTCAGAGTTATGCCTGGGCCGAAGCAAGGGTTTGATCTCCAGTAGTTCCTCTGAGTGAGGGAGACCTCAGGGATATCTTCTTCAAACCAGCAGCGTAGACATGTCAGTGATATACGCGTCAGATCATGATTCTGAATCCAATCCAGATAGAGAACCAGCTAACATAAAAGTCTGTGCTGATGGAAGCTGCAGCTGAAGCTCTTGCCAGTGCATCACCTAAAGGATCGTAGGTACCCTCTTTTGAAGTGGAGGTGGAGCTGAGGGCCTCAGACAGAGGCGTCTTCCTTCCATACATTTCCTGGGTACCACTAGTTCCTATCTAAGAAGAGAGAGAGATTTAGTTGGAAAAAAAATGGATGAAAGCTTGTGCAATAGAAGAGAGAGTAGTACAGTCCTTCACTGTCAATGCATCAGAATTCTGGGATTCCCTTCCTAACAGCATTGCGGTCTATCTACAGATGGCAGCAGTGGAATTAGCTCATCTACTCCATCTGCTTTTTTTGCCTTTTCTTTCTTCTTTTCTCAATTTTCTTTTTATTTTAGTATTTTTTAGTTTGTTTCTTTTTCTACTTACCCCTTAGACAGACCTTGGCTCTGGAGGCAGCAGTGACTTTGTTGAGAACGTGGCCAGAGCAGGAAGCCTGGATCAGGACTTTGAGGGTCCGAGATCGAACGCAAAGCTGCGGTGAGGGTGGTCCCCCAGCATCTGCGGCAGCGGTGGGAGCAGACACCACAAAGTCTCCTGTTTAGCCGGCCAAAGCAAGGGAGATCGAGCCCTTGTTGGCAGCACGAGTCCAGCAATTCTAAGTGCTTAAGAAAGAATTTTAGACTTTACCTTTTTTTAAATTTTTGTACTCTGTACCTAAGATTTTGTACCTAACTACCTTTGTACCTAAGTTTGCACTGGGAATGGCAACATTGTACACTTTTCGCCATACTCATGTACTAATTTAATTCTAATTCTAAATGGGCTGCAGCAGTTCAAAAGGGCAGCTCACTTCCATCCTCTAAACAGCAAGTACGGGCAATAAATGTTGACCCAGCCAGCCGTGTCCATATCGCATGAGTGAAATAGAACAAAGATGGTCATAGGAGAGAAGCACCATACTATGATGGCCACCCTTTGGGGTCTCCCTATAAGCATAAGTGGTCATTTTTGATTTTTCCTCCACCAGCTCCACCATCATCTCTTCATATAGAGTGAGAAGCCTGATGTTTGTCAGCCCCTACCTGTTTTGCCTCTCTTGGCCTGCATGTGGCTAACCCCTCTACAATGAGACAAATGGAGGAAATCTGAAGGATGGAAGTGGATTCAAGAGCAGTTCGTTGTAATGCATGAGCAAGAAATGTTGTAAAGTGACCCCAAAGTGTGATGAGCAAGTGCAAAGGGCAGCAAAGGTTTATAAATGTTAAGTGTGAGATAAGTGTGAGCCCTTGAGTAGCCCTGATGTATATGATGCTGAATGTTGTAGTCCATCAGTACACCAAGATGGTGATGGAGTAGGGCACTTCAGCTGGAGCTCTTCATCTCCATCCATTTCTTTCTCATTTCTGTCTCTTATGTTTTTCTTTTGTGTTTGTTTTATCTCTTCTTTCTTCTTGGTGACGTCCTGAACTCCTGGCCTCAGTGCAGACTCAGACTCCCGGCCTCAGGTGGACTCAGACTGTCGGCCTTAGTGCAGATCCACCTTTTTGGCCTGCCATGTCAGTCTCCCAGCCTGGCATGCTGATCTCTTCTCTCAGTATGGCTTCCACTCAACCATGCACAGTGGTCTTTTGGCAACATGGCCTCAGCATGGACTTCCAGCCTTGAGGTGATTCCAGAACGGTTTTGTGGCCTCGAGAACCTGGAGATGAAGCCCAACACATTCGGGGGTTAAGGTCCGACAGAGACTGGAGGCTAGCGTGGAGTGGGTTGGAAGGACCATTGTTTTGAACTTTATATTTCCCTGTTTTCTAATTCATTGGTACAATCTGTAATGCAGGACTTTTCATTTCTTTATTTTCCAATTTTTTCCGAATAACTCATACTGTAGAATCTGTACCTAGGTACCTGGTATCTAAGATGGTGCTGTAATTGGCGACTTGTAAACATTTCACTGTTCTCAATTGAGTATATATGCCAACGAAGCTAATTCAATTCACTCTGTATTGATGAAATGCATGCATGGTAGTTCATTAAGAGTAATTGCTGGCCCTGCGCATGTATGGTAGAGTACTTCAGAAACTTTGTATGGAACAAATGTTCAAAATAACTTATTTGCAATCAAAATGCTTGACCCTTTAAACAGTACTACTACAAGGTCCACCATACAGCTTCATGCTTATTTCCTCTTGACTAAATAACAGAGATGCTGCCTGGACATTTGTTACTCAAAATTAGGAACCTGTGTCATATTAGTTGACGCAGCTGCACGATGTCAGAAAAATGCTGAATAAGAGCTTTGTTATGCAGAGTCGCACCTATGTGTGCACGTATTCTGGCAGAATGCCACATAGCCCAGGAGACAGCAGATGGGGTGAGATGCACTGGTAGAGTGGCATCATGTCTCCATTATTTCATCACAAGCAAAGCCACATGAAGCAGTTTCTCACCCTAAATGTTAACATTGCAGTGTTTTATAACTCCTGCCCTGATTACCTGGGACTTATTTTTTATCCACTTGCAAGCAAATGAGGCAATAGCCCCATCTCCTTCAACAAGCTTGAAAATTGATGAAGCTTGTTCAGGATATCATAACCACAAAGAAGATTTTGGGCAGGAATGCTTCCATAAGAAAACAAAAATCTTTTGGTAAGTAATGTATTAATTTGTCTAATTGGAGAAGACTATATTTTCATTCAAATTCCACTCTCTGTCCACTGAATCGTGTCTCTTAAGATGGTGACTCAAATTGTCACTTTGAAAACTGACTAAGCAGCAAACATGAAAATGTAATTGCTAAATTTTAATTGTTTCAGAGTTGTTGAAAAATCCTTTCTCAGCTGAATTATGCTCAATGCTAACTCATATCCAGCATACCGACTCTATTAAACATGAAAGACATCAGTTTAGGTGACAAACTGCCACTTATTCTACATTCATGCAAAGTAGTCTTCCCATCAAGCAGGAAGTAATCTCGGTATATAAGGCTGTTAGAACCACCTTAAGCATGAAGATGCCAGTTCAGGCAAGTATTAGTTCAGATTTCATCATTCATATGTGGTGATGCAGGTGCAATATTCTAAACACAGCACACCTACACAATGAATAAAACCAGGGGAGAGGTTGAATAGGCTGGGGTTATTTTCCTTGGAGCGAAAGAGGCTGGGGGGCAAACCTCAGAGATGTTTATAAAATTGAGACGGGCATGGATAAGGTGAATAGTCAAGGTCTTTTCTGCAGTGTAAGGGAGTTCAAAACTAGAGGGCATTGATTTAAGGTGAGGGGGAAATATTTAAAAGGAACATATAGGGCAATTTTTTTCATGCAGAGGGCTGTATGTGTATGGACTGAGCTGCCAGAGAAAGTGATGGAGGCTGGTACAATTACAATATTTAAAAGGCACTAAATGGGTATATGAATAGGAAGCGTTTAAAGGGATATGGACCAAATGCTGACAAATGGGACTAGATTAATTTAGGATAAATTGGTTGGCATAGATGAGTTGGACTGAAGGGTCTGTTTCCATGTTGTACAGTTCTATGATTCTACGACTCTATCTTCTGTATTACTTCATTGACTAGTCTAAAGTGCATTCACATAATTTTTCTGAAGCCATTGTACATTTACATACCTGTGCACATATATTTTAAGGAGATTTTGCCCATTTAAGTATCCATTTTTGTTTTCTATGGTGGATGAGTTAGATGAAGATGCCTCAGTATTGGAGCTTGAGAAGGCCTTGCCTAAGACTAGCCTAAGACTGCTTAGCAAACAGAAAGATACCTAGTAGGATGGAATCCCAGGCAAAATGCTCAAGCATATCAATCCTATCTACCACTCCACCTTTACTAACTTCTCCTCCTCTGCTGAAGAGTGAACTCTATTCCCCAAGCGATGCATGATGCCAGAATTATCGCACTTTACAAAATCAACTCTGCAACAGCATTGGGGCATCATATGCCTTATCATCATGGGAAAGGCCTTTGCTAGGTTCTTACTTAACAAACACCAATTGGAAACTCAGTGCGGCTTCTACGCAGATCTGCTAGGAATATGATTACTCTATAGACCTGTGCTGTTACTGGACCTGTAACCCAGAGACTCAGAATACTGATTCAGAAGCATGTGGCCAAATCTCATCTCAGAGATGGGATCCATTTGCACAATACATCAGCGTGTACAATCTAAAAAGACTGAAAATGAAGATTAAAACACATTGTATATTGATCAAAGAGTTAATCTATTTTGATGTTAGGGCTCATCTCCCACAGGGAAACTTAGCTACAAAGATTCATAAACTGCTGCATTCTACTAACTTGTTTTCCATGGGCAATGAACATTGAGGAAACATGGTCATGAGTGCTTCTGCTTTCACTAAATTCAGGCCACTGGAAGGTGCTTGGTAAACTCTACTGCCTCAGGTCTGCCGTGGCAGACAATCTGTCCCTTGATATAGAACTAGATAGACACAGGTGCTCCTGAGATGCTGCTGGGCCTGCTGTGTTCATCCAGCCTCACATTTTATTATCTTGGATTCTCTAGCATCTGCAGTTCCCATTATCACAGACACAGGCAGCTACTATCTTTGGCTCTGTGAAAAAGCACACATGAAATAGTATTAAGTGACATTTTGGACCAAGCTCTCATTTTGTAAGGCTTGTGTTCTCAGCAACCTGTTAATGGCCATGAAGCAGGAATCACTTTTAGCCATGGAAGAAAAGAAACTCAATAATTTCCATTTTCACACTTGAAGAGCATTATTGGTATATCCTGGTAGCAAGCAAGTAATGAATGCAGCTGTCCTCTGACAAACAGTTCCCAAGTTTGTTAGCATTCATTAAAAACAAGTTAGTGTCATTGGTGTCACTCCACCAACAGTATGGAAGGTGGTCAGAAAGCCAAGGACTTCCTATGTGAAATGCGAGCTGAGCCAGATGACCACTGGAATACCTAAAACTCTCTTCAGGAATGCATGCGAAAGTGATATAATCCCAGATAATGATTGTTAAAGTCAATAGCTGACATTTGAAGAAAATGGCAGCATCTTCCAATGGCTGGTGTGTACCACCTCTCTGATCAGTGGTTAAAGCAGATTCACTACTGACACACAATACCACTTGGTAACTTCATGTGTGGCAGATCATGCCTCTCAAAGATTAGCCTCTTTGACCAACGTGAAAAGAATACCATATGAAAACATTCTATTTGAAATAGAGATAATAGGAACTGCAGATGCTGGAGAATCTGAGTTAAGAAGGTGTAGAGCTGGATGAGCCCAGCAGGCCAAGCAGCATCTTAGGAGCAGGAAAGCTGACATTTTGGGCCTCAACCCTTCATCAGAAATTGGGGAGAGGAAGAGGGTTCTGAAATAAACAGAGAGAGAGGGGGAGGCAGATTGAAGATGGATAGAGGGGAAGATAGGTGGAGAGGAGACAGACAAGTGAGAGAGGCGGGGATGGAGCCAGTAAAGGTGAGTGTAGGTGGGGAGGTAGGGAGGAGATAGGTCAGTTCAGAGAGGATGGACAGATCAAGGGGGCGGGATGAGGTGAGTAGCTAGGAAATGGGGACGCAGCTTGAGGTAGGAGGAGGGGATAGGTGAGAGAAAGACCAGGCTAGGGAGACGGGGACAAGCTGGGATGGTTTTGGGATGCAGTAGGGGGAGGGGAGATTTTGAAGCTTGTGAAATCCACATTGATACCATTGGGCTGCAGTGTTCCCAGGCAGAATATGAGTTGCTGTTCCTGCAACCTTCGGGTGGCATCATTGTGGCGCTGCAGGAGGCCCAGGATGGACATGTCATCTAAAGAATGGGAAGGGGAGTTGAAATGGTTCACGACTGGGAGGTGCAGCTGTTTATTGCGAGCCGAGCGTAGGTGTTCTGCAAAGCGGTCCCCAAGCCTCTGCTTGGTTTCCCCGATGTAGAGGAGGCGACAATGGGTACAGCAAATGCAGTATACCGCATTAGCAGATGTGCAGGTCAACCTGTGCTTGATGTGGAAAGTCTTCTTGGGGCCTGCGATGGGGGTGAGGGAGGCGGTGTGGGAGCAGGTGTCACACTTCCTGTGGTTGCAGGGGAAAGTGCCGGGTGTGGAGGGGAGTGTAAAGCGGACAAAGGACTCCAGAGAGAGTGGTCCCTCTGGAAAGTAGACAATAGTGGGGATGGAAAAATCTTTTTTGGTGGTGGGATCGGATTGCAGATGGCGGAAGTGTCGGAGGATGACGTGTTGAATCCGGAGGTTGGTGGGCTGGTACGTGAGGACGAGGGGGAATTCTCTTTTGGTTGTTATTGCGGGGATGGAGTGTGAGGGTTGAGTTGCGGGAAATGCAGGAGACTCAGCCGAGGGCGTTCTCGACCACTGCAGGGGTAATGTTGTGGTCTTTGAAAAACGAGGACATCTGAGATGTATGGTAGTGGAAGGTCTCATCCTGGGAGCAGATGCAGTGGAGGCGAAGGAATTGGGAATAGAAGATAGAATTTTTGCAGGAAGGTGGATGGGAGGAGGTGTATTCTAGGTAGCTGTGGGAGTCGGTGGACTTGAAATGGATATCAGTTTCTAAGTGATTGCCCGAGATGGAGACAGAGAGGCCCAGGAAGGTGAGAGAGGTGTTAGAGATAGTCCAGGTGAACTTAAGATTGGGGTGGAAGGTGTTGGTAAAAGTGGATGAACTGTTTGAGCTCCTCGTGGGAGCATGAGGCGGCGCCGATACAGTCATCAATGTAACGGAGGAAGAGGTCGGGTTTAGGGCCAGTGTAGGTACGGAAGAGGGATTGTTCCACACAACCTACAAAGAGGCAGGCACAGTTTGGGTCCATGCGGGTACCCATGGCCGCCCCCTTTGTCTGTAGGAAGTGGGAGGAATTGAAAGAGAAGCTGTTGAGGGTGAGGATGAGTTTGGCTAGGTGGATGAGGGTATCAGTGGAGAGGGACTGGTCAGACCTGCAGGACAGGAAGAAGTGGGAGCCCTTTAGGCCATCTGCATGGGGAATGCAGGTGTATAGGGACTGAATGTCCATAGTAAAAATGAGATGTTGGGGGACTGGGGAATTGGAAGTTCTGGAGGAGGTGGAGAGCGTGGGTGGTGTCACAGACATAGGTAGGGAGTTCCTGGACCAAGGGGAAGAAGATGGAGTACAGATAGGTGGAGATGAGTTCGGTGGGGCAGGAGCAGGCAGAGACAATGGGTCAACCAGGGCAGGTGGGTTTGTGGATTTTGGGAAGGAGATAGAAGCGGGCAGTACGGGGTTGCAGATCGATGAAGTTGGAGGCTGAGGCTGGGAGGTCACCTGTGGTGATGAGGTTGTGGATGGTTTGGGAGATGGTCACCCTCAATTCCTCCCACTTCCTACAAACAAAGTGGGTGGCCATGGGAACCCTGCAGCCCAATGGTTTCAATGTGGATTTCACAAGCTTTAAAATCACCCCTCCCCCCACCGCATCCCAAAACCAGCCCAGCTTGTCCCCGCCTCCCTAACCTGGTCTTCCTCTCACCTATCCCCTCCTCCCACCTCAAGCCACATCCCCATTTCCTGCCTAATAACCTCATCCCGCCCCCTTGACCTGTCCGTCCTCCCTGGACTGATCAATCTCCTCCCTACCTCCCCACCTACACTCACCTTTACTGGCTCCATCCCCACCTCTTCAATTTGTCTGTCTCCTCTTCACCTATCTTCTCCTCTATGCATCTTCGATCCGCCTCCCCCCCTCTCCCTGTTTATTTCAGAATCCCCTTCCCCCCCCGCCATTTCTGATAAGGGGTCTAGGCCTGAAATATCAGCTTTCCTGGTACTTGAAATAGATTTTTTTACTGGTATCCATCATCTTTCATAATTGGAAAGTTTTTGGCTCATTGCAGTTTAAGTGTGTCCAAATATAAATAATTAAACTTTTCTACATTTTGATTTAACAGCGCTTGTAGGAGTGTACTGGGAATATCATGCTGTCTCCCCAGCTTCTGCACAAGTGGGACTGGGAGGTTAATTTGGATAATGAACCCTATGACTGCCTTAGTGGCTGTCAGCCAGATCTGGTGCCATGCTGCAGCCTGCAAGCAGTAGTATTGGTGGGTAGGGTTCCCTTGGGTTTTTTGCAAGTAGTTCTTATGGGCTGGATGAGTGGCAGGGCTCTTACAGTGATGTGGTACATAAGAAAACTGATTCTGAATGCTTTTAGATTAGAAATTTGAGTTTTTAACCGTTTTATATTATCTACATCAGATAGCTTTTTATTTACTTAATAAGAAAACAGCATTTATAGTCAGAGATAGAAGGAACTGCAGATGCTGGAGAATCTGAGATAACGTGTCAGGGTCTAGGCCCGAAACATCAGTCTTCCTGCTCGTCTGATGCTGCTTGGCCTGCTGTGTTCATCCAGCCCTACACGTTGTTATCTCAGTATTTATAATCAACATGCTCAGATGTGTTCTGACATGCTTCCAAATTAGATGGTATTGGAATTTGCACTCCTGGTTCAGAGGGTAGGACATTACCAGTATGCTACAAGACTCCTTTTTCTTACTTAATATGATTAGTGCCAGAAGAAACAGAGGGACACGAACTAGAAACTTAATGTGTTAAATATGATTTTTTCTGTATTATAAATGAAATGTACGATTCATGCAAGATTCTTCAATATACTTCAGGCCAACATTGTGAAAAGTTTGAGTCACACTGTAAGTATTATTTTTGGTCTTGAATTTTAATTCTACCATATTTACCAAAGCAAAAGGTTGGCAGAAGGCAACACATACTTTCAGCGTATCTACATCTTGAGTATTTGCTACTTGTAAAATCTATTATTCATATTGAGTATAATTTTACTATTGACTATTTCACGAGGAATAAGATTCGTAGGACTTGGTTAACACTATATGAAGAAATATTAACTTAATATTTATGGCCATAGTAGTGGCCCCATTTACAGGTCAGAATGCCAGTGGCAACTCCACTGTGGCCATATCTGGAAACTTTGACAGGATTAAATCTTAATTGCTTGCTTTTTTGGTTTCTGGAGCCTTTAGTTTGCAAATCCTGCTCTTAGGAACTGCAAGGATCTACCTACCTTGTCACTAAAAGGGCCTTTAGTGGGGCATAGCCTGACCTCATCACTCCCAGCACTAACATTGATTGAATACTAGCCACAATCGAATGGTATCATTCGGGGTCTTTAATTGGCCACAAAGACCTTTCTTGCCTGAAGGATGGGAAGACCAAGCTAAAATATACCCCTCTCTGACTTACTCTTAATTGAAGGAAGAGTGGATAAAGGTGACGGCCTGTCAACCCCTGCTTTTCTCCTGGATTAATTGACTCTTCCCCACCCCAGTATGTAACTCTGCTTCTGGGATGTGATCAGTAAAATTATATCCATCATCTAAAGTCCAAGGTCATATTTACAAATTTCTCTTGTGAACAGTATATGAATTCAGAAGGTTAGAAAGTTAGATAAAGTGTATGGTATTGGCACAACAGTTTTGGTGACCTTGGTACAGGAAATCAGCATGTTTAATCTTTTAGAGTAATAGTAAAGAATATTGGGTGTAATAAGCCACAATTAAGGGTGGTCATTTGTCTTGCCTAACAGTAATCACAACATAGGATGAAATATATGGGAAGAACTATTGGTTGCTTATGATAAAGAGATGTTGATAATATTGGTGATTTTGATCTACATATAAACTAGTAAAAAAGACGGATTGACAATGATGGTTCTTCAACGCTTTCAAGAAATTTTCTTGGTTAACACATTCTGGAACTGAACAGACAATATGTTCTACTAGATTGGTATTGTGTAATATGATAAGATTAATTAATGACTTTGGAGTAAAGGCACTCTTAGTTAGCAGTGACCAAAATATGTCTGAAGTTTGAAGTTTACATTCGGATTCATAGAGAAAAATGTGCACCTACGACTAAACTTAAATGAGGCCAATGAAAGTCATGCTAGTTGAAGTGAACAGGGATTTATGCAAATAGATAGTTCAATGGACATGCAGTGGCAAACATTTCAGAACATATTTAAGAATACTGAGAATAAGTATATTCTTACGACAAATTAAAAACATTTCTAAAGGGAGGACCTACCATCCATGGCTGACTCGAAAAAATTAGGGTAAACATTCAATTTAACGAAAAAGCGCATAATTGCACAAAGGTGATTGGCAGATGAGATGATTGGACAGAATGTAAAGAATGGCAAAGAATGACTAAGAGGCTAATAAGGAGCAAGAAAATAAAGCATGGAAGGAACTTAGGTAGTGATGTAAAAAGGAATAGTCATAGTTTCTATGGGCTATTTAAAAGGAAAAGAGTAAACTAACATTTTCCTCTAGAAATTTGTAATTGGGAGTTAATAGCAGAAATTACGGAAGTGGTGGAAGAGATTAACAAACATTTTATTTCAGTTTTTGCAAAAGAGAATACAAAACGTACCAATAATATCTGTAAATCAGGAGATGGAAGGGAGAGAGGAATCTGCTGAAATTACAGTCGCTAGGGAAGGGGTGCTTTGTGAACTGATGGGGCTGCAGGCTGACAAGTTCATGTGTCCTAATAGATTTCATCCATGGATCTCAAAAGGGGTGGCTGTTGAGGAATGGATTCATTGATGTTAATTTTCCAAAATACATTAGATTTTGGAAAGGTTCCATCAGATTGGAAATTAACAAAGGTAACTTCTCTAGACAAGAAGGAGAAGAGGCATAAAAACAGGAAACTATAGACCAGTTAGTTTGATATCTGTCATGGATAACTTATTAAAATTGATCATTAAGGAGGTTACAGTTTGGCACTTAGAAAAATACAAGCTAATCAGGAAGAATCAACATGGTTTTTTAACAGGGAATCATATTTGACCAAATTATTGGAGTTTATTTAAGGAATATCATCTACTGTGGATGAAGGAGAGCCTGTTGATGTACTGTAGCTGAATTTCCAGCAGTATTTGACAAAGTGCCACATAAAAAGTTATTATGCAAGGTAGTAACTTATTGTATGAGTAATGTGCAATTACATATCAAAGTGGTGACAAGATTAGCTAGCTGGCAAAGCATAGGATATGCCTAAATGAGTCTTTTTCTGACTTGCAGCACGTTAAAAGTAGAGCCGCAACAGAGGTCTGTGCTGGAACTTCACCTTTTAACAATATATCAATGACTTAGGTGAAGGGAGCAAAGGCATAATAGTTAAGTTTGCAGATGATGCAAAGATAGGTAGGAAAGTATGTTGTGAAGAAGGCATAGGAAAGTTGTAGATGGATAACGGTAGGTTGAATGAGTGAGCAAAAATCTGGCACTTGGAGTTTTATGTGGGAAAATGTGAAGTTGTTCACTTTGGCAGAAGGAATAAAAAAAGGACAAATTCTTAAATGAATAATCAGTGCAGAAATCTGAAATGCAGAGGGATCTAGGTTTTCTAGTGCATGAGTCATAAAAAGTTAGTGCACAGGTACAACATATTAGGAAGGCTGATGGAAAGTTATCCTTTCTTATGAGATGAGTTGTCCATAAAAGATTTCATACTTCCATTATACACGACATTTGTGAGACCACATCTTGAATCTATATGTAACTATGGTCTTCTGATGAGGTTGCAGACTTGCTTACTGAGCTGGTGTGTTTGGTTGCAGATGCTTTGTCACCTTGTTGGGTAACATTGTCCCATTTGTTATTTATATGCCTTGATTTGCTGGGGTGTTGGTTATTACTTCCAGTTTTGTTCTTGAGTGGTTTGTATATTGGATCCAGAGTTTGTTGATGAGTTCCAGTTGGAATGCCAGGCCTCCAGGAATTCCCTGGCATGCCTCTGTTTGACTTGTGCTATTCTGGATGTGTTCTCCCAGTCAAATTTGTGTCCTTTTTTGTCCATGTGTATTGAGACCAGTGAGAATTGGTTGTTTCTCTTGGTGGCTAGTTGGTGTTTGTGTATCCTTTTTGCCAGTTTTCTTCCAGCATCTATGTAATATTTCTCACAGTCCTTGCGTGGAATTTAGTATACTACATTAGTTTTATTGGTTGGGAGTATGGGGTCCTTTGTGCTCACCAGTAGATGAAATCTGAAACCTCATCCACAACCTGAGCTACAAATCTTCTCAAAACCTTTGGTCTCCTTATCTAAGGAAGGATATAAATATATTAGCGGTCCAATATATATGTGTCTATGAGATTGACACATGGAATTGGCAGATTGCTTTATGAGGATAGGTTGGGCAGGTTAGGATTGTTTTCCCTGGATTTTATAAGAGTGAGGGGTGACTTGATTTAAGTATATAAGATCTTGAATGGTGTTGACAAAGTGGATATGGAAAAAATTGTTCCTGTTGTGGGTCAGTACAGAATTTACAAGCATTGTCTAAGAATTAGGTGTCACGCTTTCAAAATAGACATGAGGATAATTTTTTTTCTCTTGGAGGGTTGCACAACTTCAAAACATTCAGCCTCAGAAGGTGGTGAAGGTGGAATCATTGAATATTTTTAAGTGGAGGTAGACAGATCCTTGTTAGGCAAGAGGATCAAAGGTTATCAGAAATGGGCATGGTAGTGGATGAAAATATAAAATATGAAACACAAACTGATCAGCCATAGCTTACTGAATGATTGTTTAGGCTCAAGGATCCAAATGGCTTCTACTTCTGCTTTGTATTAGCCGAAGCAAAACAGGCAGAAGATATTAAACATTTTTACAATCATGGTTACATTCCCGGTTTTGATAACACACATGGTTACATTCTCTGAAGCCTCAAGAAATAATTATTCACTAGATTAATCTGTTTCTGTTAATTAATTCTACTCTATACAGTGGTAGTGTAAGAGTGAAATTAGTTTTCAGCAATCATGATAAAAAACATGCGGCGGGCAGTTTTATATGTTGCAATTTTTTTTCAATTCAGATCAATTTTAGTCCACTGGGTGGAAATGGTGTATTCGAAATGCTAAAATTGGCTGATTATCGTTTTGTTTCCTGGCGTCAGTTGCACTTTGATGACTTTCAGGTTGACATCAGTTTCTGCTACAAAGTTGTCACAGCCTAAATGAAAGGTGAAAGCCATGGCCTGATAATGTTGTCTGTGCAACGATGCAACTTTATCTAGAACTTCACAGGGAAGGTATGCAAAGTTCTGAACCCACCAGGGAGACCTGACAGGAGATTGTAGTGACCAGACATAGACAATGTAAGTTTTTCTTTTCAGGACGATTCCTCGAGGGCTAAGATTATTTCAACTGGTCTTAGAATCATTCTTTGTTTTGGCCTTACCCCTGTCTTCCCTCGCCAATCCGCACACTGCCACATATAGACCATGACCCAATCCCTTGCAACTACCCACATTCTTGCTTCAGCCCATCCAGCTTGAATTCATTTTTGTCGATCCGTGAAATATTAAAATGCTACACTTGTCATAGCTTTGATTACTTTCCAGCCTCCTGATGCCCCATCTCTTCTGCAATCCAATCACATCAATCCACAGTTCGGAAGAAGAGTCAGCGGTCTCTGCCCCCACAGATGCTGCCAGACTTGTTGCTTTTCTCCAGCACTTTCTGTTTTAATTTTGCATCAATCTGCCACTTTTTAAATTTATTCCTTTTAATTTCAGTGGAATAGAAACTTCGGCAAGTGTAAGTTATTGACTGTTGGTTTGCTGACATGTGTCCTACACAGTAAAAAACAATTACATAGCTGTATGTTCAATAAAAGCTTATTCAGACTTCACTTGGAACTCTTCCAAATAAAAACTGTTATTGATATTTCCTTCAAGCTATTTTTCCCCCTGCAGACTCTCCTTGTTATTATTCACCCAATTATTTTCCAATGATTTATTTTTTCCCCTTGTGTATCTATTAGTTGGAACAAGAGTGCTTATTTCATGCCTATTTCACTTCTTATCCACCTGTTGAAATTGTTCATTGATATGTCTTCATTGATATTTTGTTAGGAACTATGTATGACAGGGAGTTTTCTGAGAAGAATTCATAAAATCGTTGACAGGAATTTCATTTTCAGTTAATACAAAGTTACATAACATTCTCTATTTAGATTAATATTTCACTGCTGGCATAATAACCTATTGTCTTGTAATTTTAAAAAAATGTCTAATATTATGTGTTGTCCCAAAGATACGAGCATACCACATTTTGGTTTATTGTATAATAATGAGAACAATATCTTTATGCAATCAATCTGATCATAAACTGTCACAAAATGAACAAAAGGCCGTGTTACATCACAATCTCTTGGTACAAACTCAATTATTTACTTAGACTTTTCAAAATAATTTACCGGAGTAAAAGTACAAATAATTATTCTTCGGCATTTCTGACAAGGCTGCACTTTTTGTCCATCACTAGTTAGTCTGAGAAGTTTCCTCCTTGAACCATTGCAATCTTTGTGTTATACAGTGTCAGGGAGAAAATCTAGGATTTTGATTCCTTAAAAGGATGGCATTAAATGTCCAAGCAATCAGATTGTTGTGTAATTTGGAAGGGAAATTGTGGGTGATGATCTAGTTGTTGAAGTACTTTTAGGTTATTCCACTATTAATGATGAAACAGAATATAAACCATATCACAAGTTGCAGACAATGTGAATGCTAAAGTTATTACATATAAGCAACTTATGCATACAGCCATATTTCTGTTTAGTGTACGTTTACATGGTGAATAGTGAAAAAAAATGTTGTCAGTTTGCAATTAATTGAATTGTGCAGGTATGTATAATGCAAGAGGCAGTAGGGTACTAGTAGGATCTCCTGATTTAAAAAATGTCTGATGGTCATTTCATGAATGTGTATATTTTTTAGGAAGAGTGTATTTGCTTATTTGAGACATTCACTGCATATAGTATTGAAAATGCTTCCTGAAGCATTTTGGTTGCATTATTTTGAGGTGCAAGTTCCAGATCATTCCCATCAAGCACTTTAATACTGTGCCAAAACATCTGTTTTTTTTTCCATAGATACTCCTTAGGAAAACATGCAATGGCGTCATTAGCAGTTGCCTGCCTATGAGTGCTTGTTAAATATTATTGCTTGTGGTTTTGATGAGTAATATGTTACAGTAACTATTGTTTGAACTCTCTCTGTATTTACTGGTATTCATATTTAGTTGATATCACAAGTAAAGGTTTTACATCAGAGAATTCCTGATACTTAATCTCAAGTGGGCAGATGAAAATCATCAACCAATTATTTCTCCAGCAAAGTCTTTTTTTGCTAACTTGTGAGCCAACTGGAACTGGCCCTTCACCAAGAAAGAAAGTATGATATAAATAATCAGTTCACTTGTTTTAAGCATTGGTTAAAGGGTGAATGTAGGCCAAAACAATGGGATAATTTAATTGCTCATTGCAGTCCCTATACAATTATGTGAGAGAGCATATTTAATACTTTTTCCAAAGCATAACAACTCTGACCGTGTAGCACTTGTTGCCTGCCCAGTTATTTGCTGTGATTCGCAGCTACCACCAAAAATCTTTTATTCCCCAGCATAACAAGATACTCTCCATCTCTGCCTTAAAAATATTAAAAATATCCAATGACTCTGCTTCTACCAGCTCTGAGACAGAGACTTCCAAAGTTGCACAATTCTCTGTGAGAAAACAAAATCTCCTCATCTCTGTCCTAAAAAGACAAGCCTAATTTTAAAACAATTCCCTCCACCCGCGCCCCTCCCCTAACTCTGGATTCAAGAGTTAACATCCTTTCCATATTCATCTTGTCAAAACTGTTCAGGATCTTATATACTTAAATAAAGTCACACCTTGCTCAGTTAAACTCCTGTGGAAACAAGTCTAGCCTGTCCAATCTTGCAACATAAGACAACCCACTCATTCAATGTATCTGTCTTGTAAATCTCCTCTGGATGGTCACCAAAACATTTACATCGGTCCTTAAATAAGATTAAAACTGCACACTGTATTCAAGATGTGGTCTCAAAAATACGGTGTATAATATCCTGTATAATCATTGTGTTTACTTTTCTGTGCAAATCCTTTCAAAGTATACGATTGCATTCCATTAGGCTTCTCCTACCTCCGCACTACCATTTTGTGAGTCATGCACTGCAACACCCTGATGCCTCTGTACCTCAGAAATTTGCATTAGTTCTCCTTTTAAGTAATACTTTTTTTTCATTCTTTCTGTCAAAGTGAATAACTTCCTGTGGTATACTCCAGAGTTTTGTACATTCACTAAACCTATCTCTGTAGAATTACAAAATCATACAATACAGAAGAAGCCTTTTGGCCCACCAAGTCTGTACTCCAAAAAATATACTGTTACTGACACTAGTCACATGCTCCTGTAGTCAGCCCTTGGCCTTGAATGTAATGACACTTCAAGTACTTTTTTTATTAGATTAGATTAGATTCCCTACAGTGTGGAAACAGGCCCTTTGGCCCAACAAGTCCACACCACCCCTTGGAACATCGCACCCAGATCCATTCCCCTATAACCCCCCACACACGCTGAACACTACAAGCTATTTAGCATGACCAATCCACCTAGCCCGCACATCTTTGGACTGTGGGAGGAAACCGGAGCACCTGATGGAAACCCACACAGACACCAGGAGAATGTGCAAACTGTGCACAGGCAGTTGCCAAAGGCTGAAATTGAACCCAGGTCCCTGGCGCTTTGAGGCTGCAGTGCTATCCATTGAGCCACCATGCCGCCCGAAAAGCTGTGAGTTTTCCTGCCTCAGCTACCCTCCTGGGCTGTTTGTTCCATTTGCCACCACCCTCTGGATGAAAAGGTTTTTCCTTAAATCCCCTTTAAACCTCCTGACTTTCATTTCAAAATTATACCTCTTTCACTGACCCTTCAGCCAAGGGGAACAGCTGCTTTCTGTTCACCCTGCCCGTGCCTCTCATAATTTTGTACACATCTGTTGCATGCCACCTCAACCGCTCTGCTCCAAAGAAAAGAAACCATGCTGATCCAGCCTCTTTCCATAGCTGAAATGTTTCATCCCAGGCAACATCCTGGTGAATATCCTTTGCACCCACTCCAGTGCATTCACATTTTTCCTATAATGTGGTGACCAGAATTGTACACAGCACTCCAGCTGTGGCCTAACTGAAGTTCTTTACAGCTCCAACATGACTTTCCTGCTCTTATAATCAATGCAATATATTTGTGTATATCCATCTAAAAACTCCTTATGACTTCTTCACAACGTGCTTTTCTACCTTCTTGGTGTCATCTCTGAATTTAGTTACCGTACCTTCACTCACCATTTCCAAGTTATTGATATTAGTTGTGAAAAATCTGAGGTACTGGCAAAGAACCCTGCAGGACTCCATTCATCATGTCCTGCTAATCAGATGGAGGCCCATTTGTGCACACTATTTTCTGCCAGGCAGCCTTTCTGCTATCCGCCTGCTTCTGGCCCACAGAACTCATTTCTTACTACCTTTACTCAGTCTTTTCTCCCCTGGTCCAGGCCCTGACCACTTACATGTGCAATTCCTCTTGACACTTTATGCCAGTTTCAGAATTTCCAGTTTCCAGCCTCCAGCAGCCTCCTACTTGCCATGGACATGCAATCCCTTTACATGTCCATCCCCCACCAGGATGGTCTCTGGGCTCTCTGATTTTTCTTGGAGTAAAGGACAACCTTCCCCATTCACCACCACCTTCCTTTGCTTCGCCAATATCATCCTCACCCTGAACAATTTCTCTTTTAACTCGTCTCACATTCTTCAGGTAAGAAGGGTGGCCGTGGGTACCACCTCGCCCCCTGTTATGCCTGTTTCTCCATGGGGTATGTGGAACATTCTTTATTCCAGAACTATTCCGGTCTGCACCCACAAGTCTTTCTCCGGTATATTGATGATGTCATTGGTGCTGCTTCCCTCTCTTATTGGGAATTGGAAAAGTTAATTGATTTCACTTCCAATTCCCCCCCGCCCTCAGTTTCACCTGGTATATCTCTGGCTCCTCCCTTCCCTTCCTCAACATCTCTGTTTCCATTTCTGGGGATAAACTGGCCACTAATATCTACTATAAACCTACCAAATCCCACAGCTACCTGAAATATATCTCCTTGTACCCTGCGTCCTGTGAAGACTCTATTCCATTCTCACAGCTCCTGTGTCTCCATCACATCTGTTCCAATGAGACCAAATTCGACAAAGGAGCCTCTGAGATAACCACTTTCTTCCTCAACTGAGGAATCCTCAGCACCGTTGTCCATAGAGCCCTCAACCAAGTCTGACCCAACTCCCGCATTTCCGCCTGGACCCTTTCTCTTTCCTCCCGCAACAGTGATAGCATTCCCCTTGACCTTACCTACCATTCCACCAGCATCCACTTTCAGAAGATCGTCAGACACCATTTCCACCACCACCAGCAAGTTGCCACCACCAGACACACATTCCCCTCCCCTCCATTGCCTGCTCTCTGCAGGGACTGTTCCTTCCAGGCCACCCTGGCCCACTTTTCCTTCAGTCCCAACAACCCCCCAACAGGTCCATGGCACCTCCCACTGCAAACACCAAAGGTGTAACACCTGCTCATGTACTTCCTCCCTCCCCCGTACCCAAGGGCCCAAACATGTCTTCCAGATGAAGCAGCACTTTACCTGCATTTGTCACAATCTTGTCTACTGCATTCACTGCTCTCAATGTGGACTCCTCTACTTCGGGGAAACAAAGTGTAGACCGGATGAGTGCTTTGCAGAACACCTATGTTCTGCCCACAAAAATGGTCCTGAGCTTCCAATTGCCTGCTACTTCAGCAAACCACTCTGTTCCCTACCCGACATCTCTGTCTCAGGCTTGCTGCTTGGGGACTCTGCAGCCCTCTGGACTTATGATTGAGTTCAATAATTTTATGGTCTGCATTCTTCCATATCCTATCTCCCAACCGCACACACCAGGCCTTGTTAACACATAGTCTGCCATTACACACTACCTATTGTTAGCCACTAACAGTCTCCAATAGCAGCTAAAATAACACGGTGTAGAGCTGGATGAACACAGCAGGCCAAGCACCACAGAGGAGCAGAAAGGCTGACGTTTCGGGCCTAGACCCTTTTTTGGAAATGGCAGCTTTTCCAATAACAGCAATTCACTCCCCTAGCCAGATCATTACTCACTGCTTTGTCCAACTGTTCTTCTCTGTCTTTGGGCTATATCTCAACCTATTGTTTACTGCTTACACCCTCATCCTATCTAAAACAACGTTTTCCTATCTACCATCAGCTCTTAAGAAGTGTCACTGGACCTGAAACATTAACTCTGATTTCTCTCCACAGGTGCTGCCAGACCTCTTGAGCTTTTCCACCAACTTCTGTTTTTGTTTCTAATTTACAGCATCTGCGGTTCTTTCAGTTTTTAATCCTTTGTTTTAGGTAATTTTCTTGAATTGAGTGCCTCGATTCTTTACATGAGGGGGCCAGCCAATTACTTACAAAATACTTCATGCTTCTGACTGTTTAGCAGGCCCTGAATTTAGACACAGAATCAATTGTGCCAAATTGTTTGCATGCCAACATCTGCAAAAAGAGTTTACATAGATTCTGATGACAAATTTCCAAAGTCTGAATGGGCATTAAGCTACTTGGCACACTGCCAACGTGCAGTAAAACATTAATATATTACTGGGGCATTGTTCATGATTTTTCAGCTTTGCCATCAACGTAGAAGGTGAGAGAGTGAGTGTGGAAAGCCTGACAGCATTCTTTACCTGATTCAAATCTTTGAAATACTGAGGTGATTTTGATCTGGATTGGAGAAATACATTATATAGTTGGGAGGGTATTGGTAAAAATCTGAAATTTCTAAGTGTGACATTATCACTTTGGTGTTCAGTTAGCAATGAACTTTAAACTCAGAATAATTTCTTTAAAAAGTGTAAGATATTTCCTTATTTTTCTGAACGAGGAAGTAAACCAATAAAGATCTTGAGAGGTACTGGAACAAATCTGTCACTGATGTTGGCTTATGAGACAGTTTGTCCTCCAAGAGATTAAAAGTACTAATTGGAAATTTACATGGAGGTCGATGTCATTACAGGGCCGTGATTGTGGGGGTGGGTGAAGGATATAGGAGAATGTGCTTAGGCTCTAAAATTGTTCTTTATATTGAGTTTTGCAGGCTGTGGTTGTCCCAAGCAGAAAATGAGATGTTGTTCTTCCGGCTTGTGCTGAGCATCACTTGAGCATTAAAACAGACCAGAGATAGAAATATTGGCCAGGTAACATGGTGGACTGTTGAAGTGACAGGCAACGAGAAGCAGACAGAATATAGGTGTTCTGCAAAATAGTCGCCCAGTCTGCATTTCAACCACCCAATGTGCAGGGGACATTGTGAGCGACGAATGCAGCGGATTAGGTTGAGTGAAATACAGATAAGTCACTGTTTCACCTGGAATGTGACTGGGGCTTTGGATAGTGAGGAGGGAAGAAGTAAATAGGCAGGTGTTACATCTTCTGCAATTGCTTGGGAAGGTGCTATGGGGCTGTGGAGAGGCATTGGGGGAGTGGTGGAGGAGTGGACCAGGGTGTCCCGGAGGGAATGCTGACAAGGGAATGGAGGGAAATTTGTTTCTACAGGCAGTGGTAATGGCAGCTTTTGATCCCTTGGAGGCATGTTCTGGTGGGGTGGGAAGTGAGCACGAGGGAGACCCTATTGCCGTTGCAGTGGGAGTGGATATGAAGACGTGAAGGTGGATTTGCGGGAAATGGTTTGGACAAGGCTAAGGGTCTTGTCAACCACAGAGGCCTGGAATCCTCAGTTGAGTAAAAAAGTCGACCTCCTGTGGAAGGTGACATCATTAGAACAGATGTGACAGAAATGGAGAAACCAGGAAAATGCAATGGGGTCTTTACAGGAAATTGGGTGAGAGGATGTATATTTCAGGCAACTGTGGGAGTAGGTGAGTTTGTAATAGATATTGGTGGCCAGCCTAACACAGAAATGGAAACAAGTGATGAAGAAGGGAAGGATGGAGTCAGAGATGAACGAGGTGAAAGTCAGAGGAGGATGGAAATTGGAATCAAAATGAATAAACTTTTCCAATTCCGGGTGAGATGGGGAAGCAGTACCGATAATGTCATTGATATACTGGAGAAAGAGTTGTGATTGGTGGCTGGAGTAGGACTGGAAGAAGCAATGTTCCATGTACTTCACAAAGAGACAGTCATAACTGGGGCCGATGTGGGTACCCATGGTCACACCTTTGACCTGAAAAATGTTGAGGAGTTAAAAGAGAAGTTGTTCAAAGTGGCAATGAACTTGGCAAGGCAGAGGAGGATGATAGTGGATGGGGACAGTTCGGGCCTTCTTTCCAGGAAGAAGCAGAGAGGCCTGACTCCATCCTGACAAGGGATGGATGTGTAAAGGGACTGCATGTCCATGGTGAAGAAGAGGCAGCCGGAGCCTGCAAACTGAAAATTCTGACTCTGACGTCAAACATCAGAGAATTGCAGGTGTAAGTGGGAAGGGACTGGAGAAGGGGAGAGCAAAAAATATCAAGCGAGGGGTTTAGTGGGAAGTCTGACAGGGAGATGCACAGACATCAGTCAGGAATCTGGTCAGTAAGTGAGTGGATCGGAATCAGTCAGGGATCTGGTCACTGAAAGCCAAGAAGGGTTATCAGGGTCACGACTGGTTGTAGTAGTCAATAATGGGGATTGGAGGCAGTATGCTGGGATGCACCAGAGATAATATTTGTGACATGGGAGGGGCAACTCAACATATCAGTGGTAGACAACAAAGCATGACAGGGCAGGGGGTACTGTGGAAGTGAGGATGGGGTCATGATAGATCACCATTACTTGGCTTTCACGGTGGGGGAGGGGGTTGGGGGAAGCGGGGGATGGTGCATAATTACATTCCTCATAGTAAAGCTGTATGCCTGGGACTCAGGTGGTAAAGCGTGTAGAGGAACAGTTAAGTCAAAGAGTTGGATGGCAACATGGGGAAAATCAAACTCAATGATGTTGAGAGGGAGGTAAGGCAGAAAGGAACATTAAAGCTACAGGATTCATTTAGATTGAGAAGAGTATGTTTGCTTCAGGGACTGCTGTCTTGAGGGGAGAGACTGTTAGTTGCCATTTGTGCATACAGGAGACAAGAGAAGGAAATACTGAAGAAATGGGGAAGAGGTTTGGACACCTTAAGATTACATTCACAGGATGGTAATAAGGGAGCAATGCAGCAGTTTGCAATGAATGGTTGCTGGGTCATGGATGTCTTGGCATATCTCAAATGGACAATTTTGATCTTCTCTGTCTAATTCAAGGATTGTCTCCTACCCTGAGATGAGGAGATGAAATGTCAGTCATCCCATAATCCTCCTTCACTCTTTCTGTTCGTGGTCTGTTTACTCTGGAACAAAACAGAAGGAGAGATTGAGTACAATGAAAGTGGTTGGTACAGCTATTCCTGTTGGTTCAGGAGGGAGAAAGGTGGGGAGGTGTCCTTAATGAGTGCAGGAAGACCATTGGTCAGGAACAGTTAACTGTCTGGTGGAAAGGTGTAGGTGGGAGCCAGTGCGGGAAGATGCAGCATGCAATAATGGAAGTGGTAGTCCATTAGCATTGGTGGAAGCTGGGTGTAGTTAGGGAAAGAGTGCGAGGTAACAAAGATAAAATGTTGGCATTTACACTTGAGAGCACATCAGGTCATTAATCTTCTTCCTATACTGCTGAATGTTCATCTAGAACATGGACACTATATAGGCCAAGGTCTATATAGGCCCTCTAAGCTTCGCAGCCACTGGGAAGCTCTACATACATTAATTGGCATGCAAAGAGAACCTCCCACTTCTGTAAGCTGCTGAGATGCATGGAGTTCAGAGATCAATGAGCAACAATAATAAATTACATGGAGTGTTGCTGTTGGCATTGCCTCCTTTACTGGTCCTGCAGAAAGAGGAAGGCCCTTGTTTCCAATTCGTCATGCATCAGGACCTCGAGCTTCCTGTCAGCAAAAAGGGGGATCCAACTAACTGCTGTCAGCCATCTCCAAGGTAATTCATTCCTTACTACAACTGTGAAGGCCATTCCTGGGCTCTCAGTGTTTTAATTGATGCACAGTTGAGTTTTATTTATGGTACCGGTGGCTCAAATTCTAGAAAGTCCTTGTACTGACCAGTACTTCCATCCCAGATGAGCACAGGACCACAAAACTGTAGTGCATACAAAATGATTTGAGCAATAGAGGATTGTGAGAAAAATCGCCTCGTGCTCACAGAGGGAAACCCTCCATGAGGTTCACTGTGACTGAATTTCCTAGGTGGACAACCATACTCATTAACAAATACACACTACCATCACCAACAGCACTTGATTGCTTTTTGGTAGAACTCAGCCAAAAGAATGACTTAGGAAATTGAAAGCTTGTATTTGGAGTTGTGCAACAAGTCCCTAAAGAAGGAGATTTTTTTTCTTGGGCTACGAGCTGTTTGGTTCTGAAATATTGGCCATGTTGAGGATGATGGACTAACCAGTAGAAGTAAAAGAAACTGAAATGCTGTAGAAGGAACATCTTGAGTTGTTTCCTGTCTGTACTATGACCAGAGCGCAAGTTCATAGAATTTGACAGAAAGATTAGTCCAAGAAAGATCGTGGTGACATGGAAATTCAGGAATCTATTTTTGAAAACATGAATAAAAAGAAGAAGAAATAGAGGAGGAAGCTGAAATATTTAGCCCATTTTCTTTCATGGAAATTGCAAAAGAGAAATTCTGAACATAGTGAATTGTATCAAACAGTTTACTCAAGGTTTCAATCAGAAGTAATACTTGAGTGCTTTTATTTTTAAAAAAAGTGTAAATGAGGCGATAGAGATGATCTTAGATACCAGCTGATGAAAAATGGGCAGTTGTCCATCAAGTTGTAGTGTCAACTGAGAATTGAGCAATATTTTGCAATTGGCTCACTAAATGGCAGGTCACTTAGGTATAAAGAAACCACAAGTTAAAATACGAAAATATTTTGATTGGCTGCGAGCACATAAAGATGTGTGCAATTTTGCCAGACATTCCATATACATTGGGTAATGTGGAAAACTACATCAAAGCTACATAAAAACAAGCAGCAATTAAACCTGTGCTTTTAGTTCCAACATCAGCTTTTGAAGAATTTTTTTTTAGCAGGGTCTGAACAGATTGTGTAGGACCACCACGATAGAATTGAGTATCCTTCAGTAATTATGGGTGTGCTCCTGAGAAATGGTTTGTAAATAGGTAGTAGAAATGTCAGCCCATTTTTTAAAAAAATGATTTGGACTATCCATTGAAGTATAATCAGATCAAGATTCAATTTTTATTTCCCCAGTATTAAAAGAATAATGAATAATTGGGAATAAAACAAGTCATGGCTTCAGCTTATCATCCACAATCTCAAAGAGCATGGGAAGATGCATCAAATTCTTTCTTTCTTTATTCATTCATGGGATGAGGGCATCGCCGGCCAGGCAGCATTTATTGTCCATCCCCAGTTGTCCAGAGGGCAGTTAAAAGTCAACTACATTGCTGTGGGTCTGGAGTCACATGTAGGACGGACCAGGTAGGGATGGCAGTTTCTTTCCTTAAAGGACATTAGTGAACCAGATAGGTTTTTCCTGACAATCAACAATGGATTCATGATTGTCATTAGATTGTTAATTCAAAATATTTATTGAATTCAAATTTCACCATCTGCCATGGCTGGATTCAAACCCAGGTCCCCAGAACATTATCTGGGTGTGAGTTTGCTCGCTGAGCTGGAAGGTTCGTTTCAGACGTTTCGTCACCATTCTAGGTAACATCATCAGTGAGCCTCCGATGAAGCGCTGGTGTTATGTCCCACTTTCTATTTATCTGGTTAGGTTTCCTTGGGTTGGTGATGTCATTTCCTGCGTTGGTGATGTCATTTCCTGCTCTTTTTCTCAGGGGATGGTAGATTGGCTCCAAATCAATGTGTTTGTTGATGGAGTTCCGGTTGGAATGTCAATGCCATGCTTCTAGGAATTCTCGTGAATGTCTCTGTTTGGCTTGTCCTAGGATGGATGTGTTGTCCCAATCAAAGTGCTGTCCTTCCACATCTGTATGTAAGGATACGAGTGATAGTGGGTCATGTCGTTTTGTGGCTAGTTGATGTTCATGTATCCTGGTGGCTAGCTTTCTGCCAGTTTGTCCAATGTAGTGTTTGTCACATTTCTTGCAAGGTATTTTGTAGATGACGTTCGTTTTATTTGTTGTCTGTATAGGGTCTTTTAAGTTCATTAGCTGCTGTTTTAATGTGTTGGTGGGTTTGTGGGCTACCCTGATGCCAAGAGGTCCGAGTAGTCTGGCAGTCATTTCGGAAATGTCTTTGATGCAGGGGAGAGTGGTGATGGTTTCTGAGCCCGTTTTGTCTGTTTGTTTGGGTTTATTGCTGAGAAATCGGTGGACTGTGTTCAAAGGGTACCCATTCTTTTTGAATACGCTGTATAGGTGATTTTCCTCTGCTCTGCATAGTTCCTCTGTGCTGCAGTGTGTGGTGGCTCGTTGGAATAATGTTCTAATGCAGCTTCGTTTGTGGGTGTTGGGATGGTTGCTCCTGTAGTTCAGTATTTGGTCCGTGTGTGTTGTTTTCCTGTAGACGCTGGTTTGAAGTTCCCCATTGACTGTTCGCTCTACTGTGACATCTAGGAATGGCAGCTTGTTGTTGTTTTCCTCCTCTTTTGTGAATGTTATGCCAGTAAAGGGTATTATTGATGGTCTTGAAGGTTTCCTCTAATTTGTTTTGTTTAGTGATGACAAAGGTGTCATCCACATAGCGGTCCCAAAGTTTGGGTTGGATGATTGGCAGAGCTGTTTGTTCGAGTCTCTGCATTACTGCCTCTGCTAAGAACCCTGATATCGGAGATCCATTCGCTCCACCCAAGAATTCCTGAACACCATCAAAGACACCAAGATAGCAGAGGATGAAATAATGGTCTCCTTTGATGTAACAGCCCTGTTCACATCCATCAACATCAACCTGGCCAAAGAAACACTGACTACACTATTAGAAGAACCGAAGGCACATACACCAGACACCACCAACCTCATCAGCAAGGACAACATCATCAAGCTAGTGGACCTATGCCTCACCACCCACTTCACTTTCAATAACAAAACCTACAGACACACCAACGGTACACCCCATGGGATCTCCGATATCAGGGTTCTTACCAGAGGCAGTAATGCAGAGACTCTAACAAACAGCTCTGCCAATCATCCAACCCAAACTTTGGGTCCGCATGTGGATGACACCTTTGTCATCACTAAACAAAACAAACTAGAGGAAACCTTCAAGACCATCAATAATGCCCTTACTGGCATAACATTCACAAAAGAGGAGGAGAACAACAACAAGCTGCCATTCCTAGATGTCACAGTCGAGCGAACAGCCAATGGGGAACTTCAAAGCAGCGTCTACAGGAAAACAACACATACGGACCAAATACTGAACTACAGGAGCAACCATCCCAACACCCACAAACGAAGCTGCATTAGAACATTATTCCAACGAGCCACCACACACTGCAGCACAGAGGAACTACGCAGAGCAGAGGAAAATCACCTATACAGCGTATTCAAAAAGAATGGGTACCCTATGAACACAGTCCGCCGATTTCTCAGCAACAAACCCAAACAAACAGACAAAACGGGCTCAGAAACCATAACCACTCTCCCCTACATCAAAGACACTTCCGAAATGACTGCCAGACTACTCGGACCTCTTGGCATCAGGGTAGCCCACAAACCCACCAACACACTAAAACAGCAGCTAATGAGCTTTAAAGACCCTATACAGACCACAAATAAAACGAACATCATCTACAAATACCTTGCAAGAAATGTGACAAACATTACATTGGACAAACTGGCAGAAAGCTAGCCACCAGGATACATGAACATCAACTAGTCACAAAACGACATGACCCACTATCACTCGTATCCTTACACACAGATGAGGAAGGACACCACTTTGATTGGGACAACACATCCATCCTAGGACAAGCCAAACAGAGACATGCACGAGAATTTCTAGAAGCATGGCATTCCAACCGGAACTCCGTCAACAAACACATTGATTTGGAGCCAATCTACCATCCCCTGAGAAAAAGAGCAGGAAATGACATCACCAACGCAGGAAATGACATCACCAACCCAAGGAAACCTAACCAGATAAATAGAAAGTGGGACATAACACCAGCGCTTCGTCGGAGGCTCACTGATGATGTTACCTAGAATGGTGACGAGACATCTGGGAACAAACCGTCAAGCTCAGTGAACCAGCTTACATCTGGAACAAAATAAAGACCCACTCTCTTGTGGACCGAGAGGAGGAGAGTGCTGTGTTGGAGGTGGAAGGAAGACGTCGGGTTGGCTGTGCACCCTTGCGACCGGTGGATCTTAATGCTGGCTTCGGCCTAACGCTGGTTCAGGGGAGCAGCCAACCTGCAACGATGGCTGCGGCAAGTGCTCATGTCCCAGGTCAGGGGGTCCGGAATACCATCCGTGTTTCCGTAAAGAAGGTGGATGAAGGTGCACCTGTGGACTGCACCTTCTTCGTGAAGAGGGTCCTGTTGGACTGTTGTGGGTTCGCTGCTGCGGACATTTACTGCCTGCAGGATTTCCCCGGAGGAGGTTTTTACGATGTAACCTTCAGGAGTGCCAAGATTTGCGAGCGCTTCCTGGAGGTTTTCAAGGAGAAAGGAGGTGAGGGCCCCCTCTCTGTATTGACTGCTGTCCCGCTGTTTGTGATGCCAGCGCAGAGGAGCCGTATGGTGACTGTACACATGTACAACCCGCATGTGCCAGCAGTTGATGTCCTGACCTTCCTTGGAAGGTACGTGAAGGTGGAAGGGGACCTAACTGACATCATGGACCCCTTTGGCATCTGGACCAGTAAGAGGCAGGTCAAGGTGACGCTGAGGATGGGCGCGGATGGGAATGTCGTACACCCACCTTCCAGCTTCGCGATCGGCGGGAGCAAGGGCTTCCTGACCTATGCAGGGCAACCGAAAGTCTGCCATGCCTGTGGTAGGTCAGGTCACGTGGCGGCCAACTGCAAAGCCACCATCTGCAGGAACTGCAGGGAGGAGGGACACCTTGCAAAGGATTGCCCACAAGAGAAAAGCTGCAACCTTTGTGGGGAAGCGGGCCACCTCTATAGGGCATGCCTGCAGCGGGCGACCACCTATGCCCAGGTCGCCGGCAGGGGCAATGCGGGGCCAGTCCCCCCGGAGGAGAGGAAGGCAAGAGGGCCCCACTAATGTGCAGGAGGGCCAGGTCATGCAGGAGGGCCCAGCCCCGCAGGATGTGCCCGAGGCCAGCAAAGCACCCCTGCAGGCTCCGCTCCCCCCTGACAACCCGGAGTCAATGGAGGCGGTGACAGGCGACCCAGGGGAGTGGACGACGGTCCAGAAAGCGAGGAGGAAGGTGCGTCGACGGGCCCAGGAACCGCAACCATCAGGCGGGAAGAGGGAGCTACAGGGGGGCTATAAGAGCTCCTCTGACGAGGGGGATTCGGAGACGGCCCGCCCGAAGCAGAAGTTAAAGATCTCGAGGGAGAAGGAAAGCAGCACCACGCTTCCAGGTGACGGGAGGCGTCCTGAGGCTCCCTCCGACACCCAGTCAAGTGCCACTGGGGCACTGGAGGTCCCCCCGGAACTTCCAGGCGGGAAGGAGGAAACAGCACGTCCCCAGCCTGACCCAGAGCCGGACCCTCCTGCCTCCGCACCCCTGACGGGGAATGCCACCCGGAAGGCAGCACAGACGGCTTCCTGAGCCCTGAGAGCATCCAGCAGTTAGCCCGGGCAATGGGCATGAAGGGACAGATGGAGGGGCTGTACCTTGGACTTGGGGAGGGTACTGCGGTCACTGCCCACAATGGGGGTACAAGTTGCGAGCATTAATGTGCGCAGTGTCAAGTCCACTGCAAGAAGTGTGTCCACGTTGGCCTACCTGACCACCATCAAGGCGGACCTCCTGTTTCTGCAGGAGTGCGAGATACCGCACCTCGGCAGGTACGGGAAATGGTCCGGCGCCTGGACCTGTGGGCCTTCGATCTGGTCGGGGGGTAACGACTGTCGCTCCTCGGGCCTGGCTATTCTGCTGCGGGGGCGCGACTTCACCATCTCTCAAGTTCAGGAGATCGTGGGGGGGGCGCCTCCTAGTGGCTGATGTC
This sequence comes from Stegostoma tigrinum, assembly GCF_030684315.1. NCBI lineage: Eukaryota > Metazoa > Chordata > Chondrichthyes > Orectolobiformes > Stegostomatidae > Stegostoma > Stegostoma tigrinum. Next base: position 40,140,986 of record NC_081372.1, on the reverse strand, counting down.
ACCTGCAGGAACGCTCCCCTGAGGCTGATCAACGTGTACACCGCAGCGGTATGGAATGAGCAGTTGGCCGCCCTGCAGCGGCTTCCACCCCTGCTGGCTACGTCCAGGCCGGTCATCCTAGGCGGAGACTTCAACTGCATCATTGATGCAGATGGAAGATCCGGCGTGGGGACAGTGGGTGGGGGGAGTCAACTGGACGTCATGTCCAGATTCCTGATAGGCACGGTGAAGGACGCCAAGCTGCTCAACGTCTTCAGCACCTCTGCAGACGGAGCGCAGCGGAGGTACACCTGGTCGCGGCCAGACGGGTCTGTCCGCTCAAGGATAGACTTCCTGTTTGTGTCACGGGCGTTCTCGGTCAGGTCCCCCGGCGTCGAGCTGGTGTTCTTCTCTGACCACTGCCTCCGGCTGGCCGACTGTCACTTACAGGACGACCAGCCGGCCGGCAAGGGGACGTGGAAGCTCTACACGACTCTCATGACCCCAGAGAACGTCGAGGAGCTTAAGAGGGAGTACGCCAGTTGGAGAACCGTGAAACCCCTCTTTGAGTCTCCAGGCGACTGGTGGGAGACGGTGAAGGAGAACATCAAGAGGTTCTTTGTCCTCAAGGGTGTTCGGAAGGCGAGAGAGAGGCGGGGAAAGCTGTTGCAACTCCAGAAAAGGGTGCAGAACCTGCTCCTTCTGCAGTTGATGGGGATCGATGTCACAGAGGACCTCTGCGAGGTGAGGGGCCAGCAAGCCTCGCTCTTCGCCGTGGAGGCCTCCAGGATAATCTTCTGGTCCAGGGTCCGCTCCGTGGAGCATGACGAGACATGCTCGCGTTTCTTCTTTCAGAAGGTGCACAAAGAGACCTCTGTGCTTAGCCGGCTGAAGGAGGACGACGGCTCGGTGACGTCGTCTCGGCCCGACATTTTGAGGATCAGCAGATCCTTCTATGCCAGACTGTACGACACGAAGCCCACGGACAGCACGGCCTCCGAGTCGTTCCTGTCGTCTAACACGGAGGTCTTAGACAACGGCACGAGGGAGTGGCTGGACTGGCCGATATCCCTGGACGAGCTGACCAGAGCCCTCAAGTCCTTGGAGAGGAATAGGACTCCCAGAAGCGACGGCTTACCAGTCGAGCTATATTCCGCTCTGTGGGACCTGGTCGGCCAGGACCTGCTGGAGGTGTACGATAGAGCGCTTCGGGCAGGGGAAATGTGCAAGTACGTGAGGAAGGGCATCATCACCCTCATTTACAAGAGTAAGGGGGAGAGGGAAGAAATTAGAATTGGCGTCCCATTTCACGATTGAACGTGGACTACAAAATCCTGGCCAAGGTCATAGCCAACCGGATCAGGTCTGTCCTGGAGTCGGTGATTCACCCTGACCAAACCTGTGCTGTGCCGGGCAGGAAGATCGCTGAGAGCCTCGCGCTCATCAGGGATACGATCGCCTACGTACAGGACAGGCGGGTGGACACCTGCCTCGTCAGCCTGGACCAGGAAAAGGCCTTCGACAGGGTCTCTCATGCTTACTTGAGGGACGTCCTCTCCAAATTGGGGTTCGGGGACGCCATCCGCAATTGGATCCAGCTGCTGTACGCCAACATCGTTAGCGCAGTCTCGATCAACGGGTGGGAATCGGACAGTTTCCCTGTCAGATCTGGAGTCAGGCAGGGCTGCCCGCTCTCTCCTGCCTTGTTCGTGTGCTGTGTGGAGCCCTTCGCCGCATCCATCAGGAAGGACGTGAGCCTGAAGGGCATGACTATCCCAGGCAGCGGAGGCCTTCAGGTCAAGACCTCCCTGTACATGGACGACGTCGCCATCTTCTGCACCGATCGTCGGTCGGTGAGTAGACTATTGGACATCTGCGGCCAGTTTGAACTGGCCTCGGGTGCCAAAGTCAATAGGGGTAAGAGCGAGGTCATGTTCTTCGGGAACTGGGACGACCGCTCCTTCATCCCCTTCACCGTCAGGACAGACTACCTGAAGGTGCTGGGTGTTTGGTTCGGTGGAGCTGGGGCTGGGGCGTGCACTAAGACTTGGGAGGAGCGTATCACCAAACTGAAGCAGAAGCTGGGCAGGTGGACGCTCCGGTCCCTCTCCATTGCGGGTAAGAACCTGGTTGTCAGGTGCGAGGGGCTTTCGGTACTGTTGTATGTGGCGCAGGCCTGGCCTATTCCCTGGACCTGCGCCGCTGCGGTCGCCCGGGCCATCTTCCACTTCATTTGGGGGTCGAGGATGGACCGGGTCCGCAGGGACACCATGTACAAAGACCTGGAAAATGGGGGAAAGGGTGTACCGAACGCCACCCTCGCTCTGATGGCAACCTTTGTGTGCGGCTGCATCAAGCTGTGCGTAGATCCTCAGTACGCAAACACCAAGTGTCACTACTTTACTGAGGTTCTACCTGTCCCCGGTGTTGCGAAGGATGGGCCTGGCCTCGTTGCCGCGGAACGCTCCGAGTAGTTGGACCGTTCCGTACCACCTGTCCTTCGTGGAGAAATTTTTGAAAGGAAACACCTTTGACCACAAGGCCGTCAGGCAGTGGTCAGCACGTCGTATCCTCGAGACCCTTCGGGAAAGGGAGAAGGTGGATCCCGTCATGTGGTTCCCCCAGACTGCCAAAGTCGTTTGGCAGAATGCCTCATCGCCAGAACTTTCAAACAAGCACAAGAACATTGCTTGGCTGGCGGTGAGAGGGGCTCTGCCAGTGAGATCCTTCATGCATGCCCGGAATCTCTGCACTACCGCACGCTGCCCTAGAGGTGGCTGAGGGGGGGATGAGACTGTCGATCACCTCCTTCTGGAGTGTGCCTGTGCGCAGGAGGTCTGGAGGAGAATGCAGTGGTATTTGTCGAGGTTCGTCCCGAGCAGCTCCGTGAGGCGGGACTCCGTGCTGTACGGGCTGTTTCCCGGGACGCACACCGAGACCAACATCAACCGCGCCTGGAGGACCATCAATGCGGTGAAAGACGCTCTTTGGTCTGCCCGCAACTTGCTGGTCTGCCAGCTGAAAGAACTGACCCCGACCGAATGTTGCAGACTGGCGCACTGCAAGGTCCAGGACTACGTGCTGAGGGACGCGCTAAAGCTTGGGGCAGCCGCCGCCAAGGCGCGGTGGGGAAAGACCACGGTATGAAACCCCTCGTCCAGAATAGAAAAAAGGGCCCTATCTGGTAACTGGGCTCAACTGGCGCCTTCCCCAACTGGTCAGGGGGCCAACGGGGACTGTGCGGGGTGACGACTGCCGGGGTGTTTTCTTTGCTTTGTTTTTTTTTCCTTTAGTTGGTGTACGTACCCCCGGGTAACCCAGAGCAGCTTGCATGACTGGGTCGGTGTATAAATATGTTTTATTTTTTGTACATCTTATGAATACAGTATATTTTTTTCAAATAAAATAAAGGTGATGAAACGTCTGAAAACGAACCTTCCAGCTCAGCGAGCAAACTCACATCCAGAACCTCAACCTGAGCTACAAATCTTCTCAATTATCTGGGTCTCTGGTTTAACAGTCCAGCGATAATACCATTAGGCCATCAGCTCCCCATGATGACCATGATCAGAGCTTTTTTGTCAGAGAGCCCTAGACATTGGGATAAAGGAATTCCTTTATTAGTGGTTGCCTTTAAGGATGTTAGTAACAGGTCAACAGGCGTCCCCTTAAACTGATTAAAGTAACAGCTGTAAACCAAAACTCAGAGATTACATTTCTGACATGTATGGTATGCTTTAGAGGAAAACTATGCCTTTATGAGATAATTGTGAAAAATTATCTGAATCTTTTTATTTGCTTTATTCTGAAAATGTTCCTGGTTGGAAAATAGCAAATAGAACTCTTCTATTCGAGAAGTGAATGAAGCAGAAAACGGAAAACTGTCGGAATTTGGACTGAAGTCTGTTATGGGAAAGATATTAGAATCGACTTTTAAGGATGTTGTAGCTAGACACTTAAAAAAAACTCAGGGAAATCAGAAAGAATCAATGTGGTACAATGAAACGGAAATCATGTTTAACCAATTTATTGGAATTCTTTGAAGGATTGAAAGAGAAGACACTGTGGATAAAGGGAAGTCCTTTATTGCTTTCTAATTGGCTCTCCAGAAGGCAATTTACATTTTGCAGTGTAAAAGATGTACAAATTAAAAGTTCATGGTGTAACGGGTAACATATTAGCGTAGATAGAAGATAGGTCCTGTGGGCAAAATACAGAACCAATGCAGAAATTAATCTTTTTTTGATTAGCAAGATGTGATGAGTGGGGTCCTGCAAAGTTGCTGCCTGGGACCTCAACATTTTATAAATTACATCATTGGCCTAGATGAAGGGATTGAAGGCATGGTAGCTAAGTTCACAGACGGCATCAAGATTGGTCAGAAACAATGTTGCAAAGAAGACGTAAGAAGGTTACAAACCTATGTAAAAGGTGAGTAGAAATCTGGCAGATAGAATATCTTGGGAAATTGTTCACTTTGGTTGGAAGAATAAAAGAGTACTTACTAAACTCAGGATGATAGCAGGATTCTGAATGACAGAACAACAAGGTGCATAAATTGCAAAATATTAGTTAACAGGTACAATAATAATTAAAATGACTCGTGGAATTTATTATGTGAGGAATTGAACATCAAGATAAGGATGTTATTATTCACTTATACAAGATATTTAAGGAAGGATGTTAGTACATTTGAGGCAGTTGAGAGGAAGTAAATTCGCTTTTTATTTGGAATGAGGCATTTTCTTATCTCTTAAATATATGATATTGAATACAGGATCAAAGCTATCTGCTTCAAATCAATGTGGCAAAGCATTCCACTTTTTACCAATTTCTGCGCTATTTGCTCTCTTGGCTTTACTATTTGGGCATGACTGATCACCATAATGTTAACTATCTGTTTTATTTGGTAACCTTTAAGACACCTGTCTAACAAAAATCTATCAATCGTATACCACTGGACAGATCACTATTGATGGTTATCGATAACCACTCCTTATAAGTTTAAATAATTCTCCACCTAGCATTCTCTTTCCCGATGAGAGAGAGCCCATCTTGCTCAGTCTTTCATGATAATTGCTTTGCCTCAATGATAATGGCCTTGTAAATATTTTCAACATTATCACCAGTGTTTCAATGTATTTTTTTGTTGTTGTATGAAGGACTAAAAATATAATCAGTTCCCAAATGTGGTTTAACCCGAAGGTTCTATATCAGCAAATGCCTTTTTGTCCTGTTCCTCAAGTATTGAACTGCTGTCCTCTCTCTATGCCTGTGCTAATTGGTGTTGCTGATTTTAAATTAATATTAGCATTTCAGTTTTTTTTACACTGATATCATCAAACTCAACAGCTTCACCCATCTTGCTGCTCATATGTGCACATGACCACTGAAGTAGTTCTGGCAAATATTGCGCTTGATTTCAAAATTAATCTTTTTACACCCTCTGCTCCAAGACTGTGTGTAAAATTTGACAACAGGCTTTGGGACCCTAATATGAGAGTGAAAAGTGAAAAGAGCCCCCACTTAGAGGCAGCAGCACCCACTGAATTGGCCATTTTACTGCAGGCAGCCTCCTGAATTACAGCCTACAGACTGCCATCCAATTAAGGATAAGCGTGTTGGATTCCTAAAGCTACCAAGCTACCAGAGCTGTCAGCTGTGAAGCCTCAGTAATGTCATCAAGAGAGGAAGGCTTTGCTGACACAGCAGATCTTGGGACTGCCAGATAAACGTACAAAGATGAAAAATTCAGGAAGTCAGAGGGTCAAAGGGGAAACTTTTCTGAGAGATTGTTGGATTACAAGGGCTGCCTTTCCTGCTTTTGGACTCCTATTGCTGAATGCCGCTGTGAAGCCAACTATCCGAAGCTGGCAGCTACCCTGTGCAGCAGAGGGCTATGCCAATGTTGGCAAAATGTCGCTTAATGTCCCAAATTAGGATCTTGATGCACATCATGGAAGGCCAGCCAACCTACATCCCTACTGACTTCTTGTCTGCCACTGGAAAATTTCTCTCATGACTGCTGTGCCAGAGAGCCATCCCCAGGGCTGATAAAAATCTGCCCATGAGTGAATGCTTCTAACATATCAGAGCATTGATTATAGCATTTCAGTTCAGTGTTAGAATACATATGCGAACAAGGTATAGCAGTCTAAAAAGACAACTCAAACTAACAAAAACAAAGTTGCTGGGAAAGCTCAGCAGGTCGAGCAGCGTTTGTGTAGGAGAAAACAGAGTTAACATTTTGGGTCCGGTGACCCTTCTTCAGTTTTGAGAAAGGGTCACCGGACCCGAAGTGTTAGCTCTGTTTTCTCCCCTACAGATGCTGCCAGACCCACTGAACTTTTCCAGCAACTTTGTTTTTGTTCCTGATCTACAGCATCTGCAGTTCTTTTGGTTCTTAACTCAAAGAAACAATTGCACTCTGGATATCTCAACCATATATGTTTGACCAAGGATTCACCTTTCCTTCTGGAAATTCCCATCCTTCACCCAACAATAATAGGTTAAAAGTAACAATTTCTACAGCTATTTAAGTAAATTACAACCTAGAGAAACAAGACCTTCACTGAGACACATGGTGAAACATTATGTTCACTTCTATAGTTCCTTGTGTGAGGACAAATTCATGCACCATTTGTTTCAATAATTGGAAAATGTCATTTTTACATTTTTTATTGGAAACTTTTTTTTTCCACTGGTTGCTGAGGCCAAAGGAGGTATACTTTATCATCAAAACATCTGTGATATGATGCACACCCAGTGTCAATATAGAACATAATGATTGAATTCGTTGTTTAATTTAATATTTTTTATTTCTTGCTGTTACGATCCAATCTTCTAATTTCAAATGAAGGGTGGAAATGTAAAAAGGACACAACAGGTTAGGGCCGATTTATTCTATAGGAAATGTTAGGGTACACAAAGCTGTTTTCTTGCTTTTTTCCACCATCTTCTTTCTACCAGGGTCAGAAAGGAATGATATGGAATTAATTCAGGACTTTTGCTTACTGGACATTTTCTGATTTTCTAAATCTTTATGCAATATGTTTTCATATTGTATACTAATTAGCTTTCCAGTCAGTTACAAAGCACTGAGATTGGTCGAGTTTCGAAGTATTGCTGCTTCTGTACATTTCGTAATGGTGTATGGTTGCCAGAATGGAAAATGCTTGTTTTTTGATTTGCCTTGCTGCTGAAATTTTATCGTTTTTTTTTCAATTTGCAGGTGCAGATTGTGACTGGAGGAAGATTTTACAGTAATCCACTTGTTGGGTGCTTCTCCCATCTGTTGACTGATAGGACTGCTAAAAATTTAATCCACCTTGAAGGTCAGGCTTTAAGGGTCTAAGCCAGGGAGTTTGAGGCAGATAAATGAGCAGCTCAAAGCAAGCCGCTGGCTGAGTGGATGGCCGCAATATTGGGCTAGATTAAGGTTAACTTGGTAGGGGTAAAAAGAGTCCATTCATTGGGTGTCCAGGAGCAATATGTGCAGCAGACATCAGAACTTTGTGGAGTCCAGGAAATGGTTGTGTCTATGTCACTTCCCAAGGTTCATTACCATTTACCCTCTTCGACTGGGCCATCAACTGATAATGCTTGGTACGAGTATTTTCCTCAAACAGCAATTAGGGTCATGTCATGTCATGACCCTGATTTACATACAGCTATACAATAAGCTCCGATGCCAAGTCATGGGCTCTGGCCACTGGCAGTAAGTCTTTGGGAAGGTGGGTGGAAAGGGGACAATTATTTTTCAAGAACAGGAGTTTTCAAGGCACTACTGCTGAGTATATGCCACAGATGTAAAAATCTCTTCTACTGTTTCATCATGATGAAGGTATATTAATAAAGGACATTCATATAGTTTATGGGAGAAAGTTGGGAAAATACGGTGAACATGAACACAAACCTGATATTCGATGTTGAGGAAATATTTCCCAATTTTCCTCTCAAGTCTTGCATGGCAACTTCAGAAAGTCACTTCACCATTCAGTTAAAGGCTGCCAGCCTCTGTGGCATATGTGTCTTTTTAATCACAGAGGGAGCGGAAGGCAGCTTGAGGTGGTGGGGAGAATTGAACCCTCAATCTACCAGGTAGATATGGGTCTGTCATGTTGCTGTACAGCATTGTGCTACGTCACTTTCACACCTGCGCCATGTAATAACAGCTAACAACAAACTCACTGCATGTGCTTCAATCCAATGGCCTTGTGTGAAAATCAAAGGGGTAGCAGTCCTTAGTGGGCTAAAGGGGCTGTCTAGTCCGTAAGAGAATTTTGCTGTAAACAGCCATGAAGCTTGTCCTATTCCAGCCTTGGGGCTGGCCATAGCCAGTGTGGCACTTGGTCCTACAAAAGTCTGGGATTTGTGTACCACAGATCAACTGCAAGCAATCTGGGATTACAGGTAGATTAGTTGGGGTGCTGTTGAGCATCAGCCCAGGGATTATGCATCTTTTCCTCTGAAACAAAGGGAGGGATGAAGGATGAAGGATGATGGAAGTGGATAAAAAAGTAGTTATGGTGATACAGCAGCACAAGAGGTTGTCTCAAGTAAATGAGTAGGAAGCGCAGATGGCAGAAAAGGTTTGCAGTATGGGAGGATGGGATGGGCGACAGCCTTTCAGTGGACATGATGCATGCAATACTGAGAGTTTCAGGGACGCAGGATGGCACCGGCAAGCAAGAAGTTGGTTTAAAGTGTGTCTACTTCAACGTCAGGAGCATCTGAAATAAGGTGGGTGAACTAGCAGCATGAGTTGGTACCTGGGACTTCGATGGTGCGGCCATTTCGGAGACATGGATAGAGCAGGGACAGGAATGGATGTTGCAGGTTCCGGGATTTAGATGTTTCAGTAAGAACAGAGAAGATGGTAAATGGGGCGGAGGTGTGGCATTGTTGGTCAAGGACAGTATTACAGTTGCAGAAAGGATGTTCGGGGACTCATCAGCTGAGGTAGTATGGGCTGAGGTTAGAAACAGGAGAGGAGAGGTCACCCTGTTGGGAGTTTTCTATAGGCCTCTGAATAGCCCAGATATGTAGAGGAAAGGATAGCAAAGATGATTCTCGATAGGAGGGAGAGAGACATTTGTTGTCATGGGGGACTTCAACTTTCCAAATATTGACTGGGAACACTATAGTTCGAGTACTATAGATGGGTCAGTTTTTGTCCAGTGTGTGCAGGAGGGCTTCATGACACAGTATGTAGATAGGCCAACAAGGGGCGAAGCCACATTAGATTTGGTACTGGGTGTTAGATTTGGAAGTAGGTGAGCACTTTGGTGATAGCGATCACAATTCTGTTATGTTTACCTTAGTGATGGAAAGGGATAGGTGTATACCACTGGGCAAGAGTTATAGCTGGGGGAAAGGCAATTACAATGAGATTAGGCAAGATTTAGGGAGCATAGGATGGGGAAGGAAACTGCAGGGGATGGGGAAGGAAACTGCAGGGGATGGGCACAGTAGAAATGTGGAGCTTATTCAAGGAAAAGCTCCTGTATGTCCTAGATAAGTATGTACCTGTCAGGCAGGGAGGAAGCTGTCGAGCGTGGGAGCCATGGTTTACGAAGGAAATAGAATCTCTGGTCAAGAGGAAGAAGAAGGCTTATGTTAGGATGAGACGTGAAAGCTCAGTTAGGGCGCTTGAGGGTTACGAGGTAGCCAGGAAAGACTTAAAGAGAGATCTCAGAAGAGCCAGGAGGAGACATGAGAAGTTGTTGGCGGATAGGATCAGGGTAAACCCTAAGGCTTTCTATAGGTATTTAAGGAATAAAAGAATGACGAGAGTAAGATTAGGGCCAATCAAGAATTGTAGTGGGAAGTTGTGTGAGAAGTCAGCGGAGATAGGGGAAGCACTAAATGAATATTTTTCGACAGTATTCACTCTAGAAAACGGCAATGTTGTTGAGGAGAATACTGAGATACAGGCTACTAGACTAGGTGGGATTGAGGTTCACAAGGAAGAGGTATTAGAAATCCTACAGAGTGTGACCGGATGGGATTTATCCTAGGATCCTCTGGGAAGCCAGGGAGGAGATTGCCGAGCCTTTGGCATTGATCTTTAACTCATCATTGTCTACAGGAATAGTGCCAGAAGACTAGAGGATAGCAAATATGGTTCCCCTGTTCACAAAGGGGAGTAGAGACAACCCTGGTAATTATAGACCAGTGAGCCTGACTTCAGTTGTTGGTAAAGTGTTGGAAAAGGTTATAAGAGATAGGATTTATAATCATCTCGAAAAGAATAATTTGATTAGGGATAGTCAGCACGGTTTTGTGAAGGGAAGGTTGTGCCTCACAAACCTTATTGAGTTCTTTGAGAAGGTGACCAAACAGGTAGATGAGAGTAAACCGGTTGATGTGGTGTATATGGATTTCAGCAAGGCGTTCGATAAGGCTCCCCACAGTGGACTATTGGACAAAATGCGGAGGAATGGAATTGTGGGAGATATAGCAGTTTGGATCAGAAATTGGCTTGCTGAAAGAAGACAGAAGGTGGTAGTTGATGGGAAATGTTCATCCTGGAGAGCAGTTACTAGTGGTGTACCGCAAGGGTCGGTGTTGGGTCCACTGCTGTTTGTCGTTTTTATAAATGACCTGGATGAGGGCATAGAAGGATAGGTTAGTAAATTTGCAGACGACACTAAGGTCGGTGGAGTTGTGGATGGTGACAAAGGATGCTGTAGGTTGCAGAGAGACATAGATAAGCTGCAGAGCTGGGCTGAGAGGTGGCAAATGGAGTTTAATGCGGACAAGTGTGAGGTGATGCACTTTGGTAGGAGCAACCGGAATGCAAAGTACTGAGCTAATGGTAAGATTCTTGGTAGTGTAAATGAGCAGAGAGATCTCGGTGTCCATGTACATGGATCCTTGAAAGTTACCACCCAGGTTGACAGGGTTGTTAAGAAGGCATACAGTGTTTTAGCTTTTATTAATAGAGGGATCGAGTTCCGGAACCATGAGGTTATGCTGCAGCTGTACAAAACTCTGGTGTGGCCGCACTTGGAGTATTGTGTACGGTTCTGGTCACCGCATTATAAGAAGGATGTGGAAGCTTTGGAAAGGGTGCAGAGGAGATTTACTAGGATGTTGCCTGGTATGGAGGGAAGGTCTTACGAGGAAAGGCTGTGGGACTTGAGGCTGTTTTCGTTAGAGAGAAGAAGGTTGAGAGGTGACTTAATTGAGATATAAGATAATCAAAGGGTTAGATAGGGTGGATAGGGAGAGCCTTTTTCGTAGGATGGTGACGGCGAGCACGAGGGGGCATAGCTTTAAATTGAGGTGTGAAGGATATAGGACAGATGTCAGAGGTAGTTTCTTTACTCAGAGAGTAGTAAGGGAATGAAATGCTTTGCCTGCAATGGTAGTAGATTCGCCAACTTTAGGTACATTTAAGTCGTCATTGGACAAGCATATGGACGTACATGGAATAGTGTAGGTTAGATGGGCTTGAGATCGGTATGACAGGTCGGCACAACATCGAGGGCTGAAGGGCCTGTTCTGTGCTGTAATGTTCTATGTTCTATGTTCAAATCATGAGCCTTGGTAAGATGCATATCCAGCGGCAGGGGCAGAGTGAGTGATTGCTCTGTGAGGGTGAAGCAGCATGGAGAAGATGGTGGCACTTAGCCGTGCAGAGTGCAAAAGATAAGTGACCTTCTTTCATTGCTAGGTGTTCTTTTTTACCTGGGGCACAGCACTTTCCCAGGTTACAATCTATGTCTTTGCTGATGGTGGCCCACTGTGGCAGTTGGTAGGGAAAGTGACGATATCCTGCTCTTTTTCCAGCCCACCAATACCTCCAGATTCCTATCTGCACAGTGGAAAATAAACTTCCTTTTCCTCTTAGTTCTGTGTTTGGGAATAACAGTCAAGAAACACTGTGTAAGGGCCAGTTCTTGGCTTATAGAGCCTGAATTAGTGTGCAGCTGTGTGTAGCCTTGTCCTTACATGGAGGCAGACTGCTGCCAGGACACCCCAGTTGAGCAATGAACCACACACAGAGCCCTTGGCAGTTTCCTCTGAAGACAGTGCAGAGGTGACCAGGCTAAGCACCTCCACCCTGCCCTGCCCACCTTAACCCTGGGAAGTTCAGGTGAGAAAGGTCAATTTCCTTTGGCACGTCTGGGTCATCTAGTATGGTCACCTGATCAAAGCCCCAGAGCCAATAAGGTCAACTGCAGAGCAGTTGGCCAAGCTGCAGAGCAAGCCATGTTCCACAAGCACTAACAACACATCCCTACTTTCACCTTTCTGACACGCGACTTTCAGGGAGCCATGGCCACCATCTATGCAATGTTCCCTGTTAGCCCAGATTGGCCTAGCTGGGCCCACTGATAACTAGCAGTGTACAGCTGTATCAGGGATGGGGGAGATCACACTGCCCATCAGGTCTATTCCCTTGCTCAGCCTCTCCACTCCATTAACAGAAGAAGAGAGTTCATTACAACACAACAGGAGGGAGAGGAGAATGAAAAAATACTGATAGTATATTTGGGCGGTGGGGGTTGCATGGCTGATAACATAGTGTGCACGTTTTGGGGGTCTGAGCTGAATGCCAAGTATTTCATATAGAAGCAGCATTAGCAATGTGTGTACATACATTGGGTCACTCTGACAACCCCAACATTCTCTTTGATGTGTGCTGTGTATCCCTCCGAGCTCCCCAGCAGATGGTGTCAGGGAGGCGCAGAAAGGGTCAATACTGCAGGGTAGCTGGAGACAGGTACCCTGCATGCTTGTATTGTGTTTGCAGTCCGTTTTGTTCTCCTGTGAATGCTCAGGAACTGGCGCAGATGAAGCCCCCATCTCACCTATCAGCTCACTGTTCCTGCCCACTGCATGTGCACTTCCAGCCATTTCCCTCAACATTGCACACGTTTTACCATGGAAATCATAGTGAATGGTTTTCTACCACGAGCATTCAGCCTCAATGTAATGTGCTGCCGACACCCCCACCATCACCCCCTCCTTCCTAAGTGCCCATTCTGTGAACCATACAGCATTTATATTTCCACAAACTATCATTTAGCTAGTTATAAGTGTCTACACCTACCTAACTGTCCACCCTAAATCCCCATCCCATCACCCCTTAATTTCTGTGAACTGAGGTGACTGGAAGACCATGGCTCCTTGAATGACCTCTTCTGCCACCCAAATCTGTCCTACAACTGGTAGCTACACTCATTTCTGACTGCATAGACCTCCCACCCTGGACTGACCCCTATGCAGACACAGGACTGACTCTAACCTGCTTCCTGGAGTACCGAGGCATGGTCACCTGTGCAAAATAATCACAACTGAATGCGGTCAAAGCCTGGGACTGGTATGGTAAGCTGCCTATGACTCACCATATTGGACCCCACCTCTCCCCCAACCCCCGCCTCAACTGATAGGCGCCCCCTCGGGATTCACTATGGATGAAGTGAATATGCATTGAGAGAGCAAGGGAATAGAAATGGTAGGCAGTGTGATTCTCCCCAGTGATGCAACCATAACTGCTTGTTATCAGTGGGCCCAGCTGGGCCAATCTGGGCTAACAGGGAACATTGCATACATGCCAGGATGGAGGCCATGGCTTTCTGAAAGTTGTGTTCCAGAAAGGTGGAAGTAGGGGTGTGTTGTTGATGCTTGTGGAACATGACCTGCTCTGCAGCTTAGCCGTGAGCAAGATGGAGTTTTGTTCATAGGAAGCAGGGAGCTGAACCTGCCAAGCACTTGCTCTGGTTTTCATGTTGGGTTTTTCCAATGGCTAGTTTGTTGGATGGGTTTGGTAACATCACCAAAATATTAATCACTCACACTTGAAGTCAGATCCAGCAGCTACAATGGCTTCTATACTTGGATATTTAGGGCTTTCTTGCACAGGTAGGTTCCTTGGAATAGCAGATTTTGAGAGAGAAAAGAAAAGATTCCTGGATTTTGGTTCTGTGGGAATGGCATGTTTAGCAGCCCAGTCACTTAGGGTAGTGAACTTTTAGATATCTGTCTCTTTCTCACTCCCTCTCTGCTGGGGAGTTGCTTTATTCTGGAGTTGGTAAACCTGCAATTTGGCTTTATCTTGTCAGCTGTTCGTTTTAAATTTTTTTTAGCCAACGAACTAAAATGATCATTGTTACTGCGTAATGTATACAAAAAAGCCAAACCATTTTCAAGATAAAACATTGGCATTTTAGAGGAAGCTCCTCTCCTACCTGTGGTTCATACTTTTTGTACTGGTCAGCACCTAATATGTTTCTGACAAGGTGTTATCAAGAAACTTCAATGACTCCTGGGCATGTGCTTTTATTCACATGACTGGGGTTTGTCTGCAGCCCAAGTACAACTGGCAATGGTATAATCAGATAGCTAGTAGCAGCTGTTGTTTTTAGCTTCTAACCTAGTTTATTCATTTTTGTTACAAAAGATTGTGGCTTTTAAAGATTTATTTCTTAAAAATTATTGGACTATAAATAAATGTGAAAGTAAAGCTATTACGTAAAGATTGACAGGCTGGGTTTCCTCTTTAATGAAGAAAGGTTAGAAGATTTAGAAGAAGTCTTTAACATAATGAAAGATTTTGATAACAGGGAGGCAGACTGTTTCCTTTAGAGGGAAAGAGTGTGACTGAAGGCCATCAGTATTAGATAATCATGAAGAAGTCTATTAGGAAATTCAGAACAAACTTCTTTGCCTCCACTGTCTCTCAGGATTGCACTCCAGAACATAACCGCAGTTGTATAAAAAGATTTTTTGCAGATCACTTCTTCTGCAAATCAACCTTCATCAGTGTCCTCTGGTTTTGAATAATCATTCATGCAATAACCCTGTCCTCACTGGTCTGCCTGGCTGCTGGTTTTCTAATTCCTCAAGTCTAACATTTTTATTGTTTTGTTGAAATCCCTTTGTGACCATGTCCATTCATCTCTAGCAATCTCCAGCTCCACAAGATTATTTTTGTCTCCTCTGAACTCTCCGTTGCACTGACCAAGCTCCCATGTATGCCAAGGTTGGTCACTAACCTTCAGCCATTGAGACCCACATTCCAGAATTTCTTCTATAAACTTCTGCTTCTTGTCCTCCCCATTTTCTTTTTGATACTCTCCTTAATACCTGTCTGTTTAAGAAAGCTTTTATGCAGCCCCAATATGTTCTGCTTTGGTCTGGCATCAAGGCCAGGCATAGAAATGACAGGCATCAATGCCGGCCCTTGAACCGAACACAGCGGGCTACAGGCCCTGGATCCTAGCACAGCAGACACTTGGAACTTAACCTGAATGTAGTGAACCTGAACAGAGCATGCATGCCTCCTAGAGCCCCAGGTGCTGAAGTTACACTCCCAATCTGCCCTCAGCCCTGCTTGGTATCCATTGAAGTTGTTTTGTTTGTTATTCTTTGTATAAATGCAAGGTGATTGCCATTTTTAAATTGTTGATATTGTCAGTAGAATTATGACAAGAATTTTGGGAACATGGAAATATGTTTGTTCTTGCTGATGTAATTAGCCCTTTGTTTTTACTTATATAACAACTTAAGTTGAAACTCAAAATAACCAATGTCCAGCTCTACTTGTGTTGCCCTTGTAATATCTGGCCCTACCAATATGCTTATATACGCAAAATAACACAGTACAATGACAACATACTTCTGTTTATTAACATAGAACATAGAACAATACAGTGCAGAACAGGTTCTTCGGCCCTTGATGTTGTGCCGACCTGTGAACTAATCTAAGCCCCTCCCCCTACACTATCCCATCAACATTCATATGCTTATCCAAGGAGTGTTTAAATGCTCCTAATGTGGCTGAGTTAACTACATTGGCAGGCAGGGCGTTCCACACCCTTACCACTCTCTGAGTAAAGAACCTGCCTCTGAAATCTGTCTTAAGTCTATCACCCTTCAATTTGTAGTTATGCCCCCTTGTACAAGCTGAAGTCATCATTCTCAGAAAAAGACTCTCACTGTCAACCCTATCTAATCCTCTGATCATCTTGTATGTCTCTATTAAATCCCCTCTTAGCCTCCTTCTGTCCAAAGAGAACAGACCCAAGTCCCTCAGACTTTCCTCATAGGGCCTGCGCTCCACACCAGGTAACATCTTGGTAAATCTCCTCTGCACCTTTCCCAATGCTTCCACATCCTTCCTGTAATGGGACGACCGGAACTGCATGTAATATTCCAAATGAGGCCGCACCAACATTTTGTACAGTTGCAGCATGACATCACAGCTCCGGAACTCAATTCCTCTGCCAAAAAAACCTAACACACCGTAAGCCTTCTTAACAGCACTATCAACCTGGGTGGCAACTTTCAGAGATCTATGTACATATACACCGAGATCCCTATGCACATTCACACTATGGAGAATCTTTCCATTGACCCAGTATTCTGCCTTCCTACTATTCTTCCCAAAATGAATCACCTCACATTTATCTGTATTGAACTCCATTTGCCACCTTTCAGCCCAATTCTGCAGTTTCTCCAAGTCTCCCTGCAACCTGCAACATTCTTCCACACTCTCCACCACTCCACCGACTTTAGTGTCATCTGCAAACTTACTAACCCATCCACCTATGCCTGCGTCCAAGTCATTTATAAAAATGCCCAACAGCAGTGGTCCCAAAACAGATCCTTGATGCACACCACTAATAACCGGACTGGAGGCTGAATATTTTCCATCAACCACCACTCGTTGCCTTCTTACAGAAAACTAATTTCTAATTCAAACTGCTAAATCTCCCTCAATCCTGTGCCTCTGTATTTTCTCCAATAGCCTACCGTGTGGAATCTTATCAAAGGCTTTACTGAAGTCCATGTACACCACTTCAACTGCCCTTCCCTCATCCACATGCTTGGTCACCTTCTCAAAAAACTCAATGAGGTTTGTGAGACACGACCTGCCCTTGATGAATCCATGCTGACTATCTCTAATCAAATTGTTGATTGCTCAATGATTATAAATCCGATCTCTTATAATCCTTTCCAAAACTTTTCCTACAACAGACAAAAGGCTCACAGGTCTAAAATTACCTGGGTCATCCCTACTGCCCTTCTTGAACAAGGGCACAACATTTGCAATCCTCCAGTCCTCTGGTACTAAACCTGTAGATAATCAGGGCTCAAAGATCAAGGCCAAAGGCTCCGCCACCTCCTCCCTAGCTTCCCAGGCAATCCTCGGAAAAATCCCATCCGGCCCAGGGGATTTACCTGCCTTGACACCTTCTAGAATTGATAACACCTCCTCCTTACTAACCTCAATCCTTTCAATTCTAGTAGCCCGTAACTCAGTCATCTCCTCTACAATATTCTCCTTTTCCTGAATGAAAACAGATGAGAAATATTTATTTAGCACCTCTCCAATCTCCACAGAGTCCCCACACAACTTTCCACTTCTGCCTTTGACTGGCCCTATTCAACCCTAGCCATCGTCTTATTCCTCACATACCTATAGAAAGCTTTAGGGTTCTTCTTTTTTCTACCTGCTAATGTCTGCTCATCTCCCCTCCTTGCTCTTCTTAACTCTCTCTTTAAATCTTTCCTAGCTAATCTGTAACTCTCCATCATCTCATCTGAACCATCTTGTTTCATTGTCACATAAGCCTCCGTCTTCCACTTAACAAGAGATACAATTTCTTTAGTAAACCACAGTTCCCTTACCTTATCGCTTCCTCCCTGCCTGACAGGGACATACCTATCAAGGACACGCAATATCTGTTCCTTAAACCAGCTCCACATTTCGATTGTCCTCATCCTCTACAAGTCTTGCCTAATCGCATTATAATTGCCCTTCCCCCATCTATAACTCTTGCCCTGTGGCATGTTCCTATCCCTTTCCATCTCTAAACTAAACATAACTGAATTATGGTCACTCTCTCCAAAGTTCTAACCTACCACTAAATCAAACACCTGGCCTGATTCATTACCAAGTACCACATGCAGTGTGGCCTCCTCTCTTGTCGGCCCTTCGACGTACTGTGTCAGGAAACCCTTCTGCACACATTGGACAAAAACTTATCCATCGGACGTACTAGAGTTATAGCATTTCCAGTCAATGTTAGGGATGTTAAAGTCTCCCATAATGACCACCCTGTTCCTTTCACTCCTGCCCAGAATAGTTTTGCCAATCCTCTCCTCCCTGGAACTTTGCGGAAGCCTATAAAAAAACTCCCAGCAGTGTTACCTCTCCTCTTCTCTTTCTGACCTCAGCCCATACCACCTCAGTAGACGAGTCCTCATCAAAAGTCCTTTCAGCCACCGTTACACTGTACTTGACTAACAAAGCCACACCTCCCCCTCTTTTACCACCTTCCCTGATCTTGAAAGATCTAAACTCTGGAACCTGCAACATCCATTCCTGACCCTGCTCTATCCATGTCTCCGAAATGGCCACAACATGGTCCTGCCCATGTCCTCCCTATGCTCATCCTCCCGTGTACTAGAACTATACCTCAGTTTCCCATCCCCCTTCTGAGCTAGTTTAAATCCACCCGAATAGGACTAGCAAGTTTCCCACCGAGGATATTAGTGCCCCTCTGATTCAAGTGGAGACCATCCTGTTTGTAAAGGTCCCACCTTCCCAAGAATGAGCCCCAATTGTCCATATACCTGAAGCCCTCCCTCCTGCACCATCCCTGCAGCTACGTGTTCAGCTGAAATCTCTCCCTGTTCTTTGCCTCGCTATCATGTGGCATGGGTAACAAACCAGAGATAAACTACTCTGTTTGTTCTAGTTCTCAGCTTCCACCCTATCTCCCTGAACTCCTGCCTGACATCCCTGTCCCTCTTTCTACCTATGTCGTTGGTGCCTATGTGGACCACGACTTGGGGCTGGTCACCCTCTCCCTTTAGGACACCAAAGACACGATCCGAGACATCACGGACCCTGGCACCTGGGAGGCAACACACCAACCGTGAGTCTTTTTCGTTCCCAACAAACCTTCTATCAGTCCCTCTAACTATTGAGTCCCCAGTGACTAACACTCTCTTCTTATCCCCCCTTCCCTTCTGTGCAAGAGGGACTCAAACACTCAATAACTCAACCACTACCATATCCTCATGGATCCTTTAGAATGTTTCTCTACGATATCCAACAATAAAACATGCAGGGGTAAACATATTGCTGTAGTGATTATAACATGAACAAAACTTTTTTCTTTCAATCAAAGTCACAAGGCAGGTTTGGGTGAGGAAGGCCCATTCAATACCATTTATCCAAACTTGCAATCCTCTCCTGCCTCTTTCTTACATTATTCTGGGATTTTTGATTTCATCATTCGCAATTAAATTCATCTCATGTTTTTATCAACTTTTGTCTTAAAATATGTTCATCCTTTTTGAAAGTATTTTCCTGCTCATGCCCATCCAAACAATTTGTTTGCCAGTGAATGAATTTGAAATGGTCCTAAATTCAGACTGAAAGAATGAGAGTTTCTTTGAATGGCTGGCAATAAAGATATTGAATACAGAATTGATCAACAAATACAAAGCTGTGCTATTCGATATATTGACAGCTGCTGGCAGAGGAAAGAGTCTGTTGCTTTGTCTACAACTCTTTCTGCATCACTTCATTAGCTTTCTACATATCTAACTATTGCACCAAAGCTGGAGAACAAGTAATTACATCTCAACTGGAAGCTATGCGCATGTGAACTAAGAGATCTAGAGACCCAACTGCTAATGGTCTCTCCATGGCAGCACCAACATGTCCATAGGAGTAGAATTGCCATCACAGGACGGGCTGCTGACTCAAGCTTTTGACCAGAGACTCCTAAATGCCTGTCCACCACCCCAGGTCAATCCTGTACATCTGTCTGAAGCCCGTCAGTGCCACAAGCACAGATTCACTACCTGCCCAGTGCTTAAGGTCAATGGCAGTAAACTAATCTCACCTAATATTTGGATGCATTCGGAGGTTATTATTGAGCTGAAATACTGACATAATCCTGCTGCATTGATGAAATCACACTTGGAATACTGCCTACAGTTCCAGACAGTTTTGCAGCAATTGAAAGGAAATGGACGAAGGAGAATTTGGATTATGAGAAATGAATGTGTAAAAGGATCATTTTATTCTGGAAAAGTGTCAGTCTCACCTCATCACATTATCATGCCGGTTCCTGGACCTACTCCCACAGAACTTAAACACTTGAACACATTACTTTGGAGTTCAGGAACATCAACAATTTGCACCTTTCTGTCAGGTTGCTTTGCATGCAGGCACTGTCATGCACCAGGATGTGTCTTCTGACTCTTAGCTTGCTTCCTTACTGCTCACTCACATAACTGTTATATGCTTTATTGATTAAAAATCTGTCTATCTCAGCCTTGCATATTCCATCCAGCTCTTTGTGATTCTAATGGGCTGAAGGGCCACCTTCTGTGCTGCGACCATTTTAGTGCTTCTGTGATTTCCTGCACTGTGAATTGAACCTTCCTGAGCTGTCTGCAACTTACACGGCTCAATGAAGCAAGACCACAGTGTGGAATCATTGTTAAGCAAAGCTGAGTTGTGAGGCAGAAGAGTGAGATTAAATTTTGTGGCCAACCTCAATGAAAGTGTTGGCACACAGAACTAGTTTTGAAAGCCTGAATTCAGTGTTTTGAAAGTTTTTCAACTTTTAACTTTTAACTTCCTTAGAGAAGCTGATCTGGCCAGCTTGGCTTTATCCAAGCCACTTCACTTATCTTGTGCACTTGAGGCCATTTGAAAAGGCCATTAAAAAGTCTGTATTCTCACCATGCCAGAAACCATTCCCCTCACAAATTATGATAGTTCCATATACTTAGAATCTAATGTTCAAGATCAATGAGGAATGCAACGGTGTAGAGAACAGGAGAAGGAACAGCTCAAATGATGTATTTCATTTATTGAAATAAGTAGCAACACCAGTAAATGTATTACAAGCAGCCAAGTTAATTCTCTTGTGCAACTGTTTTCTCATCTGTTTCCTTTTAATTCTATATGGTGCAAACCCTGTGGTTTCAGATGGGCTGGATGGAATTTGCTCACTTTCCTGCTCTGTCAGATGAAATGCTTATTACAGATCTCCCCTAGGTTTTGGAGCTTATGAGAATACCACCAGAGACTGACCAACTTGTATAGTACAATGCATCATCCTCCGACACTTCCGCCATCTACAATCTGACCCCACCACCCAAGACATTTTTCCATCCCCACCCCTGTCTGCCTTCCGGAGAGACCGCTCTCTCCGTGACTCCCTTGTTCGCTCCACACTGCCCTCCAACCCCACCACACCCGGTACCTTCCCCTGCAACTGCAGGAATTGCTACACTTGCCCCCACACCTCCTCCCTCACTCCTATCCCAGGCCCCAAGATGACTTTCCATATTAAGCAGAGGTTCACCTGCACATCTGCCAATGTGGTATACTGTATCCATTGTACCCGGTGTGGCTTCCTCTACATTGGGGAAACCAAGCGGAGGCTTGGGGACCGCTTTGCAGAAAACCTCCGCTCGGTTCGCAATAAACAACTGCACCTCCCAGTCGCGAACCATTTCCACTCCCCCTCCCATTCTTTAGATGACATGTCCATCATGGGCCTCCTTCAGTGCCACAATGATGTCACCCAAAGGTTGCAGGAACAGCAACTCATATTCCGCTTGGGAACCCTGCAGCCCAATGGTATCAATGTGGACTTCACAAGCTTCAAAATCTCCCCTTCCCCCACCGCATCCCAAAACCAGCCCAGTTCGTCCCCTCCACCCACTGCACCACACAACCAGCTCAGCTCTTCCCCTCCCCCCACTGCATCCCAAAACCAGCCCAGCCTGTCTCTGCCTCCCTAACCTGTTCTTCCTCTCACCCATCCCTTCCTCCCACCCCAAGCTGCACCTCCATTTCCTACCTACTAACCTCATCCCACCTCCTTGACCTGTCCGTCTTCCCTGGACTGACCTATCCCCTCCCTACCTCCCCACCTATACTCTCCTCTCCACCTATCTTCTTTTCTCTCCATCTTCGGTCCGCCTCCCCCTCTCTCCCTATTTATTCCAGAACCCTCACCCCATCCCCCTCTCTGATGAAGGGTCAAGGCCTGAAACATCAGCTTTTGTGCTCCTGAGATGCTGCTTGGCCTGCTGTGTTCATCCAGCTTCACACATTATTATCGTGGATTCTCCAGCATCTGCAGTTCCCAGTGGCAGCCTTAGTTGAGGGGAACTTGAGAGTGCAACCAAAGCTCTGTCTAGTTTGTGGTGGGGAATGTTACAGAGAATGGCCAAGGGAGGAGAATTGGGAACACCTTGAGGAAAACCCTGACTACCATATTCCCTCTTTTATGGCCCATCTGCATTGACTGCAAACCAAGTGTGGAAGAACCGCGAGGTAGAAAGTTGTTGACAACCAAGGTGAGGTTGTCCTCCGTCCTATGCAAAGTGGTGGTTAGGGTGTGCAGAGCATTCGTCCAGGCCAGCATACACTTAATGGCCTGGTTGCTTCCATTCTTCATGCAGTTCACCACTCTTTTCATGGAGATAGATATCAGCAGAAATGCCTGAAATAGCACAACACTCACACTGGAGAAGATTCCTTTAATCTGTCTCCAAGGGTTCATACTGTATTTTAACATGTTGACAGAAACACATGAATATCCCCCTTGTTTTTATTGTTCTCCCTTAAGTCATCAATACTTAAGTGAACAGAGTTTAGTGTCCTATGTCCTTCTACAGGGACTCTCCACTGATGTCTATGTCTCCAAATCCTAGCTGCATGTCTTGGTGCCTTATCATGCAACAACCTTGTTGCATTTACTCCAATGTCTACCAAGATATGCTGGTGGAGAGTGTGAATGATTCATGTAATTCCTTAGAGTTCTTGGCCTTTTATGAGACTCCTCAAATTTCTGCCTCATAAACTCTTTAGCACCAATTAAGGACCTGTAGGAGATGAAGAAAGACATTGGTGTTGACATTAGGAAAAGGGCAGCAGAGTGCAAACTATAAAATTTCAGTTACTGTTGACATCAAATCAAATGTCAAGTCACAATGCACAATCTAATGTTGTTACCCTGTCTCTGGGCAATCTGCATCTTTCCATTGCCAACATTTAATGTATATGCCACCCTGCTATCTCAAAGTATCCATCCTCCGAAGCAGGCAGGGTGACTACAACTGCTACAATCTATATCCTGTCCTTGCTCCCTCCAGAGAGTTGAGTGCCTTTTTCTACTGCAATAAGACAAAACAGAATAATGAGTGTGAGAAATAAAATGTGTGTTGCAGATGGAGATAAAACATGCACTGGGTAACTCTGAGAAATGATACAAAATAGCAAATGGATGGGGGTGAGAATGTTAGCCATTCAAATGGAGATTTGGGTCTCAGTGCTTGGAAAGAAAGAATTATGTGGAATTGCAAAATATGTCAACCAAATTGCTGCACTGAGAATACCAGGGAGGTCAGTGATAGATGCGATTTGAATTTAGTAAACTACTTCCTGGAACTCATGAGGCTGTTGAATCCAAGTTCTTGGCATTACTCTTCTCACAACATCGATTATTTCCAGACATTTCTGCTTCATGTGTCTGATTTGTTTCTCCATTAAAGACTGATATCTGGGCCTTATCCCTCCAGCATCACCTCCAGGGAAGAGTCAGTTTGCTTCTGAAGCAAGCTTTCTTGTAGCCATTCTGAAACCTGCATGGGTGCTTTCAAATAGAGAACTTTCACAGATAGAATGGGTGCAGCATGTTTTCCCTAATTGGTCCAGATATGGAATGCTAATCTCTAGTCTGTGTTCAAGGGTCTTGGCAAAGCTTGCTTCAATTACAAATATGCTCCTGATCCTGTACAGGCCTCCCCATTGCTTGTAACGCTGTTCACCCAAGACACATAGATGCAATATCTCAGTGAGAGAGGGTCCAATCTATGGATAAAGCTCCTAAGAGAGATCATGGAAGTAAGCACTTGTTGATTGTTATGATTAGCTATCAACTCCATTATAACTGGTGAAAAGTGAATGAGATAGATTGCCAGTTTTTTCTATCAATTCCTATGTTCTTATCTCTCAGTGTTATCTGTCACTGCCTCTCCTATCTATGCATTTAATTTAGCTCAAAATATTCTCTTCCGTATTCTTCAAATTACTTTTATCTGTGGAAGGCAACATTCAACTTTAGCAACAAAATACTAATTACTCGAGAAGCTCAAGCAGGCCTGGAACCATCTGTGGAGAGAAAGCAGAGTTAATGTTTTAAACCCACTGACCCTTTTTCAGCCAAGTTTCGATTAAAACGAAAGAGGTGGTATGCATCTCAGAAAGTGTTAAGATAGATAAGTCCCTGGGACCAGCTGGGATCTCTCCTAGAATTTTGAGCGACGCAAGGGAACAAATGCTGGACCATTGGCAAACATCTTTGTATTCTCTTTGGCCACAGATAAAGTTTAGATGACTGTAGAATAACTAATGTTGTCTTTTTGTTGAGAAAGGGGAACAGGGATAATCCAGGACATTACAGGCCTGTACGCCTCGCATTAGTGGTGGGAAAGTATTGGAAAAGATTCTCAAGAATAAGATCTATAAGCATTTTGAAGCAAATGGACTAATAAGTGATAAACAGCATGGTTTGAGCAGAGGAGGTCATGGCACACTAACTTGATTGATGAGGAAAAAGTGGTTGATGTTGTCTATATGGACTTGGTTAAAGCCTTTGACAAGGTCCTTCACTGCAGACTGGTACAAAATGTGAAATCACATGGTATCATGGGGGAGCTAGCAAGATGGATGCAGAACTGGCTTAGCCATAAGAGACAGAGAGTAGCAGTAGAAGGATGTTTTTCGGATCGGGGGCTGTGACTAGTGATGGTCCATAGGGTCCAGTGCTGGGGCCTCTGCTGTTCATGATCGACACACATAATTTGGAGAAAAACTTAGCTGATCTAATTTTAAGTTTGGGACAATGCAAAGATTGGTGGAGTTGTGGATACTGAAGAGGATTGTCAGGATACAGCAGGGGCAGAAAAATGGCAGATGGAGTTTAATCAGGAAAAATGTAAGGTGATGCATTTTGGAAAGTCACATACAGGCAGAAGTTATGCAGTGAATGGCAGAACCCTTTGAGTATTCATTTTCAGAGAGACCTGGGTGTGCATTCCACAGATCACTGAAGGCGGCAGCGCAGCCTGATAAAGTAGTAAAACAGGCCTATGGATTGCTTGCTTTCATTGGAAAGGGCATTAACTATAAGGATAGGCAAGTTATGCTGCAGCTTTATAGAACTTTAGTGTGACCACACTTGGAATATTGTATTCAGTTCTGGTCATCATGCTA
The DNA here is from genome assembly GCF_030684315.1 of Stegostoma tigrinum. Lineage (NCBI taxonomy): Eukaryota > Metazoa > Chordata > Chondrichthyes > Orectolobiformes > Stegostomatidae > Stegostoma > Stegostoma tigrinum. The sequence goes on along the minus strand of NC_081372.1, from coordinate 40,115,731 downwards.
CCCGAAGATGTGGATGCTTTGAGAGGGTACATAGAAGGCTTACCAGGATGTTGTCTGAAATGGGGGATTTTAGATATGCAGAAAGGTTGGATAGACTGGGTTTGTTTTCACTGGAAGGTGGGAGGTTGAGAGGTAACCTGATAGAACCTTATAAGATTGTGAATGGCATGGATAAAGTGAAAAGTATGAGGCTTTTTCCCAGGGTGGAGGACTCAATAACTGGGGGACACAGGTTCAAGGTGCAAGGAGCCTTGATTAAAAGAGATGTACAAGGCAGGTTTTTCACACAAAAGGTGGTGAGTACCTGGAACACGCCACCAGAGGAGGCAGTGGAAGCAGACACAAAGGCAGCATTCAAGAAGCCCCCAGACAAATAAACGAATAGGAAGGGAATAGAGGGATATGGACCTGGTAAGTGAAGACAGTTTTAAAATGGAAGGGTGAAATGTGTTGGCACGGGCTGGGAGGACAAAGCGCCTGTTCCTGTGGTGTGTTGTTCTTTGTTCAGAACAGATGATAGCTGGAAAAAGGTGGTATTTACGCAGATGAAAAGAGATGGAGGCAGGTAAAGGAGCAAGCAGACTGATGGAGATGGAACCCAGAGATAAAGGAAGTTAGGCAGACAAAGGCAGCTCATTGGCTTAGTTCAGACATAGGACCTATTCCACAGTTCACCATCTGTTAATGTAGCATGTACCTCTTCCTTCAACCAAGAGATTTCTTCTAATTCTGTTCAGCTTCTGTCAAGTCTGTAATTCTTCTGCTTTTTTTTCACTGAAGTGTCCTTCTCTGTTGGGTAATGCTACAAGATTTGTATCATCAGTGGTTAACAGAATCTGTTTCTGGATTGCCAGCATGATACCTTCCTAGAAAGGCTAAATTCTGACATTTTTGGCACCATTTAGAAGCAATGCTGGCCACTTCGACTCATTATATTTGTGGCAGGGTCTCACCATTACCACCAGAGACTGCTAGCAGCACATTAGCTCTAGATCTATCTCTGACAAGTTTCTTCTTTATTTTAATCAAGTCCCCATTGACATCATGACAGTGTGAGGTGCTTACTGCACACAACCAAGTAGTAATCTTTTTTGCCCCGTCTGCAACCACGTGGATTTTTTTCCTCCAAAGTACATTGGTAGTAATCTTAATTGTATCCTCCCCAAAGTAAGTGAACTCAGGTTGGCTAACTCACCGCGGATTGGCTATCCAACTTATACCAGTGTTTCTCTTACCTTCAGGGTGAGACTGTGTTATAGTATACACTCCCACATCTGTCCCAAAACTCCATTGCTACCCATGTTTCTTAAGTTATAATAGGTTACTGCAGTAATCCTCCTTCTCAAACTAACATACAAAAAAGTCAATATCCTTGAAACAGGGACAAACATTTTTCTGTCTTAACCTGGTAACAACTTCTGAATAATTTTTTACTTTTCTGCTCAGTATGCTTTCAAATTGGGTTGCTTATTCATTACTACCTCCTATCCCCTGCACTACTTGCTGCCTCTCCTTTTCTGCATGCACTCCATTTTACGTTGCTTCACATATCAGTCCATTTTATGAGAACCATTTCCTGTTCTTTCTATTGAATACACTGGGTCATGACATAGGAAGGAAACATAAACCAGCAGAAAACTAGTGTCCATACAAAGTTCACTTTGAGTGGAAGGGAATGGTATGGAAATCATTGGAGTGAGCAACAGAAGAAACATCAGCATTGCCTAGGTTGGGGGACAACTTTTCAGTAGCTGCCTGTCTTTTCATCTTTATTAAGCAATGAACTTACAGATCACTTCTACTGATGCTGCACCTTGGTCCTCCTGGGTTCCAGCTCCCAGAGATTACAAACCGTGAGCATCTCAAAATTTCTGTTCAAATATCAGCCTATCATCAACTTCAATATCCTTTTCTACATTACATTCTGAAGCAGATGTAGAGAAACCTCAGAAAGAATTATACTATTAGCAAATTAAGCGAATAAGGCATTAAAGACTGACAACTGGAATCTTGATGTATCTTTTGCTAATTAATGGTGTGATTAAACCGTAAAACCTTTCATTTGATGGTGTTGTCTACACGGTTGCTGTATAGCAGCTGTGACATGACTGTCAATAGGGTCATGGTTCTTTCATTGGACGGAAAATTGATTTAGTTTTTGTTCACTCAAAGAAGTGAAGTTCTGGTTTTGGCAGTGGGAGCAGGAGTCGAAGAGTTCTGGTGCTGAACCTGTGATGAGTTTGGTTGTAATCTGATTTTGCAGACCCCTTTCCACTGTTGTATCCTCTGGGTGATTCGTTTCCTTCACTTCATGTGGTGAACAAGCCACTTTGTTTGATTCCAACAGCAGTTGGTTCTATTGCAGGAGATTACATTGGAGAAAGTGCACCATCATTATCCTTAACTCTTTCCCAGAGCTGTTGGAAACCCATGGACCAGTTCAGACCACAGAATAGTCTTTTCTCTCTGTTTGTGGCAGTTGTATCTGATTCCTGTTGGCACCTGTGGAATTGGAGTAGGGCAATCAGACAAGTCTGCAGAGGATGTCCCTTGTTCCTTAGCAGCTGGGATATGTTACTCAACCTCAGTGAGAGCAAATCCTGCCTGGAAAGAACTTGAACATGAGCTCATTGAAATTCAGCCCAGTCATTAAAGTAGTAAAATATTTTGCAGATCTTGAAAAAAGCCGGCCTTAAAAGATGCTGATATCCAGATGTGTACATTGTAGGAATGCTGCAAAAGCTGCAGTCCTTTCTTGAAGCTGTAGGGAACTCCATGGAATCAATAATCTAGTCAAATAATGCATCTATGAATGTCTTTGTGAAGGACATTTCATTTAGATTCAAGTAGCTCAGTACGAGCTGCTAGACCCTATTAATAGATTCTGTTCTTTAGAACTGAAGAAGAGTCATACTGGGCTCAAAATACTACTTCTATTTCTCGCTCCAAAGATGCTGCCAGATCTACTGAGATTTCCCAGCATTTTCTGTTCTTGTTTCTGGAATGGCCGTCCACTCTGGAGTCTTTGGCAAGGCCATATTTTATTCTTGGAAACTCTTCAGTTTCTGCTGCTCCTTTTACGTCTCTTACTACAGGGAGTAGCAGATGGGTATTAACAATGGTGCAAACATTTCACCACATGCTCTCAGAATTGTTGTTATGACAAAGATTGCCAAAAAGGCATAGTGTCCACCATTAAACCTACTTAGTACCTGCTCCTGAAATACTTAAGACTGTTGCCAGCGATTACTTCTTAGTTGGTAAATGCCCTTTAAATGCTACCACAAGTATCTGTTTCTGACCCGTACAATTTATTTACAAGCAAAAACAAGTTTCTTCGAAAGGTCAGCAGGTCTGGCAGCAACTGTGAGGAGAAATGAGAGTCAACATTTTGGGTCCCGTGACCCTTCCTCAGGACATACAATTTATTGATGTTGAATGGTTCTGGCACTAAGAATTTATCGTGCTAATTTGGATAGAGTATTTAGGTGCCATTAACAAAATATAGCTCTGATGTTTACACTTTAAAGATGTTCCAGCCAGTTCAAGGCGGCTGCTTTGTCTTTCTGTATCCAGCTTATAATTAAAATGGCAATAGGTTGATTGTTAGCAGAAACATGGCAGTTAAGCTTTGTATTATAAGTTTCATGATGCTACTTCCTCATTCGCCCTCCAGTGAGGATGAAAGTTAGCCCCCACAGGGAGAATTTTGGACTGAAATCATGGCAGCAGGAAAGCATTCCACCTGCTACCTTCCCCTGTCATTTTGCCTGAATTCCTGTCTCCCAGCCTGTTCGAAAAGTGCTGGTAAAATTCTGCCCAATATATCTGATTATGCTCTCTATTACATTAAGGGATTTGGAAGGAGTTCCAGGGAATCTGTGAGTTTGCTTGTTGACTCACTAGTGCAGGTAGTTTGACTAAGGCCAAGAATTGCAGTCGATGAAGAGTCACTGGACCTTAAATCTTGACTCTGCTTTCTCTCCACAGATACTGTTAGACCTGCTGAGTTTCTGCACTGTGTGTGTTAACAGTGTATATAGAAAAATGTACATACAAAATAGGACTTAATTTAACTCTTGCTGGTGGTGCATGATTCCAAATGTTAGGTTATCGTATATATCCCACTCAACAGAGCAGATGTTTGCTCCACAGCATCTGAACTGTGCCTACCCAGAGAAGTTATGCAAATAACATTAAAGAAGAATTCTATTCAAACTAGAGCATTCAAATGTTGCAGCAAATTTCGTATTTAAATAATATGTAATTCAGTGACAATATTAAGACTCCAAACTTAAGGCTATCCCAAAAGATTAAAGAAAAGTAGAAAAGTAGAAAAACTGCTGTGGCTAAATATTCTTAACTTCAACTCACATTACCGGAATATCACTGGTGCAAATCATTAACCGTGCACTCCTACTGACAAGGTTGTGTAAATAGTGTCATTGGAATTAGTATGGTCTTGGTAGCCCTTGCTAATTTGTGGATAGTGAACTTTCGTTTATCATTTCTGCAAATGTGTGGCACTGGCTGCAACCTCTGAAGTTGCTATCACATGAAATACAATTCATAAATGAAATGCAATGTGTCTGGTTATGATAGAATAGAATCATGTGATATGATTTTAAGGAACAGCAGAGTTAACATGTCAGGTCCAGTGATCCTTCCAGTGCCTACAGGACTCGAAATATTATAACTCTGTTTTCTCTTCACAGGTGATGCCAGACCTGCTGAGTTTTTTTCACTATTTCTGCTTTTGTTTCTGATTTCCAGCATTTGTAGCTCTTTGGATTTTATTCAAATGACCTACACCAATGACTTATTTTGGAACTTATGAAGTTTTCTCAATGTAATAAAATATTCCTTGAAAACAGGTTACATCCAGGTCTCGGAGAAGTAAATGCACAAATGTAAATATAAATTATTTATTGATGCTTTTGCTTTTTAAAGTTTAGTTTGCAAACCCAATTCTGCAAAGAAGTGCCAATCAATACAAACTAGAGAAGGGTAATAGGATGATCAAAATTGTATCTGATTACCTCTTCAAAACGGTTGTGCACTAGGAGCTCAGAGATGATAAACATCAACACTGATGACCTCATTTAGGCATTAGAATGGTTTTCGTTAAAGCATATGACACAATTTCTATTCGAGTGCCCATACTCTCAAATTAGGGATACAATAAATGGAGTTAAGATTTGAGAAGAAATCAAAATACTGCAAATGCTAGAAATCTGATTAAACATAACAGATAATGTTGAAAATTGCCTAACAAGTCAGGCAAGTTTGTGAAGAGAAAAAACACAGAGATAATAATTCACATGTCAGAGACCTGACTTATTTATTTATATTTGAAACATCCTCCTCCTGTTTGGGAAAAGCTGACAGCTTTTCTGTGGCTTCAGTATTTATAGGATGCAAGGTTAAACTGACATTTTGCTGGCATTCAGCTGTTACTGCCAGTGGTGGTGCTGTAACATAAGAGACTGAATGTGAAGAATTCTCTCAATTCTATGTTTAATTAATTTTATGTGATAGAAATATTACTGAAAATGAATTAATTTAAAACTGCAAATGTTACCCGAAAACTGAATTTGAATAAGGAAGTTCATGAAATTCAGTTTGGTGAGTCCATCATTTTATCAGAATAAAATCTGAAATGAGTCAAAGATTTTGAATTCTATACATTCAAAGTCACATTAAAGTTAGACAATTGCAGAAATATCTGAAGGATGTTGTTTGGCCTAGATCTGCTGGTCCTAGCCCCTTCCTAGAAGGATAAACCAGGAAAACTGGGAGTGAATGAGATATACAAGTCTGACCTGTCTTATTTACTTTAAAATGGAGGTTCAATTCTACCAGTGTACTCTTCATGTGTTACTGATTTTCTTACTGATTTTTCCCTTGGGGTTACTTGATGCTAATCATTGTTCTGGCCTTTCTCCATAGCTTTCTAAAACCCTTTTCAATATGCTAATTTCCTCATATTTATGTTAAAATTTGCCTTCATTAGCCACTTGGCATTCCATATTCCAATATTCTAAATGTTGTTGTTGTTTGCTCCAAATGAGCCATGTTACATGATACTCATTTGTTGACCACTGTTGGAATAAAAGGTAAGGAGTGTATATAATAATAATAAAACAGTTTGCCTTAACCCGCATGACCTCAGTGTGCCTTGGACTCAACTTTCTCTCTTCAGCAGTGTCAGTTCTTGGAAACTTTATCAGCTCATATCCATCAGTTCTGCTGGCAATAATATCACTGGACCAGTATTCTGGAAACGCAGGCTAATGCCGTACTGTCACAGGTTCAAAGTTCACCATGGCAGCTGTTCTAATTTATATCGAGTTAATGAATTTGGGATATAAAGCTAGTTTCAATCTAGTAACTGTGGCAACTATCATCCATTATTGTAAAAACCCACTTGGCTCACTGATGTTCTTTAGGATGGCTTTTCAAGCCAATTAGGGATGGATAGGTAATGTTGGCCCTGCAAGCAATGCGAGCAACCCGTGAAAAATAAAGAAACATAGTCATCATTTGTTCAACTTGTGATGTTCCTCATTCTTTAAAGTATGGGAAATCTGTTAGTAAGTCGATTCATACTCTTCCACCAATTTTCGTACGATTTCAATTCTTCCGACAAATGGATGTGAGTATTATATGCTTTGTACATTATCTTCTGGTAAATTCTGTTATGCTTATTCATTCAAGAGGTGTGGACATCGTGACTTGGCTAACAGTTATTGTCTATCCCAAGTTGCCCTTGAGAAGGTGATGGCGAGCTGTCTTCTTGAACCATTGCAGTTCATTCGGTGTAGGTCTACAATGCCATTAGGGAGAGAGTTACAGGATTTCTACCCAGCACCACTGAAGTAATGGCAATACATTTCCAAGTCAAGATGGTGAGTGTCTTGAAGGACAACTTGCATCTGTTCCCCATGTACCTGATGTCCATGTACCTGATGCCTTTGTCCTTCAGATGGACATGGTCATAGATTTAAAAAGTGTTGCCTAAGGAGCCTTGGTGAATTTTGGCAGTACATCTGTGGTACATACTATAGTACACACTGCTACAGGGTGGACAGAGTGAATGTTTGTGGATGTGATGTCAATCGAGCAGGCTGTTTTATTCTAGGTGATGTCCAGTTTCTTGTGTGTTGATGGTGCTACATTCTTCTAGGTAGCTGGGGACTGTTCCATTACACTTCTGGCTTATGCCTTGTAGATGATGGACAGGCTTTGGGGCGTCTGGAGGAGAGTTATTCAATGCAGTATTTCTTACCACTGTATTTAAATGGCTGGTCTAGTACAATTTTTGGTCAATGCTAAATCCTGGGATGTTCATAGTGGGGATCCAATTATGCTAATACTATTGAATATCAATGGGTAATGGGCAGACTGTCCATTGTCCCCTTAATAGTCATTGTCTGGCACTGGTGTGGCACAATATATTTGTTGCTATTTGTCAGCTCAAGCTTGGGTATTGTCCATATCTTATTGCATTTATACATGGATTGTTTTAGCATCTGAGTAGTCAACAGTGGTGTTGAACATTGTATAATCATTAGTGAATACCTCCATTTCTGACCTTATGACGGAGGGAAGATCACTGACAAAGCAATTGAAGAGGCCGGGTTTAGGACACATCCCTGAGGAACTCCTGTCAAACGTCTTGAAGCTGAGATATAATTCATATCCAAAGATCATAATCACAAATGTCTTTTGTGCAAGGTATGATCCCAACTAGCTCCATGACTTGCTGTTCATTCTGTTTAGCATGCAAATATTCCTGTGATGGAGCTTCACTAGGTTAATAGCTCATTTTCATCTTTGCTTTTTACTACCACTGGCAGTATTCTTTGGACGATTTGCAACAAAAAAAACACTGCTAGAACTATACTTATGCAGTTTAGGATATCATTTGAACCTTCTCAAATCATTATATATAATGTAGTCACTGCTCAATGTTCATCAATCTTTACATTCAATACAGGAGAACATATCCTGAAACCCAGTTGCTTATATTTCTTTCAGTGTGTGCATTGGGCAGTACAACAAGGCAAGGACAAAGACATTTATACAATAGTTATTGACTTAACCCTTTAAAAAATGCCTACAAATTTGTATTTTATCTATTATGCCAGAAGTCCTAAGGATAACTCTAAGAGTAGTGTGCATAGTGCATTTCAAATAATCTGCAGGATACCTGTACTATTTATTATTTGAAGACCGGAGTAACAATTAGATTGTAATTTTCTTCAGGCTGGTTAAGATTGAGCAGTTTAACCTGTGAAGGGCAATGTATGTATTTTTACTGCTGCTGAAATATGCTTACATGGTAATCATTTCATTTTAAGGAATAATAATCCAAGTTTTAGTTGATAAATGATGCCCATTTACTATCTAGATTATTTCTTCATGTCCTAGAATATTTGATTCATTTTATCAGATGATGTAGATGAAATACTTGTCACTTTTAAAGCTATATTTTCAAATGCAGATGTAAGCTCTCATGTGGCATCTTGGACGTATATGGCTGTGTCTAACCAGGAGACTAAATTTATTATTTTTTCTCCCAAACTGTCATCTTAGCACAATAATCCACTTGGCCATGAATGCAGCAGAACTAGTATGAAGTTCTGATAAGAGCTCATTTTTGTGTTCAAACGGTCACATTGATGGAAAATATTCTTTGAAAATGAATGTTAAAACATGGCAAGTGATAGGCAGAGCTAAGCAGCCCCACAACTAACAGATTAGATTTCAGCTCTGCTGCCCTGTAACATCCAGTCGGGAATGATAGTGGATAATTAAACAACTCACTGGAGGAGAAGGAGGAGAATCCATAAATATCCCTATCCTCAGTGACAGGAAGACACAACACACCATTGAAAAAAAATAAGGCTAAAGCATTCACTGTAGTCTTCAGCCAAAAGTACCAAGTAGATGATCCATCTTGGCTTCTTCCAGTGGTCCCCAGCATTACGGATACCAGTCTTCAGGCAATTCAATTCAGTCTGTATGATATCAAGAAAAGGCTAGGGACACTGAATACTGCAAAGGCTACTTGTCCTGACAACATTCCAATAATAGTGCTGAAGACTTATGCTCCAGAATTTGCCATTTCCTTAGCCAAGCTGTTCCAGGACAGTTACAACACTCACATCTACCCAACAATGTGGAAAATCGCCCAAGTATGTCCAAAAACAGCAGAACAAATCCAACCTGACCAGTTACCACCCCAGCAGTCTGCTCTTGATTATCAGTGAAGTGATGGAAGGCTGAGTTCTGCCAGAGCCTTTCAGCTCCTGACCTCATTACAGCCTTGGTTCGAACATGGAGAAATGAGCTGAATTCCAGAGGTGAGGTGATAGTGTCAGCCCTTGACATCAAAGTCACCAAGTGTGGCAAAACTGAAATCAATGGGTATCAGGGGACAAACTCTATACTGGTTGCACTCATACCTGGCATATAGGAAGATGGTTGTGGTTGTTGGAGGTCAGTCCGGGAAATTTCTGCAGAAGTTCATCGGGGTAGTGTTCACGGCCCAACCATCTTCAATTTCTCCAACAACAACTTTTCCTCCATCATGAGGTCAGGCTGGGGATGTTTGCCGATGATTGCACAATGTTCAGCACTATTCACGACTCCTCTGATACTGAAGCAGTCCATGTTGAAACCCAAGAAGATCTGGACAATATCCAGACTTGTGCTGATAATTGGCAAGTGAAATTCATGCCACACAAATGTCAGGCAATGACCATCTCCAGTAAGAGACAATCTAACCACAGCCCCATGATAGTCAATGGTGTTACCATCACTGAATCCCCAAGTGTCAACACCCTGGAGTTTACCATTGACCAGAAACTCAACTAGACTCATCACATAAACACAGTGGCTGCTGTGTTGGTCAGATGCTAGGACTATTATGACAAGTAAATCACCTCCTTACTTCCCAAGCCTGTTTGGGACAAGTCAGGAGTGTGATGGAATATGCCGCACTTCCAGCTCCAACAACTCTCAAGATGCTTGGCATGCTCCAGTGGTCCCCAGCCTGCTTGATTGGCACTACATCGACAAGCATCCATTCCCTCCACTGTGGACAAACGGCAACAGCAGTGTGTACTTTCTACAAGGTACCCTGTAGAAATTTACCAAAAACCTCAGACAGCACCTTCCAAATGCACAAAAGGTTCCGTCTAGAAGGACAAGGGTGGCAGATACCTAAAAAGAGCATCACCTGCAAGTTCTTGTCTAAGCCACTTGCCATCCTGACTTGGAAATATATCTCTGTTCCTTCACTGTCTGTGGGTCAAAAGTCTGGAATTCCCTCTCTAAGGCCACTGTGGGTCTACATACAGTACATTGGCTGCAAGAGTTCAAAAAGGTAGCTCATGACCACCACCTCAAGACAGCCAAGACTGGAAAAAATGATTTGTAATTTACATTAAACTTGGTGGTTTCATTTACATATTTGATCTGCAGATCGTATTGGGGGTAAGAAAGAATCTGGAAGGGATATGTATCTTATTCTGCATATGGAATTATAATGAAATACATCTGCCACAACTATTCTGCTCTGTTCTCTATTAGCTATCATGATCAATTCAGCCTGTAGTGTAAATTAAAAATGTAAATAATCAATCTTATTACCTATGAAGAGTTTGAAGTATGACAAATCTTCTAACCAAGGAGATAATATTTTTCTTCTAATCTCTTGTATTTTTCAAACCAGTTTAAAGTAGAAAAGAGAATCAAATGGAAGAATGGTTGCTGATTCAATGATTGCAGTGCCTTCCAATAACCTTGAAATTGTACCAATAGGTAATCATGTATGAATCCTTATTACATCTATAATTCCATTCTATTCAATTAGTAGAGTTCTAAATGCATTATAAACTTTTATGTGAATATATTCAATATAATTTGCTTCAGCTTATTATTGCCAGCATGGGAATTGTAAAAAGGCCCAGTATTCCCAGTGTGAGAGTTGTAAAAAGGCCCAATATGGGGAGTTGATAGATAGAGGGTGTGAGTTGAAAATAGCATACTAAAAATTTGGAGCCATTTTGTGAACCATGTCAGAATTTAATGAGGAGCACAAAAGCTGACGTTTCATGCCTGGACCCTTCATCAGAAACGGGGGATGTGAAGAGGATTCTGAAATAAATAGGGAGAGAGGGGAAGGCGGACCAAAGATGGATAGAGGAGAAGATAGGTGGAGAGGAGCGTATAGGTGGGAAGGTAGGGAGGTGGGACTGACCCACCCCCTTCCTACCTTCCCACCGATGACCTCCTCTCCACCAGTCTTCTCCATCTTCCGTCCACTTCCCCCTCTCTCCCTATTTATTTCAGAATCCTCTCCCCATCCCCCTTTTCTGATGAAGGGCCTAGGCCCGAAACGCCAGCTTTTGTGCTCCTAAGATGCTGGTTGGCCTGCTGTGTTCATCCAGCTCCACGCTTTGTTACCTCAGATTCTGCAGCATCTGCAGTTCCCATTATCTCTGAATTTAATGAGGATTCCTAGTAGGAGCTTTCTCATGACTTTTTGGTATATTAAATGAATAATGTGGTAGTAGGTCCATTAAGTCGCATGAATGTTGCCTATAACTTCAATAAGTTGCATGTTGCTCATTTCAGCGTACAACCTCTTTGGATTAGTCTGAAGCTTAATGCTTGTATAAGGCAGCAAGGCCAAAGTAATATGAAATCATCTTCAATACAAGGTGTTCGCTATAGTATGATGGTTGCATTCCAGCACAACATTGTTTCATAAAAAAATCACACTATAGAAAAAATTAGCCCTATGAGAAAAGTGGGGTTAGCAGCTGCTCAGAAAGATTAGTCCAACTGTAACAGTGACTTCGCAGCTCCTTGTCACATCATCATAACTGTCTTCACTATATTCAGAAAGTGCAGGACAGCTACCCAGGCATCCTGATCAATACTCATCCCTTAGTCAGCAACACAATGACTGATTGTCTGGTCATTATCACATTGTTACTTGTGGGAGAGTGTTGTGTGAAAATTAGCTGCTGTATTTTCTTCAATGACTGCACTTTAACATCCTGAGGTTGTGAAAGGTGTAAGCCTTCATAAACAAGAACATCTTGTTTCAAGTCCTGCCTCTGAACTCAATGGCCAGGGAAGGCACGTTCACAATGTGACTAAAAAGATTGGATATCAATCAGCAAATTCTTCCAGCACTGGCAGTAGTAGACTGTAAGATTGGGAGAGATTCCTGACCAGCCATGTGACTAAAAGAACATTGGAGAATCTACCACTAGTACCCATAGTTCCAAACTGCAGCATATACGTATGTGTATGTTGCCATAGCAACTCAGACTCCTTCAGTGGTCTTATTGTCACACCACAAGGTTTTTGAAGGATATGGAGCAAAGGTGAGAAAATCAGGTTAAAACTTAAGTCAATCATGATCAGACTAATTACTTTAAAAAGGCTGCTGGTGCCTTTTTAGTTTTCTTGCTGGAGCTTCTTACTTTTCAGTTTTAATGAAGTCTGACAGGGAGAATTTCTCTGGGCCTCTCAGAATCACAGCATTGTACAAGTACACTGTAGGTATCTTTAGTAAAGATGCCTACTTGATGGAATCGCATTACAGTCAACACAAGTTTGCGTTTTAGAAATAGTGTTCCCCTATTTATCAATAACATTATAGCCAATTTGCGTCACCGGAACACATGTTATAGCAGAACCCCCTGTATGTGAACTTGGCTGCAATGAAATGCCACTGAAGTAATTGGGAAGCTGTTCATGTGTTAGGCCCATAGGTATTTTTAAATCTCTTGTAATTGAAAGTTGACCACATTCTTTTGAATGCATATGCAATCAAATGTGTATAAAACATAAAGTTTTATTTTTCACATTAAAACTGAAACAATGATGAGCTAGGTATTAAGAATAAAAGCAAAAATAGGAAGTTGCATCCTGAAAATTACAGTATAATTATAGACAGCTGCCAGTAACAAGATGAAAAAATGCTGGTTTTGTTTTGTGTACAGATGCTTTCCAGTATATTATGGTTAGTTCAGCTTCCTTGTTTCAGAATTTCTCAAAGTGATGCCAACAGAAAATCCAGTAATCTATTTCCTATTCCATTGTTAAACTGATGCAAAGCAATATCTACAATTTAACTCTGAGCTAATCTTACAAGGAAAGACCCAAATGCTAAGTAGGAATTGCTGATGATGGAGTCTGAGATAACAAGGTATAGAGTTGGATAGACACAGCAGGCCAGGCAGCACCAGAGGAGCAGGAAAGCTATTTTAGAGTCATCTTCCCTTCCCCCATTAATGGAGAAAGACCTAAGTGCTGTTGTGGCACAGTAGTAGTATGCTTTCCTCTGAGACTGAACGTCTGGCTCCAAGCCCCACCTGTGCTAGATCTGTGTCAGAAGATATCTGAACAAATGATGAAAATAACTTTGCTACTTTTTACCTTTTTGCATTATAGACCATTTTTATCTATTTATATTTCCATACAATATTTTCTATGCATTAATTTGTGCTTGGAAATTGTGCTATGCAAAATAAACCTTTCACTTTGTTATTTCATGGATCATTTCACACTGTGTATAAGGTGTGAAGTGGTATTTTAAAAGCCTTGGTGTAATGTAAATCTCTGTCTCCTACTCACAACTCCCACCCACCCCACTCCTCACCTCCTCTACTTTGCAATGCAACTTGAATTAGGTTCCCTGTGAAACTATATGGCTCTTTCCATTACATATGCCATGGCATCTATTTTAATCCTGACCGGTTTTGGATGGTTGTGGGACAGAGATAAGTTTTATACCTGAAGCATTTGAATTCCTGGCCACATGCAAATGTTGCTAGTCGGCTGACCTGAGGTTAAATGGTGCTAATATTTTGAAGATATTTTGTGGTAAGAATTAGGGAGACATCCTGAGAAGCAGAGGCTGCTCTTTTTTATATGGACTTAGAGGAGCACATTATTGCTCTTTAAGTTGCAAAGGAAATTTTCAAACTTATCTAATTGAAGTTACTCTGTCTTCTGACAAGGCATATTTACGCTTCAACCTGACAATGAAAAGAAGGACTAATTTAGACATTATACTACCATAATAGGACCTTGATTGATTGGTCTAATCCTTGAGGCCTCTCCTTTCATTGGCTGCTTTATAATCCATTGACTGCTCTGTACAGTTTAAAATCAGAAATAATAATCAAGCGTTGAGTTCCTAGTGGGCCGCTCCATGACTCACACTAGTAATTGGCTTAGATCAGCCTGGTGAGTAAGCCACAGAGAATTCCCTGCTCAGGCCTCAGTTAAAACTCAATTGAATAAAATCTGAAAGAACTGCAGATGCTGGCAATCAGAAACACAAAGGCTTAGCAGGTTTGGCAGCATCTATGGAGAGAAATCAGAGTTAATGTTTCTTGTTCAGTGACTCTTCTTCAGAACCATAAACATTAACTCAGATTTCCCTTCGCAGATGCTGCCAGACGTCTTGAGCTGTTCTAGCATTTTCTGTTTCTGTTTGTATCATACACCTGCGGTCTTTTAAAGCTGTAGTTGTAGACTGTCTATTAGTTTACACACTGAAGCTGTCAGATTGGCTGTTGATGTGCAGTGATAGTGTCCCTATTTCTTTGCCAGGTGACCCGGTTTAAAGTCCCACCTGCTCCAGAGATGTGAACACCAATTAGAAAAATATCATTTCTATTGGAGATGGGAAAAGTACCTCCAAAGCAGGAGACTGTCGCTGCTGTAGATAACATTTGACAGTGCGTGACACAACAATATGGACTTATGGTCTCACTGATTTTGTTGATCAGTCTACAAAATACTCAGATGAAAGAAAGCTTTAGAAACCAACTGTACACTGTCACCAAGCATGCTACACTTAAAGGCAGTAAGGACTGCAGATGCTGGAAGCCAAAGTCAATAAATGTGGAGCTGGAATAGCACAGCAGGTCAGACAGCATCCGAGGAGCAGGAAACTCAATATTTTGGGCCAAAACTCTTCATCAGGACTCGCAGAGGAGTAACAAGGGGGTTGCAGTGTGAGAGAGATTCATTGAGCTCTCTGTGGACAGAGGAGGAAAATTTCTTCAAGGTGAGCATCCTTAGAAGAGACTTTGCAGTATGGTTTTCAGTGACTTGGAGACAGTAAGAATTGCAGATGCTAAAGCCAAAATGATTAAATGTGGAGCTCAGAAAAGCACAACATGTCAGACAGCATCCGAGGAGCAGAGAAGTCAATGTTTCAGGCCAAAACCCTTCGTCAAGACCTGAGACATTGACTTTCCTGTTCCTCAGATGCTGCCTGACTGGCTGTGCTTTTCCATACTTCACTTAACATCTGTTATGTCTTAAATTAATCACACAATCTCCAAGTATATGCAGCCAATTTAGCTTGTCTTTTGCAAGCTTTCTGTGGAAAAAATTCCGTCAGTTCATTCCCCTGTTGTAACTCTATAGCATCTAGGCCTCTCAAGTGCCTATCCAATTTCCCTTTGAAATCCACTGTCATACCCCTGCCCCCGCTGGCTGCAAATGCAGGGCATTTTTAATCCTGCAGTAAAGGTTGTTCCTCACATTAGTTGATATTTCTTGCATAGTGTCTGAAATTTGTGTCCTCCGATCTTTGTGCTATCCGCTAATGAGAGCAGATTTTCTTTTTTGTACCTTATCAAAGCCGGTCATAGTCATGTATAACTCTGTCAAATCTCCTTTCAATCTTCTTTAGTGCAAGGAGAACAACCCTAACTTCTCTAAACAAACTTTGTAGCTGAAACCATTATCCTTGGAACTATTCTGGTAAATCTCCTCTGCATCCACTCAGGGACCTACAAATCATTCCTAAAGTGTGTGATCACAACTAGAAATAATACAGATGGTTTAATCAGAGCCTGTTAAACATTCAGCTTACCTTACCTGCTTTTATACCTATATTTACCAAGCCCAAGATAAAATATGCTTGCTAACTATTCTCTCATTGTGCCCTCCAATCCTCAAGAATTCAAGGACATGATCTGCCCAGATCCCTCTGTCCTTCCACGTTCTTTAGAACTATGGCTTTTAGTATATTTTGCCATGCTGTCTCCCATCTACCAAAGTGAATTATTTCAGAAAAGAGGCAGGTGATGCAATCTGTTACTTTTTTCTAAAAGCAAGGAAAACACAAGAGATTGGTGATTTCCATTATCGAGTGCAAAGACATCAATGGGATGTAGTGATGCTGATGTAAAATGTGTCATGAAAACGCCAGTGTCACATGATTGCGTAAAGAGAATTTGAAGAGAGCAGAAGCTCTAATAGGGTTTTTGGAGATTATGTGTTTGGAGAATTTTGGAGAATTTATAGAGAAGGCTTGTGTCCCTACCTCTGTGCCAGAGTTCAGGGTTTACGTTCAATCTCAGGATGTCAGTAAAAATGGAAGTGTGCCATGATGTATCCAAACAACCTAACGTGAAAGAAAACTAAGCTATAAATAAAGAATTCTTACAGAAAGTTCCCTGAGCTCAAGAAGCACAGTGGGAAATCAAAAGTGCTGTATCCCATTTACATGGCAAAATAATGAGCAAAATTATGTAGGAGGGTCAGGCTGAGCAGCCACTAGAGTTTGATGAAGAAGAAGCCCAGGTGCACCAAGATAATACAGAAGGATTCAGATAGAACTTTACACTTGGCTGGAGGTTGTGGGGGTGTATTTGGGGGTGTTTTTATGGGTGGCAGTCCAGGGAACATTCATTGCCACCTAATTGAGGACTGTTTTGGAGAAATGTCCTCAGCATTGGACTTCAGATCACTGTTGCCATATTCTCTCAATCAACAGGTCCACCATCTTCATCCAATCCTTTCAAATCATTTCACATGAAGATCACAATTTTACTAATACCCAATTAGCATAATCACTCCATATCTACAATTAGTGGACCGTGAACAGTGTAGTAAACAGTGAACACAGTGTTAGCCATTTCCCACTTGATTATTGTTGACAATGTCTTGTCATAGAAGCAGTTGTGCTTCTCCCTTCAGGCAGATCCTTTAGCTGCCAATTATACGTTACTTGGTCTTGCAGAGATGTCGTGTCTGTGGGGTATTGCGATAGGAGTTCAAAGGTTGGGTTGGTGGGGTGTTGCGAGACAGTCAGAGCATGCCATGAGTAAACAAATAACAATCTCCTAATCTCCCTCTGTAGCAAGTAAAGGAAGATTTTAACTGAGTGCTGAAAATTGGTTAAAAAGAGAATCAGGACAAAAGAACTTCCCTCAGCCTATAAAACTAATAATCCCAAAATCCTCTGTTCCACATCAGAGCTCCTGATGAAGGGTCTAGGCCCGAAATGTCAGCTTTTGTGCTCCTAAGATGCTGCTTGGCCTGCTGTGTTCATCCAGCTTCACACTTTGTTATCTTTCCATTGGAAAGGGATCTTTACAAATTAAACTTGTTGCAACTGAATGAGGGGATGGGTGAGTATAGGGAGGACCTAATTCATCCTCCTTATCTAAGGAACTTGGCAGTCATGGTATCACATCTGGAACCATAACAAATTAGGGAATCTTGATCTTAATAACCAACATACTTTACTGTAGATGACATTAGGGAAACTGTTTGCATTCCTTTCCTGAGTAGCCAAATCTTCAAGATTAAATCTAAACCATTCAGGAATGAAGTCAGAGAGCAGAGGGCAGATAAAATTTGGAACACATTCCAACAAATGGCTTTGGATGCTATTTGAAAGCTTTAAATTGTACCACCCGTTAGGAAAGTGCAACAAACTACTTCAGTGGTTTGCATGTGATAATTATCACATGAGAAGCATTATGTTGGAAAGAAAAAATTCCAGATTTGATTCAGTGTTGAGTCAGCTGATCTTTCCTAGCAAGAACCATTGGGATAATTAACGCATGTGATTTATTCAGAGAAAAAATAGCCGAAATTCAGCCCTTTTCAATGTCAAGTGAACTCAGCTGGATCATGTGAATAGATCACATGAAAGGAGATTCAATGGCTTATCATGAAAATGCACAAATCCGAAACATTTGGAAGTCTATGTATACCACGTCAACAGCTTTCCTTCATTAATCCTCTCTGTTGCTTCCTTAAAAGATTCCAGCAAGTTAGTTAAGCATAAAAACCAAAAGAACTGCGAATGCTGTAAATCAGGAACAACAACAAAGTTGCTGGAAAAGCTCAGAAGGTCTAGCAGCATCTGTCAAGGAGAAAACAGAGTTAAGGTTTCAGGTCCGGTGACCCTTTCTAGTTAAGCATGATTTTTCCTTGACAAATCCATGCTGTCTCTTCCAAATCAATCCACATTCTCCCATATACTCATAATTATATCTTAAATAATTGTTTCTGGAAGTTTCCTTACCACTAAGGTGAAACTGTCTGGTCTGTTATTGCCAAGCCAATCTTTACAACATTTTTGAACACTCCATCCCCAAATCCAGGAAAGACTGAAAGATTATTGCCTCTGAAATTTACGCTGTCATTTCCTTCAACATCCTTAGATGCATTGCATCCAATCCCAGTGCCTCATCAACTTTACTACCAACTGCATGCCCAATATATCCTCCTCATCAATTTTAAACACTTGTAGTGACTCAATTTCTTCCTCTGCTGACATAGCCTCAGCAGCTTCTGCTTCATACATTAAGACAGATAAAAAAAACTATGTAACACCTCAAATATTCATCTTGCCTCTAAGTTGGAATTTTATTTTTGGTCCCTAATTGGCCCTACTGTTCCTTTTGACACCCTTTTCTTATTTTAATGTGCTTGTGGAAGACTTTGAGATTTCCTGTTATGTTAATTGCAAGTCTTTTATAATAATCCCTCTTTGCTTCTTGTATTTGCTTTCTGACCTCCCTTCTGAAACTTTTTTATTATAACTGGTTTGGTTTATTACTGTATTTATTAGCTAATAATTGTCACAAGCGCAATTTTTCACTTTTAACTTAGTTCATATCTCCTGAGTTGTCCAGAGGGGTTCGGATTTCTTTGTCTTACTTTTATTATTTTGTGAGACAATACCTTGAGAATGCCCAAACCATCTCCTTTTTAACATTTATCAGATACTGTTTCTCTTCCCAACCTTTGCCTGGGTGGCACCATGGCCCAGTGCTTAGCTCTTCTGCCTCACAGCGCTAGGGACTCAGGTTTGATTCCACCCTCGTGCGACTGTCTATGTGGAGTTTGCACATTCTCCATGTGTCTGCAAGTGTTTCTTCCAAATGCTCTTGTTTCCTCTCACAGTCCAAAGATGTGCAGGTGGATTGGCTAGGAATGTGCAGGTGGGCTAGCCATGGAAATTAGCCATGAGTGGAAGGATCTTCAGAGTTTTGGTGTAGACTTGATGGGCCAAATGGCCTGTTTCCACACTGTAGGATTCTATGAACATTGTTCCTCTACACCTGATCTAACTCTGTTCTTGAAGTCCATGGTCCACAAATTGATTGACCGCCATCATTTTATATCGTCATCCTCAACCTTCCATTGTAATGATGATTGTACATTAATTGTTACTCCACAATTACTTGGTCTGCTTGGCCCACCTCATTAAAAAGAACTAGAGTTAAAAAATCTGTCTTTTCCTGTTGGACTGGTCACATACAATTGCAGAAAATCCTGCTGAACACAATCTAGGATTGTTTATCCTTCATTTACGCTCACATTACCACTATCCCAGTTTATATATGGGTAATTAAAGTCCTTTATGATAATTATGCTGATGTGTACACCTCTTTATAATTTTTTTGTATATTTGCACCCTTACATCCTTCCCACTGATTCACAAATCAATTCTTGATCCAGTATGTGTAAATTCTTTCTTTCCTGGTGCTAGTTAAGAAAGTTCTCTCCCACTCATTCAGGTGCTGGTGACAGTCTCTCCCCTCTCCTGGCCATCTGGCTGCAAGTAATTACCTCTGGGTTCTCCTCTCTCCTGCTTCTTGTTTTCAGGCTGTTTCAAGATGCCTTTCGCATTTAAGTAATCTGCTTGTGTTTGCTGATTAAGACTACACTAAGCTAATAAACCTGTGCTAAATTATTGGAGTTCTGTCAATCCCTAAAAAGTACCAGTCATCAAGAGAGAAAAATGAAACAGAAAGTATATAAAAGCTATTTTTAAAAATCAGCAACATTGAAGCAATGTGATATAAATCCTTGCACTGAAAGGAAAGTGCTCTTGTACCTTTTAAGATGTATATTATTTGACTGTAGAGTTTTTTTGCTGAACTGATGCCCTTTTTTAAATAAACTACTTTCATGAACAGGATAACCTAAGCTTATAATGTATCTATTTACATGCTTTCCACTCTGAGTCCAGAGTGGGTGTTAACTCTAGACATTGGGTAGCACATGAAATGTGAGGCAACACTAAGATTACTGTGAGTGGGGTAAAATTCCACACTGTTGGTGTCTGCCAGATTCCTTTTACATTTAGCTTCAATGAATATTTTAATATTGTGGCCTGAATGTATGATCACGTGGTCTGCAAGGTGGTATACATTTGTTATCAAAGGATATCTTGACTTTAAAAAAAAACGCAATACTTTTAGTGGAGCAATCTCTTTACAGTATTCAGAGTTTATAAACTATCTGTAAGGCGTTGTTTAATGGTTCATTTTCTTGCTCTCTTCTTCATGTTAATTATTTCTCATACATACATGATGGACATTTCCTATTGTTAAAGCTGTACTGCCAATGAACTTATTATATTTCTATGAGTTGCCATTCAATTCCAAATATGTGTAAAATTTATAAAATGGCAGTGACTAAGGTAATAGTTTTGTGAATTTTAATTAGTATAATAAAAGTGACTGCGGCAGTCAACATGGCACATTCACGCAATGGATGATAAAATGGTATTGTGACTGGTTGTTATGAAGCCTTATGTTTGCTTTACTGTGTATTGTGTGAAACCTGAGAAGGTAAGCACTCTCTTTGATTAAGATAGAAAGGAAATTAATGGACTTGCTAACACACAGATGATTGTTGGTGCAAGCTGTCTTACACAATGATAATTCTGTACATTAGAACAGAACAGTGTTTTGCTTCATTTAGCGCAAATTCAAAGGCTGCAGGCCATTTGTGGTTTTTGCATCTAAGGTCAGAATTTGATGGCAGTGGTTTTGGATGCAGGAGTTATTCAATCATGCAAGATGACCTCAGGCCAGGATCTACTTCCCACTACATCTTTCTATTCATTTCACGGCATGTGGATGTCGCTGGCTGGCCAGCATTTCTTGCCCATCCCAAGTTGCCCTTAAGAAGATGGTGATAAGCTGCATTCTTGAACTGCTGCATTCCTGCTGCTGTGAGTTGACCCACAATGCTATTAGGGAGAGAATTCCAGGATTTTGACCCAGCGACAGTGAAGGAACATTGACATAGTCCAAGTCAGGTTGGTGAGTGACTTGGAAGGGAACTTGGAGATGGTGGTATTCCCTTTTATCTGCTGCCCTTGTTCTCCTGGATGGAATAGGTCATGGGTTTGGAAGGTGCTGTCTGAGAATCTTTGATGAATTTCTGCAGTATATCTTGTAGATAGTACACAATGCTGCTCCTGAGCGTCGGTGGAGGAGGGAGTGAATGCTTGTGGGATGCAGTGCCAATCAAGCGGGCTGCTTTATTCTGGATGGTGTCAAGATACTTGAGTGTTGTTGGGGCTGTACTCATCCAGGCCAGTTGGAGTACTCCATCACACTCCCAACTTGTGCTTTGTACATGTTAGACAGGCTTTGAGGAGCCACGAGATGAGTTACTCACTACAGTATTCCCAGCTTCTAGCCTGCTGTCGTAACCACTCTGTTAATGTGGTGAGTCCAGATGAGATTCTGGTCAATGGTAACCTCCAAGATGTTGATAGTGGGGGATTCAGTGATGGTAACACCATTGAATGCCAAGGGCCGGTGGTTAGATTGTCTCTTATTAGTGATGGTCATAGCCTGACATTTGTGTGGTGTGAATGTCACTTGCCACTTGTCAGCCCAAGCCTGGATATTGACTGATCTTGTTGCATGTGAACATGGACTGCCCAATTATGTCCAGGGAAGGAAGGCTGGCACATGGACCTCCTGCTCCAATGCTAACTGAAGTTATTAAGCCAGCAAATAAAACTACTTAAGGATCACAACCCACTGCCACTGGTAGCGGTGAGGAGTACCACACAGAAAGTTTGAAAAGCAGTGTTGGTTTATTTGGGGGTTCCTGGGGTGGATGTGGGAGGTCCCTCATTCAATATCACTCAATGCTTAATTGAAAGACTTGGCATTGGGAAGAGGGTTGAGCCAGAGTTAGCTATCTTCTGTCCTTTCAACCATCAGATGGCTAACATTGCAAAACACTTGCTAATAAAAATTACTATTTTCACTTGTCGCCTTCTCATGGGACTATGGTTTCAATTAATGCAACACTATGGTTTCACTGATGGTAAAGATACTTCCAGTTTGTGTTTACTCTCACAAAGAAGAGTGTTTTACTGCTTTGACGCCAAGGTGGTTGGCTTCGAGGCATGTTTCGAATTTTTCTTTCCAATAACCAATTTAAGCCAAACAAAATATTTGCAAGAAGGAAATGAGATATTAGGCCTAAGTGTAAAAGTAAGCAACAATTACAAGGTCAGCTTGATTGTGTGATATGATGAAAGGGTCAGAGGAAGTCACTGGTACAACATTATATCATTTTCATAAGCTTTACTGGCCTAAAATCTATTTATTAATGTTAAAGAGTCAATTGATTATTTAGTTCACATTTTAAAATATTTATTTGGCTAACAGGCATAGAATAAAATGGCAGAAAAATTACTCAAGCAATCTGGTTGCATCTTTGAGAGTTAATGTTATGAACATATGAAAAAGGACAGGAGTAGTCCCCCTTGGCCCTTCCAATGAGGACATGTCTGATCTGATTACTCCATATTCCTGCTTACCCAGAATAGTAATAGTAATCAGAATAGTGGTCAACAGTGACAACTGTGAGAGTGATGTGAACTTCTCTTAGCTTTGGCATGGTCTGTCAGGGATATCTTCTGACAGAGGTTTTCCAGCTTGCTTAGTTTCGTACTTATTGCAAGCATTGCAGTGGTTGATGTGGTCAATGATTTCACTATTCATGTTTGGCCAGTACAGCATATCTTTTGCTTTCCTTCGACTTAAATCAACAACAAATAAAGGCTTCATTGATCCAATTTCTCCTCATATCACAAATCTGCCTTTCCAGAAATCAGTGTGGTGAACATTTGTTGAACACTAAATGGCAACTATATCTTTTCTTAGGTAAGTACAACAAAATTGCATACAACTGTTGTCTTATTGAGGCCATGAACAGCTGCTGTAAGACATCCTCGTTCCTATATTTGAACCCCTTACAATGAAGTACACTGTACCGTTTGCCCTCCTAACTGCTTGCTGCACCTGCATGCATGTTTTTATTGAATGGTGTACAAAGATGATGTAGGGCAGCATAGTGACCCTGTGGTTAGCACTGCCGCCTCACAGTGCCAAGGACCTAGGTTCGATTCAACCCTCTGTGTGGAGTTTGCATATTCTCCTCCTGTTTGGGTGAGTTTCCTTTGCGTGGTCTGGATTCCTCCCACAGTCCAAGGGTGTACAGGTTATGTGGATTGGCTGTGCCAAATTGCCTGTAGTATCGAGGGGATGTGTAGGTTAAGCGGATTAGCCATTGGAAATGCTGAGTTACACGAGTAGGATAGTGGGGCGGGATGCTCTTTGATGGGTTAGTGTGGGCTTGGTAGGCCAAATGGCCTATTTCCACACCATAGAGTATGTATGATTCTCTAACAACACTCTTTGTACCTTAACACTTCCCAATCCATACTGTTTAAATAATTCTCTGCTTTCCTGCTGTTTTCTACCAAAGTGGGTAACTTC
This sequence comes from Stegostoma tigrinum, assembly GCF_030684315.1. Lineage (NCBI taxonomy): Eukaryota > Metazoa > Chordata > Chondrichthyes > Orectolobiformes > Stegostomatidae > Stegostoma > Stegostoma tigrinum. The sequence continues at coordinate 40,091,840 of NC_081372.1, read as the reverse complement.
ACACTTGTCCACATTATGGTGCATCTATCATGCATTGGCCCACTCACTCAATTTGTCTAAATTGCCTTGAATCCTCTATATGAGGTCAACAAATTTGTCATCAGCAAATTTGCAATGATCATTAATGATTCCTCCTCCAAATGACTGCAAAATATTCTGAATATTTAGGGCTGAAGCAATGATCATTGTGGTAAACCACTAGTCATGGCCTTTCAATCCGAAAAGAACTCAGGCATACACAGGTAACAAGGTGGAGAGCTGGATGAACACAGCAGGCCAAACTAGTATTTGAGAAACAAATGAATGCACTGCAACAGTCATGCATTCCATTCAGGTCCAAAAGTACAACAGGAAAAATGATTCAAACATGGCTAACAGAATCAATTAAGGATAAGATTAGAGCTATTTGTGAGAAAAAGTAGGAAGCCTGAGGACTGACAGCAGTTTATAATTTAGCAAAGGAGGACTGGGACATTGGGAGAGAATGAGAATAAACTTACAAGGAACATAAAAGTGGACTAAGATCTTCTGTAAGTAAAAAGAAAAAGATTAGTGAAGACAGATGTGGAGCCCGCAGTGTGTGAAATGAAATGCAAAACAAATAAGCCGCAGAACAATTAAATATTTACTGTAGTTCTGTCTTCACAGAGGAAGTCACAAATAACTTCCCAAGAATGCCAGGGATCCAAGGGTCTGTTGGGAATATAATTTGAAGGAAATTAGCGTGAGTGAAGAAAAGAAGTGCTGGAGAAATTAATAGGACCGAAAGCTAATAAATCCCTAGGACCTGATAATCTATGCCCCAGGGTCCTAAAAGTGGTGGTCATGCCGTAACTTAATGAGTTGGTTGTTATCTTTCAAAATTCTGTAGATTCTGGAATATTTTCAGCAGATTTTAGTGTGGCAAATGTAACCCCACTATTTAAGAATGGAGGGAAGGAGAAAACAGGGAATTACAGACCAGATAGCCTAACATCAATAGGAGGTAAATGCTAGGTATGAGGTAACAGGATACTTTGAAAATATGAATGAGATCATACAAGGCTGACTCAGTTTATGAATTAAAATGATGTTTGATAGCTAGATGAATACAGCAGGCCAAGCAGCGTCAGAGGAGCAGAAAAGTTGACGTTTTGGGTCTAGACCCTTCTTCAGAAATGGGGGAGGGGAAGGGGGATCTGAAATAAACAGCGAGAGGGGTGGTAGATAGAAGATGGATAGAGAGAAGATAGGTGGAGAGGAGACAGACAGGTCAAAGAGGCAGGGATAGAGCCAGTAAAGGTGAGTGTAGGCCGGGAGGTAGGGACGAGATAGGTCAGCCCAGGGTGGATGGACAGGTCAAGGGAGCAGGATGAGGTTAGTAGGTAGGAGGTGGGTATGGGGCTTGAGGTGGGATGAGGGGACAGGTGAGAGGAAGGACAGGTCAGGGACAAGTTGGGCTGTTTCTGGGATGGGGTGGGGGGAGGGGAAAGTTTGAAGCTTGTGTAGTCCACATTGATACCATTGGGCTACAGGGTTCCCAAGCAGAATATGAGGTGCTGTTCTGCAATCTTCGAGTGGCATCATTGTGGCACTGTAGGAGGCCCAGGATGGACTTGTCGTCTGAGGAATGGGCGGGGGAGTTGAAATGGTTCGCCACTGAGAAGTGCAGTTGTTTAGTGTGAACCGAGCCTGGGTGTTCTGCAAAGCGGTCCCCAAGCCACCGTTTGATTTCCCCGATGTAGAGGAGGCCACAACGGGGACAGCAAATGCAGTATATCACATTAGCAGATGTGCAGGTGAACATCTGCTTGATGTGGAAAGCCTTCTTGGGGCCTGAGATAGGGGTGAGGGAGGAGGTGTGGGGGCAGGTGTAGCACTTCCTGCAGTTGCAGGGAAAAGTGCCAGGTGTGGTGGGGCTGGAGTGGAGTGCAGAGTGGACAAGGGAGGACCAGAGAGAGTGGTCCCTCCAGGAAGCAGATAAGGGTGGGGAGGGAGAAAGTCTTTGGTCGTGGGCTCAGATTGCAGATGGCAGGAGTGTCGGAGGATGATGCGTTGGATCCGAAGGTTGGTGGAGAGGTACGAGGGGGATTCTGTTTTGGTTATTATTGCATGGAGGGCGTGTGAGGGATGAGTTGTGTGAATTGCATGGGAGCTTGTCCTTGCCGCCCTAACCTGTCCTTCCTCCCACCTATGATCTCCTCCCATCTCAAGCCCCATACCCATCTCCTACCTACTAACCTCATCCTGCCCCCTTGACCTGTCTGTCCTTCCAGGCCTGACGTATCTCCTCCCTACCTCCCCCACTATGCTCACCTCTACTGGCTCCATCCCCACCTCTTTGACCCACCTGTCTCCTCTCCACCTATCTTCTCCTCTATCCATCTTCTATCTGCCTCCCCCTCTCTCATTTCTGAAGAAGGGTCTAGACCCAAAACGGCAGCTTTCCTGCTCCTCTGATGCTGCTTGGCCTGCTGTGTTCATCTAGCTATCAAACATGATCTTGTTTCATAAATCTGAGTTGGCCTTGTCTGATCTTGTTCATATTTTCAAAGTGTCCTGTTATCTCATACCTAGCATTTACCTTCTACTAATGATGTTCTGTGGCTTATTTGTTTTGCATTTCCTTACACACACTGCGGGCTCCACATCTGTCTTCACTAATCTTTTTCTTTTTACTTACAGAAGATCTTAGTCCACTTTTATGATCCTTGTAAGTTTATTCTCATTCTCTATTTTGTCTTCATACCCAACCTCCTAGTCCTCCTTTGCTAAATTATAAACTGCTGTCAGTCCTCAGGCTTCCTACTTTTTCTCACAAATTACTTGTCTTTAGCTCTGGTCTTATTCCTTCATTGATTTTGTTCGCCATGTTCGAACCGTTTTTCCTGCTATACTTTTGGACCTGAATGGAGTGCATGACTGTTGCAGTGCATTCATTTGTTTCTCAAATACTAGTTATTACCTATCTGCTGTTGTGCCTTTTAATTAAAAACCATAAGACCATGAGGAACAGAAATTAGGCAATTCAGCCCATTGAATTTAATCTGCCACTCAATCATGGCTGATAAGTTTCTCAAACCCATTCTCCTGCTTTCTCCCCATAACCCTTGATCCCCTTGACAAACAAGAACCTCTGTATTTCTGTCTTAAATATACTCAATGACTTGGACTCCACAGCCTTCTGTGGCAATGAATTCTATAGATTCACCACCCTCTGGCTAAAGAAACATCTCCTTATCTCCGTTCTGAAAGGTTTTCCCTTTACTCTAAGGCTGTCCCCTCAGGCCTTAATTTCTCCTACCAATGGAAACATCTTCCCAATTTTCACTCTGTCCAGGTCATTCAGTGTTCTGTTAAGTTTCAATTAGAATTCCCTCTTCTCTGTCTAAACTCCATTGAGTATAGAGCCAGTGCTCAAACATGCCTCATATGTTAAGCTTTTCATTCCTAGGACTGTTCTCGTGAACCTCCTCTGAATCCACTACGGGGTCATTACATCTTTGCTGAGATATGGGACCCTAAACTACACACAATACTTCAAATGTGGCCTGACCAGAGCCTTATCAATCCTCAGACTTACATCCCCGCTTTTATATTCAAGTCCTCTCAAAATAAATGCCAAAGTTGCATTTGCCTTCCTAACTACTGACTCAACCTGAGAGTGTGCCTTGAGAGAATTCTGACCTAGAACTTCCAAGTCTCTTTGCACTTCAGACGTCTGAATTTTCTCCCCATTTAGAAAATAGTCTATGCTTCTATTCTTCTTACCAACATGCATGACCTCACACTTTCCCGCATTGTACTTCATCTGCCACTTTTTTGCCCATTCTCCTAACCTGTCCAAATCCTTCTGCACCCTCAAGAAAACCTGTCCCTCTGCCTGTCTTTGTTTCATCTGCAAACTTAGCCAGAATGCCCTCAGTCCTTTCAACTGGATCAGTAATGCACAAAGAGAAAATTTGTGGTCCCAAAACTGACTCTTGTGGCACGCCACTTATCACCCGCTGTCAACCTGAGAAAGACATTTTTAACCCCACTGTCTGCTTTCTGCCAGAGATCCAATCTTCTTTCCGTGCTAGCACCTTGCCTCTAACACAATGGGCCCCTTTCTTATTCAGCAGTATCCTGCGCGGCACCTTGTCAAAGGCCTTCTTGAAGTCCAGGTATAAAACATATATTGACTCTCCTTGGTCTACCCTGCTCGTTACTTCCTCAAATAAGTCTAACAGTTTTGACAGGCATGACTTCTCTTGATGAAGTCAGACTAACTTTGCCCCTGTTTTACAATGCACTTCCAAGTATTCAGAAATCTCATCCTTCACAATAGACTTTAAAATTTTACCCATGACCAAGGTTAGGCTAATCGGCCTGTAATTTTCAGTCTTTTGCCTTACTCCCTTTTTAAGCACAGGTGTCACATTAGCAATTTTCCAGCCCTATGGGACCCTCCCTGACTCTAGCGATTCCTGGAAAATCACCATTAACGCCTCCACTATCTCTTCAGCTACCTCCTTAAGAACTCTGGGGTGTAGTCCATATGGGCCTAGTGATTTATCCACCTTCAGGCCATTCAGTTTTTCCAGCACCTTCTCCTTGGTGATGGCCACCGTATTTAACTCTGCCCCCGACTCTCTCAAAGCTTTGGGATATTACTCATGTCTTCCATGGTGAAGACTGAAGCAAAGTAATTATTCCATTCTTCAGCCATTTCCTTGTTCCCCATGACTATCTCTCTAGCGTCATTTTCCAGTGGTCCAATTTCCACTTATGCCTCTCTTTTGCCCTTTTATGTATCTAAAGAAACTCTTACAGTCCTCCTTTATACTACTGGCTAGCTTACCCTCATATTCAATCTTCTCCCTCCTTATTTCTTTTATTTTTGCCCTCTGTTGTTTTTTGTAAGCTTCCCAATCCTTTGGTTTCCCACTGCCCTTCGCCACATTGTATGCTTTCTCTTTTGCTTTTATGAAAAACCCTATCTACTGCAGCTAATTTATACTTTATATTGAGTACCTTTAGATATTCAATTTGAACACTCGGTCACACTGCAACTCTATCTCCATAATTGTGTATCACACACAATAATAACACTTTTTACTGTTAATTTGCTAATCTTATTGTCAGTGCTCCACACATTTTGGTTCAGTACCTTTATATTTGACCATCTTTGAACATTTTCACTTATGCTCAGGACTATGGCCCTATTTGTCATTAGTTCCTGTTTCCTATGCCTTCAACTTTTGCTTTCCTCTTTTCTTTCTTTCATTTCAAACCTTATTTCCCTTTCTTGTCTCTCCCTTCTCAAGTTCCCTCATTGTCATTCCAGTTTAAATCCACAGTCCCAGAAAATTGGACTTGGTCCCTTTGGGGTGCAACCCATTGGGCTTGTAAAGGTTACATCTTTCCCAGAGTTAATCCCAATGCCAAAGGAATCTTAATCCTGCTGTTTGCATGATGTCTGCAGCCACATGATCTCGTCCAGTGGCAGAAAGAGTGTTGCCTACATGTTGACTGCCAAAGCCTGGGGAGAGAGCCGGAGATAAAGGGATTCAATGGCAGTTTGAGGATAGGAAGCTTCTTAGAAGAAGATCAGATAGACAACCTGCGACCACAGCAAGATACGAGGATGGCATGTTGCCTCCCTGGTGCCAGGGATAAGGGTTTCACTGAGTAGCTGCAGGACATTCTGAGGAGCAGATTGTGGGGCTTGGTGAGGTGCAGCTAGTGAACACCCAGAGATCACAGCCTTATTTTTGAACCAATTCCATCACAAAAAAGAAGGATGAGGTCCTGCAAACACAGCGTAGAGAGCTGCAAACTACACTAAGAAACAGAATCCCAAAGGAAGTAATCACAGGATTACTCCCAGTGCCACACCCGAGTGAGATCAGTAAAAAAAGAGAATAGCTCTGGACACATCAGGGGAAGTGAGTTATCCAGGGATGTTGTCCATGGTGAATTTGGGACCAGAGGACTAGAATCAAGGCCAGAGGCATGGTTTTCATCAGCCACCTCCCTGTCCTCAATTTGATATTGAATGCCCTTTTCCCTAAGTTTTGATCCATAACCTGGCAGACATCAAGCAGCTCACACTCATTTTGCTACTGGGAGGGATACCTGAAGGCAGGTTTGTATACAGCTGGGTTATTTTGCCCAGCTGTGGTGAGCTGAGGCCTTCAAGTGATCCTTATTCAAGCTCTGGAGAACCTCAGTTAATGAGAAGGTTAGCAGTGTACCTTTCTGCCGAAAATTTAATTAGGAGATGATGGAAGGTGGCAGGGATCAGCTACATCGACAGCTCGCCTTATTTAAGCCCTTCTTGCCACTCACCTCACTTTCTCCAGAACGGAATGATACCACCCAGTATTTACTTCTCTTCAGTCAATGGCAGAATGTAAATTTTAGCTCAAAAGGTTTTTGTGCTGGATTAGAAATAATACTAAATGTTTTAGAGGTGGTTTTAACAAAAAGAAAATACGTGACAAAACTAGATGGGACTTAATTCAAATTCACGATAATTCACAAACTGTCCAATACGGAACCAAGAAACCTGATGGTGCTTAAAACAAGACGGACTGCTGGTAGAATACTAGTGAGGTAGTTTATAAGAACAGTTATTTGAGTGACATTGTTATTCCTTAATTCATCGTAGGGTTCTTATTATACTGTAATAACTTAGAAAGCAAGACTAGAAAGGAGCATGATTTATTTGTTAAATGCCAAAACAGAGCCCTACACATTGCGTATATAGGCTAGACCCAGCCTGCAAACCTATCCCTGGGTCTGTTTTCTGGATATTTTCTCCTCGACCTGTTCAAAGACATTATTGCACACCTTTGGAGCAGATGGGACTGGAACCTAGGCTGCCTGTATCAGAGGTAGGAACACTACTAATGTGCGTCAAGAGTCATTCCTTCAGTCTGTTTCATTTTTTTGTAGTTTCTTTTCTTTATAATCAGAAGTGCTTTTGCAAACAACTGAGTGACTTTCCTACCACAAAACTCACTCTGATATTTTCTGTTGTTTTTTTGAAACTACTAACCACCACAAGTGGTCACCCAAATTTATAATCAAAGCCCATTAAAGGAAATGCAAACCTTTAAAAGTGAGGGGTTGGATCCTCTTAATATTTTTTAAAATTTTCTCATCAGCCTACTCAGAGATATTATCACATACCTCTGTTGTGGGTAGGATTTGAGTATACTTTATTTTTGTTTTTTTTTCTAACATTCTTTTCACACACAACTGAGTGACCTTCCTACCACAAACACAGAAACTCCTTTCATGCATTTTTTAAAAGCTTGCTAAAAACCATCAATAAAATCTGGGTCTACTTCTTTTAAAATTTAACCTTTTTTTTCTAATCAACCTGTTCATAGATGTTATTACATAGCTTGAAAAGGCTCAGGTGATGAGTTCTAGCTGGGAGGCCATTGCCTGTTACCAAAGGAACTCATACTCAATGAACTCCACGATGAGATTAAATAAGGATTCCCCATGGACCTTTTAAGGGTTATTACAGACAATTGACTATTTTGGAAAAATAATTTTACTTGGCTACTTACTGGTATACAAAGAATTATTAAATATACATGGAAAAGATCACAGCAAGGAGTTTTTACTCAGTGGCACTAGCTTTTCCAGTGAAATTAATAAGAACAGCTTAAAATGTTCGGGATATTCACAAAAAAACAGCAACATTGAAATTGTCTTTTGGAACTTTGTAATAATTTAAGAAACTTTGTGGTAGGTATGCTCACAAAATTAGCCACAGCTGATGAATTGATCTCTGTGATGAACTTCTGCTAATTATGCTGGTTTATGGGTCCTCAAAGTAGGTCTTAAAAGGAGCAATTTCTAGGGAAAAAGGATTCTAATAAGCTTTTGTTTTCTATTCATGAAGAAACTCTATGCAAATGAAACCATGGGTAGTTGTTCATTTTGATTATTTAGGATTTGTGTACTCATACAGTGATGAACTCCATGCTTTACATGCAGTCTTCAGGTTGTAAATGGTTTCTGTTTGCCAGTCAATTTGTATGCTAGTTGGAACACAATTCAGGACAATATATAACAGCCAGTCATAAGTACAAGGGAACATTGACACATCAGACCTTTAAAATGAATATTAATACTGATGTATGGGATTAAGTTTGTAAGCATGTTTGTAAATTGGACATTCATAGGTCTGCCTGTAATTGAAATATATGTAAAAACTTAAGTTCTGCTATTTTACTCAAATGCCACCAGGTTAACACTCTTAAATATACCCAGGAATAATTTTTACTGCTGTCGAATTGTAATTGTTCCAGGTAGATTTTAAACAGCATTATATGAATAAGTTTAAATGGAAACTTGAGTCAAGAAACAAGTTCAAAATCTTGCAAAATATGCACTCATAAGACCATAAGACATAGGAGCAGAAAGTAGGCCCAGATCATCATATCTTCTTTCTTTCTAATAAAAGCACAGTTTGCTTGATGAGAGCATCTTCAACAAATGTACTTCAACTTTGAATATAGAACTTCTGATACTGGTCAGAATAGAGAGGTAAGGTGGCACGGTGGCTCAGTGGTTAGCACTGCTGCCTCACAGCACCACTGAACTGGATTCAATTCCATTGTCAGGTGACTGTCTGTGTGGAGTTTACAGGTTCTTCCTGTGCCTGTGTGGACTTCCTCCAGTTTCCTTCCACAGTCTAAACATGTACATATTAGATGGTTTGGCTGCGCTAAATTGCCCATAGGGCCCAGGGATGTGCAGGCTAGGTAGATTAACCATGAGGAATGCAGTAGTGGGTTGGTGGAGCAGTGGGAGGGTGGATCTGGGTGGGATGCTCTTCAGAGGGTTAGTGTGGGCTTGATGGGATGAATGGTCTGCTTCCAGACTGTCAGGGTTCTCTGATTCTAGATTGGAAACTATGTGTGAAGACATCAATTATTTAAATAAGGATGATTTAGCTCACTTTTAGGCCCACTAGGGCTATGCCTCACGTTTGTCAGAGGATATTTGAATACTCTAATGCCATGTCTCTTCTGGTACAATCCTTAACCCAACTGTAATACTTGTGAGGAAGTATGGAAGCAGAAACTTCCTGATTGATGTCAGAAATTGTGTAGTGATTTATGAGGCATAAAGTTTCAAATTACTTATTAATATATTTTTTGCCAGGTTTCATGATGCGGAGAGGGAAACTATTGATCAGTTTGAAACCAATCTAGATTATGCTTCATATATATTGGAATCTTGAGAATTTGGGCAAAAAGAAAGGTGATAAAGTACTACTGGCAGTGAGAAGAAGTCCTTAAATATTCCTTAACTGGTCACTTTGGGACCTTAATTGGCTTATGGATAGTTGGGTGGTCTGCCATCTTCCCCACTACTGGCAAGCTGCAAGATCTGTTATTGGTACATCTTAGGTTATGTTGTTCCTACATCAGAACAGAAAAAAATTTCCTTAAGTGTTAGAGATTTATCCCAGTTTCTGAAGTATTCTAGCTGAGGGATTTGTATGTGTGTTTGGGTGTATGTGATCCAACACAATTGTTGAAATTTGAATTGTGATGAAATTCTGGAGTTTGCCCCTGTTGATCTAGATTAGATGGCTGGAACTGATGTGGGTCACTGTCCTTGACAGCTCACCTTTATCAACAAGGACATTGTATTTAGAATCAACATTTGTCCTCTTTGAAGCAAAGACTGGAAAAGTTTTATTTTGTTTGAGTCTTGAACAACTTTCTCTCAGGTTCATCTATAAAGAAATCATGATAACTAGTTATTGTAAGAAATGAAATATTAGGGCTGGAGCCTTATATATAATCTTTTATGACTGAAGAAGCTCATACATTGCTATCCAGAGTACATTTATTTATCATTGAGTGATGTTTTACTATCTCATTACATGGTGTTACAAATTGACTATTACATTGATAATGGATGCAGAATGATGGGTTTACCACCATGAAGAGTAGCAACTCTGTTTCCCTGCCATACCTAACATTTTCTCTGAATTGCGTTTTAACTGCTTATGTTTTACCCAAGTGATATAAGGCAGGTCAGAAATTTGGAATTCTGTGATATTTCTGGCATGTCAACAAAGAAAATCTGTGATGCTAAACAAGTGATCAGAGATAATGGGAACTGCAGATGCTGGAGAATTCGAGATAACAAAATGTGGGGCTGGATGAACACAGCAGGCCAAGCAGCATCTTAGGAGCACAAAAGCTGATGTTTTGGGCCTAGACCCTTCAGCAGAAAAGCTTTTGTGCACCTAAGATGCTGCTTGGCCTGCTGTGTTCATCCAGCTCCACACTTTGTTATGCTAAACAAGTGAATTGCTTGATCACGGATGGAGTTAAGCTTACTGAATGTTGTCAGAGATAGCAAGAACTGCAGATGCTGGAGTCAGAGACAACACCGTGTGGAACTGGGAGAACACAGCAGTCCAGGCAATGTCAGAGGAGCAGGAATGTTGACATTTTGGATCAGGACCCTTCTTCAGAAAATGATTTTGCAGAAGAAGGTTCTTGACCCAAAATGTCAACTTTCCTGCTCCTCTGACACTGCCTAACCTGCTGTGTTCCTCCAGCTCCATGCTGCGTCGTCTCTGAATATTGTTAGAGCTGCACTTATCCAGGCAAGTGTACAGCATTCTATCTCACGCCTGACTTGTGCCTCATAGATGATGGACAGGTTCTGGGGAGTCAGAAGGTAAGTTACTTGTGTAAACTCTAACCTGCTCTTGTAACCACTGCATTCATATAAACATAGAAAATAGGAGTTGGAGTAAGCCATTCAGCCATTTGAGCCTGCTCCACCATTCAAAATAATCATGGTTGATCATCCAACTTAGTACCCTGTTCCTGCATCACACTATCACCTTCACAATTTGACCAGAGGCAAAGAATAAATCCTGGCCCAGCAAGTGATACCCGATTCCCGTGTGTGAATTTAAAAAAAGTGAATCAAAATCCTGGAACTCCCTTCCTAATAATACTGTGGGTGTGTCCACCGCATATGGCCAGTAGCAAATCCAGAAGGGGTTCACCATCACCACCTCAAAAGTAATTATGGGTGGACCAGGAATGTTGGTCTTTCCATTGATGCCCACATTCCATGTAAGAAAAAGAATACCAAAAATAAAATTGAAGGTATTGTTTTGAAGCAATTTGAATCTTTTCCAAGAGACATGAGATGATTTTATTTGTGAAACACATATCCATCTGAGTTTAATTATATCATTGGTCTCAGTTGTTAGCTCTTGTTTGTATTGTGTGATTGAAGCCCTTGGCTGCATCTATGGGATATTTCCTAGTCATCCAACAAATGTTGGGTTTCATATGGCCTTACGTTTCTGACAACTTCTGTCTTTGTAGTGGCACACCAGCACTTTCACCATTACTTTGGTATTGTTTTGGAGAATGGCTGTATAATGATATCATTACTGGATTGTTAGTCCATAACCTTAGACTAATGACATGATGACATTATCCTGCTACGGAAAGTAGAGAAATTTAAAAAATGAAAGAATCTATTGTAAAATGCTGATTTTAGCAGTAATCACCACGGAACTTATCAGATTGTCATAAAAACACATTTGATTCAATAATGTCCTTCAGGGCACGAAATTTGCAGTCTATGTTGGTCTGCATGTGTATCCAGACCCACAGCATCTTTTACAGTGATGGTGCATCCTCTATATTGTACATCATTATTCTCAGAGGTGGAGGTCTGGCTTGTTGCAGACTGTATTCAGTGTGTCCCCTGATTGCAAGGACCTGTAGTGGAGATTACAAAGTGTCAGCTTGTGGTATACACAAACCTGTTTACCAGTGCTACATCGAGTATGTCTCCTGTGTGCCTTGGACAGATCCTCACCCTATTGTTTTAGTGTTCTGCTCCCACTGTCTAGAACTCAATATTTACCTTGCTGTCTGGCCTGATCGACTAATTCCTTTTCTGCTGAGTACAATATTGTGATGCCAGAGATTCTATCGTTAGTTTTCAAGTGCCCCTTAATGTTATAGAGTCATAGAGTACAGCATGAAAACTGACCCTTCAACCCAATTCATCCATGCCAACCAGATATCCCAAATAAATCCAGTGCCATTTGCCGGCATTTGGCCCATATATTTCTAAACACTTCTTATTCACGTACCCTCCAGAAGCCGTTTAGATGTTGTCATTGTATCAGCCTTACCACTTCCTCTGGGAGATCATTCCATACATGCACCCTTTGCATGAAAAAGTTGTCCTTTTGATCCTTTTTAAATCTTTCCCCTCTCACCTTGAGCCTCTGCCTTCTAGTTTTGGATTCCTCTACCCTGAGAAAAAGACCTTGGCATTTCACCCTTTCCATGTCCCTCGTGGTTTTATAAACCTCTATAAGGTCACTCCTCAGCCTCTGATGCTCCAGGGAAAATAGACCTAGCCTATTTGCCCTCTCCCTAAAGTTCAAACCCTCCAACCTTAGGAACAGCTCGTAAATATTTTCTGAACACTTTCAAGTTTCACAACATCCTCCCTATAGCTGGGGGACTAGAGTTGAACATGGTATTCCAAAAATAACTTAGCCAATGTCCCGTACTGCTGCAACGTGACGTACCGACTCCATGTTATGCACTCTTTTGTCCTGAAGGCAAACAGAAGAATTGAGTACTATTTCAAGAACAGTAAAACCTCTCAGAGAATGCAGACCTCCAATATCTGATGTCATCACCCCAGTAAGTGTTCTACACATGCGCTGTCTTGCAACTGCTGCAGTTGAGCACAAACTGACTCCCAACACATTGGGCCAGATTTTTGACAATTCAGGTTTCATTTGACAGCCCTTCAATAATGGCAGCAGGCCGGATTTCTGGATTCCAAATCTCATTGCCCAACTTTCTAATTCTCGAGAGGCGTTGGGTTGGGTTACAACCAGCACCTAGCACTCCCAAGTGAATTACTTCTGTTGCAGAAGGCACAGCCTACTCTGCTATTTTCATGGAGTCAAAATTGGCTTATAAAGGTTTGTGGTACATGGCGTTTCATGTCTTCCCTCTCAAACAAGATATGGCCATTTCATGCCAATGCACAAAAATACATTCCAGAACCAATGAAACCTACAGTTGTCCTTGGACGTGATGAAAAAAAAGTCATTGGTTAATAATTTTTCAATAATGTGGAAGTGTCGTTTTGCAAAAAGTATCTAAAACAAATCAGCCTTACATCCTGTGGGGCTGGATGAACACAGCAGGCCAAGCAGCATCTCAGGAGCGCAAAAGCTGACATTTCGGGCCTAGACCCTTCATCAGAAAAACCAGAAACATCCAGAGCCGGCAAATGAAAAACATCACTCCGTCCCTTCTGAAAAAGCAAAAGAAATCTGAAATTCCAAAGAAAGAATTCTACTTCAAGAAAACATTTAAGTTCACCTGATTAGTTGCTGAATCAAACAGGAACAGTCATTCAGCAGACAACATTGCATCATGATTACTAAAATCAAAAGATATGTATGAAATAACTTGCCTCCTTGTGGTCTGGAGTTTAGATCAACATAATTGTTGTGCATAATCTATATTTTCCTATCCATAACATATGTCAAATTGTTTGCCTTACTTTCTATCCTATTCATAATGAGTTGATGTGTATTTAGGGTGTTAAAGGGGTAGGGTTTAAAATAGTAGATTAGTGATCCATCTTTTCTTTGAAATTTGTTAAAGAATAAGTTAGTTTACGATAAGTAGAATTATTTTCCCATTAATGATGAAACCTGGTGTGAGTTGCTTTAGTCCTGAATTGCAGTCAGGCAGGTAAATTGATCATCCTAATTACAATTGGTTATGTATACATTTATGACCATTTGTGGAAAGGGGGGCATAATTATTGATGCACTCTTCCCAAATGAATTGTATTGAATAACCCTAACCCTAACCCTAACCCTAACCCTATCGCCCTTGAGCACATCTTCCTCGAATCTCTTCTCTCTTTTGACTACGGGCGAAATATGAGGATAAATAATGAGCTGTGTTTTCATCATCTTTAATTTACAGCTTTAAATAAGGCATTGTACAGTGTTTATGCAAGTAGCATGACTGGCATTATAACTGAAATAGCCCCAGGCAAAACTGTAGCCAGTAGGATTAGGGTGTAAACATGTTGCTAAGTATAGTACTCTAAGTTTAAAACTGTTCATGCTCTACTCTTGTCCAGCTGATCAAATTGAAATCATTGGTCATGTTTTCCTTTGCTAAAATGTTTAAGTGCTGAAACGGGACATGCTCACTGATTCACATAAGGGATTTTTATTTGGGAGCCATGAGATTCCTGTGCTTTGTGCAAATTTTCAATATATTTTTATGCGTTGTGATAGACTTTCATTGTATATTCAAATAACATGCCTTTTTACTGCAGGAATGAAAGTGTTAATCATCCTCAAAGTTTTAATAACTTAACCTTCAAGGCACTCAAAAGCACTTAACCTCCTCCAGAACAAACAATGTGAAATTGATTCAAATTGGACAGCCAATGCTGCCAATCAAACTGGGATGTTGCTGTTTCAACATTTTGATGGTTGCCAGGCAATTGGGTTTTCTGTTACCATTATTGTTAAATAAGACCTCTCACCATTCCCAGACAGCTTGAAAGAGAATCTGCAGGAAGATATCACTAAACAGTCAAGTCAGGTATTCCCTGCGCTGAGACATTACTCAAAGACAGCATGTGATTGCAGCAGCAGTTGTAGCTTTCAGCGGGGTGGGTCTCACACCACTAGTTGGTTGCAGGATCAGCTTTATTTCAAAACCTTGTCACACGCAGGTAAACCGATGCTGCTGGATAGCGGGGAACGTATGACATTTAAATATGATGCCTGGAACATTGACTTCATTGAAATAGTTGACCTGCTGACTCCCACCCACAGCACAATTGGCTAGGCCCCTTGGTTTTGCCTATCCATTTTGCGGTATGCCATGTGTTTGCCCATGCTGAATCATTCTGCCTCTGAATAGAGATTTTGTAGACTTCTTGTTGTACCTCTGGGGCTTGATGTAGCTCCAAGATTCTGCCCTGTTTAGGTGGCATATATGTTGAATGTAGGGGATGGGGGGGCTGCAATAGTGGGGTGTAAAGGAGTGAGTGGATAGGTAGGATGGAGCAAGGACAGAGAGTCAATAAGAGTTGGCTGACAAAAGGATTCATTATGTTAAGCTGACGAAGAGAAAGGCAGATAGTGGGGATCATGAGTAGGTGAGAATAGGTGAGCTGTGCTGAAAGCAGCCCATGCTATGGGCAGGCCTGGTGTGCGGGAATGGATTTGTCCTTTAATTGAGTCTGATGGCAGTGTGTGGAAGAGCAGCTAGAGACTATGCATGAGCAAGTGAGGTGCTGAGGTTTCCCAAGTGAGTGAGTAGGAAGGTCAGAAGGCAGGAAGGGTCAGGTGTTTGGGAGGATGAGGTAGGTGAGAGCCATTGAATAGGTACAGATGCATCGGGCTTAGTGAGATGGATATTCAATGGCAGAGTTAAAGTGGCAGCTGGCCTGAAACTGTGAAAAAGCAGTAGGAAGATGACACTTATGCTTGCGGAATAAAGAAGGTATTTGATCTTTTTACTGCACTGTTAGGTTTCTTGGGAAACAGCACTGACCCCTGATGCAAGTTCTGTCTCAACTGGCTGGACCTTTTGGCATTGACTTGTTCGGTGGTCAGCAGGAGAAAGGATTGCCTTCCTCACTGCCAGTCCAACCACCAGAATCTCCACATTCCTGACCTGGAAGCAAGGAAGTGCTTTGCCTTTCCTCTGCATCATTTTCAGTGCCGTGTATTACAGTGTGAGGGACAGGTCCTTCCTTGCAGCATCAAAGGTCGTGTGCAACTGAGCTTTAAATATAGCTCCAAAGGTGTGCAAACCGCCAAGTTCCGGCTGTAGGGAACACTTCCACCTTGATCATCTTGCATTTCTGGGACAAATGCGCCTGACCCCTCGGTTGCTTTAGATATGAGGTGAAAAATGAAAGAGAACATTTACTATGGGCTACGATGAGCCAGGTGCCATGAAAATCCCTCACTGGCACTCTTTAACCGCAAATATGAAACTTCAGACCAGTGTTTTCAGATGTATAATGGTACTGATTTATAATAAACTATGACAGGGACCAATGAATGTAGTTTCCAAACTATTCCCTTAATCATCAGCAATGAGAAGTAACAACTTTACTTTTTACTCTTACTATCATATTTGGCTTTATTTTGATTGTACAATCTTCCTTTTGTGAGATTTGCAACTGTAAAATCTGCACTCTGATCTATCTGTAGCTGAGGGATGGTAGGAACAAAGGGACTGTCTGCAACATTCAGTGTCAGTCAAGTAACTGTTCACCAGGTACCTGGCACCTTAAATTGTGGGGTGCTGCCACTTACAATCCAAAAATACATGTGGACTAAAGGATTAACTATATCTTTATTCCAAAGTTAGCTCCTAAGAATGTGTGCAGGAACAATGTCATCATAAAGTCAGATGATAGAGAATTTGAACCCAAGTCTCAAAGGTATCAGGGATGTCCTCTCTTGCTATTCCTTGTACGATTGTTATATTCATTAAAGCTTGATTATTTTACAGAACTAATCCACTGATAGTCTGGAACAACCACTTAGATGGTCCCTAAAGCTAATTAATTGAATCATACTATTCAGTCCAAAATGCTGTTTGCAACCTTTTCTCCAATCTCTTTGGAAGCAGAACGATTTCAGGGTAATCAACAGAACTTTGAATGTTTAGTTACAGTTAATCTGCCCTTTTACTCCCAAGACAAATGTATGTTGCAAATACATATTTAACATCAATGTTTTATGGTTAAGATTATCTCTGCGCTCCACTGCTTACATTAGTGCTAAGATTGCACTGTCTACAACAAAATAGAGCATAGTTTTAGGGCAAAATTAATGACCATCATTAACTCAAATATCTTGATCAGATCTGAAATTACAAATGGAACCCAACTAATGCTTTTAAAGCTGAAATAATTGCTAAAAAAATTTCTCAATAGCTTACCTGATCTAAAATAACTAGGTCAGGTGTGTTCTTATTTCTCTGTCTTTAATGCTATTATTACTTGGGATGCAGGTTTTTTCTCTTCGTATCTATTCCTGTTTGATGGGAATTTGTATTTTTAATGGTTAAGTGTTCTTACTAATAAGTGCAAACTTGGTTTACTCATCTAATTCCTGTTTTTAAGGAAGCAGAGATTGAAGTTTTCTTTATATCTTTCAAGTGGGTGGCACAGCAGTTGAAATGGTCCATATTGCTGTCAAGTAAGCTTACAAGACTGCCTGAGGAAAGTGCCACTGATTATGAGGCAGCATAGTTAGATGAAAGTAGCAGCTTTTTAAGTATGAGACAACAAGGTGTAGAGCTGTATGAAGTCAAGCCCTTAGACCATGTACTGACAGGAAAAGGTCTTTGAACTGATTCCAAAAAGTTGACTGCTGTAGCAGCAATGCACTGACCATCAGATGTAAAAGTAGTACAATAATTTGTTGGATGCGTTGACTATTTGATAAAATTATTGTCTGATTCATCAGAGCTATTCTGCTAAGGATATGCAGTGGTATTTAGGCACTGAACAAATACCCAGCAAGGATATTGAAGTGAACAGACAAATACGCCATTCAAATCAAGTGAACCAGCCAATGAGGTGGAACCATTTGACTGTTTCAAGAACTGTTAATGAAATGAGAGCCCAATAAAATCAAGGATTGTTGCTAATAGTAACATATTGGGCATACAGGGAATTGGCAGCCCAAGATGATACATTGTACAAAGGAAATTGAGTCACTATCCCATAAGAGTTGAGAGGAGAGAGGCTAACATGCATTCATGCAAGCCACTGAGGAATTCAGTCAAATCTGAGGTAAACAAGAGATTTGCTCCATTGGCCAACAAGAGCAATAAAACCAAGGAGGACATCAGTCCGTGCAATGCTTGCAATGAGTACTGAAGTAAGAAAAATAGAGAGCTACTAATGACACATGGATAATCATGGATGAAGGCGGGGATAGACTTCTTTTGCAAGAACTAAATATCTTGTCACCATAGGCTACCATTTTGATAACTGGGAAGTGGACCTTAGAAACTCAACACCATACAATATCTCCACACTTTCCTCAGTCAAATGGGAAGATTGAGGTGACAATGAAAGTCACCAAAAGAATCATCAAGAAATTGAGAAAATCCTGCACAGATGTATGCAAGGCAATCTTTGAGTGGAGAGACACATCTGCTAGAAGCATGGAAAGTAGTCCAGTGTAAAGATTAATGCCACACCACACCGACTATATTCTTTCAATAGCAAATAAGCTAGTGAAGCCAGAAATTGTATCAGGCATGAGTGACAAAATCAATGTCAAATGGCAGAATATCAAACTTTATTTTGACAAGGCTGCTAAACCATTGCCAGAATTGAACACTGGACAGCCAGCCTGTCACAGTATAAACTTTCAATAATCTCAACAACAGTCAGTCCCAGTAACAATGGTGTGACCTGAGTGCAGTACTCTTTCCTACATGACGGGAGTGAACTATCAGATATACAATCTCAACTGCAAGCAAATACTCAGAACTGGAAAAACTGTTTGCAACTGAATGTGGCCAGTCAGGAAGATGTGAGCTCACCACCTGCACAGTTGAATGTGGCAGCAACAAATAACACGGGAATGATATACTTTTGGACAGAACATCACCCAGGTAAATGGTCAGCAATATGTAGGCATGCCATTAATAAACCAGGAAAATTTATTGGCAATATATGCAATGTATATGCAGAAGTGGATGAGAGTAATTAACTGCTCATGCATGGGAACTGTTATCTGTGTATTTGGTAACATAGGTAGATCGAAATGTGTGTGATAATGCATGCAATATTTTATGTAAAAAGGATGTGTTGGTCTAGAAATACAAGCAGTACAAATGTACTGCCAGGCTTGCCATAGTCATGTGCCCTCTACCATGAAGCATTGAGTAGGACTGCCATCTTGCAGGCAGTGTTATTAAGACACAGTATAGGCCAGCCTGGTATCCTGAGAGCTCGTAGCATATTTTAAAAGTACAGTTACTTTGAGAAATTGCTTTGCACTAGATTAGTTTTGGAATTGAGGTGATTGAAAGTACTGTTAAATTATTATAAAATATAGTAGGTATCTTATCACAAATAGAACATAGAACATAGAACAGTACAGCACAGAACAGGCCCTTCAGCCCACAATGTTGTGCCGACCATTGATCCTCATGTATGCACCCTCAAATTTCTGTGACCATATACATGTCCAGCAGTCTCTTAAATGACCCCAATGACATTGCTTCCACAACTGCTGCTGGCAACGCATTCCATGCTCTCACAACTCTCTGCGTAAAGAACCTGCCTCTGACATCCCCTCGATACTTTCCACCAACCAGCTTAAAACTATGACCCCTCGTGCTAGCTATTTCTGCCCTGGGAAATAGTCTCTGGCTATCAACTCTATCTATGCCTCTCATTATCTTGTATACCTCAATTAGGTCCCCTCTCCTCTTCCTTTTCTCCAATGAAAAGAGACCGAGCTCAGTCAACCTCTCTTCATAAGATAAGCCCTCCAGTCCAGGCAGCATCCTGGTAAACCTCCTCTGAACCCTCTCCAAAGCATCCACATCTTTTCTATAATAGGGCGCCCAGAACTGGACGCAGTATTCCAAGTGCGGTCTAACCAAAGTTTTACAGAGCTGCAACAAGATCTCACGACTCTTAAACTCAATCCCCCTGTTAATGAAAGCCAAAACACCATATGCTTTCTTAACAACCCTGTCCACTGGGTGGCCATTTTAAGGGATCTATGTATCTGCACACCAAGATCCCTCTGTTCCTCCACGCTGCCAAGAATCCTATCCTTAATCCTGTACTCAGCTTTCAAATTCGACCTTCCAAAATGCATCACCTCGCATTTATCCAGGTTGAACTCCATCTGCCACCTCTCAGCCCATCTCTGCATCCTGTCAATGTCCCGCTGCAGCCTACAACAGCCCTCTACACTGTCAACGACACCTCCGACCTTTGTGTCGTCTGCAAACTTGGTGACCCATCCTTCAATTCCCTCGTCCAAGTCATTAATAAAAATTACAAACAGTAGAGGCCCAAGGACAGAGCCCTGTGGAACTCCACTCACCACTGACTTCCAGGCAGAATAGTTTCCTTCTACTACCACTCGCTGTCTTCTGTTGGCCAGCCAATTCTGTATCCAAGCAGCTAAGTTCCCCTGTATCCCATTCCTCCTGACCTTCTGAATGAGCCTACCATGGGGAACCTTATCAAATGCCTTACTGAAGTCCATATACACCACATCCACAGCTCGACCCTCATCAACCTTTCTAGTCACATCCTCAAAAAACTCGATAAGGTTTGTAAGGCATGACCTATCCCTCACAAAGCCGTGTTGACTGTATTTGATCAAGCCATGCTCTTCCAGATGGTCATAAATCTTATCCCTCAGAATCCTTTCTAACACCTTGCAGACGACAGACGTGAGACTTACCGGTCTATAATTGCCGGGGATTTCCCTATTTCCTTTCTTGAAGAGAGGAATTACATTTGCCTCTCTCCAGTCCTCAGGTACGACTCCAGTGGAGAGCAAGGATGCAAAGATCTTCGCAAGTGGCGAAGCAATTGCATTTCTCGCTTCCCAAAGCAGCCGAGGACAAATCTGATCCGGGCCTGGCGACTTGTCAATCTTAATGTTTGACAAAATTTTCAGCACATCAGCTTCGTCTATCTCTATCCATTCCAGCATGCACACCTGCTCTTCAAAGGTTTCATTCACTACAAAGTTGGTTTCTTTCGTAAAGACAGAAGCAAAAAACTCATTTAGGGCTTCCCCTACCTCCTCAGGCTCCACACACAAGTTCCCTATGCTATCCCTGATCGGCCCTACTCTTTCTTTGACCATTCTCTTATTCCTCACGTAAGTATAAAATGCCTTTGTGTTTTCCCGGATTGCTTCTGCCAAGCCTTTCTCGTGCCCCCTCCTGGCTCTCCTCAGACCATTTTTGAGCTCCTTCCTTGCCTGCATGTAATCCTCTCTAGCTGAACTTGACCCTAGCTTCTTCCACCTTATGTAAGCTACCTTCTTCCTTTTCACTAGAAGCTCCACCGCTCTCGTCATCCAAGGTTCCTTAATCTTACCCCTTCTTGCCTGTCTCAGAGGGACATATTTACTCATCACTCCCAACAACTGTTCCTTAAACCGTCTCCACATGTCTATAGTTCCCTTACCATGGAACAACTGCTCCCAGTCCATGCTTCCTAACTCATGATGCAGGATTCTACATATTGGTCAGACACAATGACATGCATTACTGCGCAATTTTAATTAAATTTTTTTATGCTTAGTTATGCAACATGAAAATATGAACCAACAGTGAAACAAGTCCAGTTTGTATCAAACTAAATTAAAAAAAAATCACTGTACTACACCAGCTGTTATCTAAGCAGACGTATGCCCCCAGTCTTGCTCAGACTGGTGTACACTTCAGAATAGCGTACAGCAGCTCCCAGTTGAAAGTTACAGTAAATGTGATTGCTGGGAGTGTGGGAAGAGAACAATGTGGCAATTGTTCTGTCGGTTTAAAAATGATTCTTAATACAACTTGCTGACGCCATTTCCATATTTGCAAAAGAAAGATTGGGTTTCCCATCAATGCTCAGCGGATCAGCTGACTTCTCAGCAGTATGTCCAGCAAAATGTTCCTTGGTCTTGAATTTGCATATTAGATTAGCTAAGGTCACAGGGTCATTTTTTTCCCATCCCCCCCACCAAAGATTTGAGGGAGAAAAGCTATATCAGGCCATAAAATCTGGGCGGAAATGATTGGCATTTTCTTTGTTCCTTTTATTTAAGCAACGGTTTGTACTCAAGTTAAGCAAGATTAACAGTAAGTCCACCTCAAAGTGGAGAGGAAAAGCAATTTAACTGAGTCTGCCAATTCAACGTTGACATTTGGAGCCATACTTCCCCATTTCATATTTAGATGTTTTAAGTTGAAGTTAACAAAAGGACTGAACTTACATGACATTGCAATGGTTTAAGACCTGATTAGACTTAGCCCTCTAATGTGTGATATCTATTCAAATCTGTTATTTTCGACTTTGGAACTTTGGTGTGTGTTATGTGAGCTTAGGCAGCTGAAAGGTTATAAAATTTATTTCAATGTCACCGAGTAGTGGAAAGGGAAACTATCTGAATAATGGAGAAAGAGCAAAGGAGGGGTACTGATTGGGATTAATCTTTTCAAGGCTAAATGCATCCTCTGCCATATGATACTATGGCTGGTGCACTTGATTGCTATCCAGCAGTTCCCTCTGAAAAAAAAATGTGAGTTTGTGAACGTCTCATATTAAGTCTCAGCAATAAAATAAACTGAAAACCCATCAATATCTCTGGAAGCAATAGACCATGTGATTTAGTGACTTCAGAGGAAATAGAAATAAACTTGAAAGACATTCTCAGCATGTCCGAGTTCTCTAGCCACAAATGCCCTCAGGATAATCCACCTGTACTCTCTAGGCCAACAGGCTATACTATCTTTCCCCAATTCTTGACATAACATGTTGCTATTGTTGAATGTGGGAGCATCAGATGTTGTGAAGTCTTCACATAGCTGTTCATGTTAACCTTTGCTTTTAGGACCAGACAGAGGCTGCTTAATTTTGAGCAACAACAATTTTATTGTCAATTAATGGTCAATTGGATCTATTGGAACTCAGTGACAGTTAAGCCCGAACAAAGACAATGTTGCTGGAGAAGCACAGCCGGTCAGTCAGCATCTGTGAAGGAAAAAACAGAGTAAACATTTTGGGTCCGGTGACCCTTCTTCAGAACAGTTAACAGTTAAACGACAGTTAAGCCCTGTCTGGCTTGTTGCACCTAATCCTACAGTGGTCCGTCACTCAGAAGGTTATGTTCCTCCCATTAAACCCACTCATCTTCCTCAGTGAACAACTGCTGCCTGTCTCCCAGCTCTTCACATTCTAACTCATCCCTCTCTATCTGCTCTAGTGCACGCAAAGGATTGTACAATGCTCTATATTTAGAATGTCTTACATGAAATGTCCCTCCTCCCCAGATCTATCCAAGCACCAGAACCTCTAGAATCTTCAGGAGGTCTGTGGTCTGCTCCCCGATGGCCTTGGTAAAAGAATGAGCAGCTGTGTATGTATGCCTGCCCTTAGTCGTGGGGTTTGTTAAATAGAGACATCAGCCATGACTGGGGGTGGGATGTGTATAAATCATCTGGAACCCTCCTATGTAGCCTGAGGAGATCTGCTGCTGTGCCTCTTTCATGTAAAGAGCCTGCTAGAGGTTTCAGCTGGCCCTAGTCCTTGTCTTGCTACTGATTTTTCCTCCTACTTAATTTCTATGTGCCATTGTTAAAATATGGCTGCTGTAAGAATTACTGTAAGTGGGGAATATCAGAAGCAAAACGGCTCCTTAGCAATGTGAGCTGTCATCAGTCACGGCACACACAAATGAGATTTTACCAGCATTGTTGATACAATGGGACATGGAGGCCACAGATAGGGAGGGACATGGGATGTCTTCACATAGATTTCTGACATATCAGACCTAATTCACATGCATGCAGCATGAACCATGTCACTCAACTCCCAACCCCACATCATGTGAGAAAGGTCACCTGGATTACTTCTGCTGTACAAATATTATGAAGAGGCATTTGTAATGATCAATGTCATGGTCAGCATTGCTCATGCCTGAGATTTGTGGGGAATATAATTGATTAAAGCATGTCGTGTACTGGACTTGAAACATTAACTCTGCTTCATTTTCCACAGATGCCGCCAGAGCTGCTAAGTTTCTCCAGCACTTTCTGTTTTTGTTTCAGATCTCCAGTATCCATGATTCTTTGTTTTGTTATTATGGTGAATCTTGTGATTGCAGATGTCTCTAATTTGGAATATTTGAGTGGCTGGCGAATGCGATTGTCCCTCAAATGGCCTCACAGTGGATTCCACTCCCACAGACAAAGATATATTCTCCACCCACTCTCGTTGTGCTGGAAGCCTTTTTCCATATTTATTGTGCAGTTGAGAATCAGATGAAGGTGGAAGGCTTCACACACACACACACACACACACACACACACACACACACACACACACACACACACACACACACAAACACCCTTCATGCTCCTTTCTGCGAAACAGTCTTTGTCAACCCTATCAACTTTGAACCTCCCCATGTTTCCACCCAATCTTTTCATTTAATTATTCATCTTGCCAGTTTGTACCCTAAGACCAAGACCTGCTGACAGCAATGCTCGACTGTCTCACCATCAAGCCAGGATAGCAGTGACCATCGGTAATACCTGCTCCCACAATACTCAGTGCCCTTCCATTCTATATTGTCTCCCATCC
Source organism: Stegostoma tigrinum (assembly GCF_030684315.1). NCBI lineage: Eukaryota > Metazoa > Chordata > Chondrichthyes > Orectolobiformes > Stegostomatidae > Stegostoma > Stegostoma tigrinum. Next base: position 40,067,420 of record NC_081372.1, on the reverse strand, counting down.
TGATAGTGGTGATGTTGCTGTTCCCACTGATTGTCCTCTATGTGTCACAGCTTTCTGACTCCAATCACCTCACTTGATTTCCCCAATCTCCCCAGTTCAGCAGTGCATCCTGATAATAATTTCCCTTCACATTTAGTGCACACATCCCCAGGACTGACTGTAGCCCACCTGCCAGACCAACTTGAGAGGATACCCTGAATGGTGACAGACCAGACCCTTGACTGATGCCTGGGCAGCTCCCTGACTTACTTATCAGTACCCCTCAGACTAGTTAGGATCAACTTACAGGACTGAATGGGGCTCAGTTTCTGGTCCATCAGGATATGGAACCCTCAACCCTGAACAGGCGAAGCCACAAAGTGACAGTGGCAAATTCACTGGACTGAAATCGGACAATATCCTTGACTGTGGTGGTATTCCCCAATTGAACATACTCACCCTTGACTGGACTCAGGAACTAATTCCCCTAGACATTTAGACATGGACAATTGGTTGAAACACCTTTGTTATGTTTTGCTTGGCACAAGGTGTAGGTATGACAACTCAAAATGCAAACTGTTTTGATGCATAAGATGGATGTCTGTCCCTGCAAAAATAGCCCGGCAGCAGCATTTCAGGGTGAGGTGTTGGTGAGCAATGAAGTGCTGAACTCTATTATAAATTAGTCTGAGAAATGCCATGATAAGGTGGTGAGGCGGGTGCTTTTCAGGTGCCTTCTTCCATGGATGGAGACTGCAGCTGGTCGCTGCCCATTGACTGCCCTGAGGTGTTGTGGACTGCTAACCAAGACGGAGACCCAGAAAAAATAGTGAGCTGCAACCTCCTGGTACGTGCTCCACTTTTCAAGTGGAGAACCAAAACTGTCTAGTTTCTCACCAGAAGCTGGCAAAACAGCAATCAGCATATAAATGAGGTGGGATCAGGTATTGTTAATACATTCAAAAGCACCCTCGACATTGAAACCTTTGAACAGCCTTTGAAACCTGTGGAGGTAGATCAGATTTTTTCTGGTGACAAGAATCTCTTTTCTTCATTCGTGCCGTATCTCCCAATTTTCTCTCCATTGACTGTGCTGCTCAGACACTGAGAAAATTCTGCCCTTAGAAAGAACAACCTTCTGAGTTAAAAACTAATTGATGCTTGTAGTGGCCTAAATCTCCAGAAACAATACACATACCTTGACATGTTAAGATTATTGAAAATAATTGTTCCTTCTCCCTGCAGTAAACTATTCTAAATTATTTTTCTCAACTTTGCGTTATGCAAGCCCAATATTTTCATTTCTCATTTACAGTGCGGAGACTGCATGGGTACAATTCTAAAATCAATGTGTGCTTTCCAAATTTCCACATTTTCAATATATCTTACTCAGTAAAAATGCAAACGTGTAGCAAAGATTGTTTATAGCTTACATTCTGACAGATATTTTTGTATGCACAATTGAAAAAGCCCATATCTACACAGGAGAGGGCATTTATATGAAACACATGGCCATTGATTGATAACTGTTGATGTAAAATATTTTGATTCTTGAACAGTCTTTCTACAGCTGAATATTACAGTTTTTTTTGAAATGTAAGGCCTTGGATACAAATCTTGCTTTGAATTTCTGTAAACTTCATATTTTGCTTTCACACTGAGTTTGATTTTAAAGGACGACATTTAAAATATTTTTTCTTCTTCCTGCAAGTTTCCTAAAATGTTGCAACTTGTCATCTTCCGTATGTCTTCATTTATCTAATAATCAACAATGTTTATTAGGTTGCAGCGACCTGTTTTCATCCTTCACTATAATGCTGTTTTTTTTCATTTGTCCATGGGACCTGTGCATCACGGTCAGTCCAGCATTTATTCTGCAATCCTTGTTGGAGAAGCTGTCAGCTAGTTACCTTCTCGAATGGCTGCTGCCCTTGAAATGTAGAGAAATGCACAGCATTTGTATGGCTGGCTCAGTTCAGTTTCTGGTCAGTGGTAATACCCAGGATGCTGGACATTGTGGTTCTCACCTGGAGGTTAATCCAAGCACTGATAGCAGCAACAGCAACAGAACTATGGAGATGGAACCTAGGGTTCTTCAGAGCTGTTCTGAAGAGGGGTTACTAAACTTGAAATGTTAACTCTGTTTTCTTGCCACGGATGCTGCCAGACCTGCTGAGTTTTTCCAGCAATTTCTGTTTGTCTTTCTGATTTCTAGTGTCTCTTGTTCTTTCAATTTGTAGCAGTACGATAAATACCTGAGGAGGAGGGCCAAGACTGAGGTCAGTCTGAACAGCAACAGAGGAAAGGAGAGAAAACCTGGCAGTGAACAGCAGCACCAGGATAAGTACCAGAGGAATGGGATCAGTCAGAGCGAACATGGAGTTGAATCTAGGTGCAGAGCATCAGAGGTGACATAATGACTCAAAATGTGACCTTGACAGAGCTGTTCAGGAACCAGGAATGCAGACTGAGTCAGAAGTGCATGTAGAGAGATAACGTATTTACGTTTTTGTAGTTGTGATCTGTTAGGAAAAGACAGCAGGAGTTAGAAACCTTAGTTTGGTAACAAGAGGGAAGGTTGTGTAGTCAGTCGGGATTATTGTCTGCAGTTGTTAGGACTGATTAAATTGATAAAGCTTGAAATGGGAGTCCCCTGTGGCCATTCCCCATTCTATTAGTTTTAGTCTTTTGGGTACTGCTTGGTGGAGAGAGGGGGGTGGTGGTGGCCTTTTAGGGGAAAGCAACAGCAGCAGCCAGATCAGAAGCATCATGATTCTCACTGTTGGAAGGCAGGAGGATTGAAATGTAGATGAGCAGCAGTGAAAGGGGATTCAATAGTCAGGGGCACAGATGGGCATTTCTTTGGCCGTGAGCAACACTTCAGGATGGTGCGTTGCCTCCCTGGTGCCAGGGTCAAGGATGTCTCTGAGCAGGCACAGGATATTCTGAAGGGCAGGTTGAGCCATGGTACATACTGGTACCAATGACATAGGAAAGGGAGTTCAGCGAGTTAGGTCGGAAGTTGAAAAGCCAGAGCTCAAATGTTGTAATATCAGGATTACTTCCTGCACCATGTGCCAGTGAGGCTGGGAATAGGAAGATAACACAGTTAAATACATGGATAAAGAAGTGGCGTAGGAGGGAGGGCTTCAGGTATGTTGATCTTTGGAATATCTTCCAGTGCAGGTGGGACCTGTACAAGGAGGATGGGTTGCATCTTAACTGGAGAGGCCCCAGTTTCCTGGCAGGGAGGTTTGCTAGTGTCATTCAGGAAGTGTAAAATTAGTATGGCAGAGGGGTGTGAACTAGAGCAAGTAGAATGGCCAAGGAGGAGTCAAAGACTAAGGCCAGTAAGAATAAGAGGAAGAATGGACAGGGAGATGTTACTGAACACAGCAGGGCTGGCAGTCTGAGGTGTATTTGTTTTGATGCAAGGATTGTGTCAAGTAAAACAGATGAACTTAAAGCATGGATTAGTGCATCTAACTATGATGTTGTAACTATTATAGAGGCTCGGTTGAGAGAAGGACAAGACTGGCAGCTTAATGTTCCAGGATTTAGATGGCTTAGGTGAGATTGAGAGGGACATAAAAGAGGTGGGGGAATTGTGTTACTGATACGGGGGAAATATTGCAGCTCTACAGGGGGAGGAAACCTTGAGGGCTCATCCAGTGAGGCCATATGGGTAGAACTCGGGAATACGAAGGGTATAATTACATTGATGGAATTGTACCTCAGGCCTCCCAACAGTCAGTGGGAGATAGAAGAATAGTTCCATGGACAAGTTTTAGAAAAATGTAAAAACAACAAGGTTGTTGTTGTGGGTCATTTTAACCTCTCCAATATTAACGGGGACTCTCTTAGTGACAGCGGCTTGGATAGAGGGAATTTGTTAGGTGCACCCAGAAGGATTTCTTGAAACAATATGTAAATTGTCCAACTACGGAAGGGATCATACTAGATCTAACATTGGGGAATGAGCCTGGCCAGGTGATCAAAGGTTCAGTGGAGGAAGCATTTCGAGAACAGTGACTATAATTCTATAAGTTTTAAGTTAAATATGAATAAGCATAAGAGTAGTCATCAGGTGAAAGTACTAATTTGGGGCAGAAACTGGGGTATGCAGATTGGGGGCAGCTGTTTGAAGGTAAATCCACATCTGAATGTGGGAATATTTTAAAGGCCAGTTGATTCGAGTTCTGGACCAGCATATTCCTATGAAAATGAAGGTTAAGATGGCAAGATGCTGGAACATTGGATGACAAGAGAAATTGAGTCAAAAAGAAAAAGAAGGCACAAGTAAGATTTAGGAAACTGATGATACACAGAGCCCTTGAACGTTACAAAGATAACAGGTGATACATTTTGGAAGATCTAATATAGGAGGAAACCTTACAGTAAATTGCAGAACCCTGAGTAGCATCAATATATAGAGCAATCTAGGAGTACAAGTGATCAGTTCTCTGAATAAGTGAATAAGGTGATCAAGAAGTCATATGGCATGCTAGCCTTCATCAGTCAGGGCGCAGAGTATAAATATTGGCAAGTCATGTTACAGCAGTATAGAACTTCCAGCAATATTTGGAGTATTGTGTACAGGTCTAGTTGTCCACACTACCAGAGGGATGTGGAGACATTGAAGTATATACAGAAAAGTTTTACTAGGATGTTGCCAGGTTTGGAGGGGAGAAGTTATGAGGAGAGATTGGGCAAACTTGGCTTGTTTTCACTTGACCGTTGAAGGATGAGGGGTGACCTGATAGAAGTTTACAAAATTATGACAGGCATGAATTGAAAGAGTAGTTTGAGTTCTTTTCTCCAGGTAGAAATTTCAATTACTAGGGGACATAGGTTTAATGTAAAAATGGGTAAATTTAAAGAAGATGTCAGAGGCCAGCTTTTTTTTGTACAGAGGGTAGGGAGTGCACTGGTCATAGGAGGCGATGGAGGTTGATACAATTGCAACACTTAAGAGTCATCTTGACAGATACATGAATAGGCAGGGAATAGAGGGAAATGGATATGTAGAGGTGAAAAGGTTTTTTTGTTTAGAAAGGCATCATCAATTGGCACAGTCTTGGTGGATTGAAGGGTCTGTTCCTGTGCTGTATTATTCTATTTTCTTCATTCTTTGTAGAGTACATTCTGTGTCCTCGACACCCTCAGCGTTTCTTCCAAGTGGTGTTCTACTTGAAATAGTATTGCTTCATCAGGGTAGGAGGTATGGAGGTATGACCCGAAGCACGAGACTTCAATGATCCAGTTTCAATATTGAGAACTCCCAGGTCAACTTCTTCTGAACTGTACATCACAGCGCTCCCACCTTTGGGGATCCATCCTGTTGAATAGTTGTGCCTGTAAAGTATGATTCTGTGAGTTTTATTGTGTCAGGCTGCTGGGATAGCACAAATAATTTTGACACAAATCTCCAGAAGTTGATAAGGAGGTCGTGCAGTATCAATAAGGATGTGTTTTCCATTATTATTTCTTTTGTCCACATGTGCATTGTTGGCCCATCTGGTTTGAATCCTTTATTTAGACAGACTTTGTAGTGGTATGACACAACTAAATGGCTTGTTTAGCCATTTCAAAATGCAGTTAAGGATCAACTGCATTTCTGTAAGTCTGAGGTCTCATGTGGGTTAAACCTGGCGGGAATGGTAGATTTCCTCCCTATAAGACATTAGTGAATCAGATGGACATTTTTTTAAATGTCAGTTAATAATTGTTATACGGTCACTGTTAGATTAGCTCTTAATTCCAGATATTGGATTCAAATTTCACCATCTGCCACGAAGATTTGAACACACATGTCCAAAACATTTGCCTGGTCTTCTTGGTTACAAACAGAGAGACATTACCGCCACATCACACGCCTCCACTCGGTTTGTAGTTCAGTCATATGTAGGTCTGGATGTGGATTCGTTCCTTCACGTTGACCCCAAAGCTGTTTTGAGTCTGGAAACCAATTGCATACAAAAAGTTACAATTCTGTAATGGGATTTAAATGGGTAGCACATTTACAAAGGATATCAAGCTGTTGGAGATACTCAAAAGCAGAAACACATACAACTATAAAGAAGCAAAGCAATTAAACCTTTTGATTTAGCAATTAATGAATTTGTGTTATTCTTTGAAACTCAGTCAATTAAGAGTATAACATTATTAAAAGGCAAAATATGTTAGGTTTCCTGTGACATATACAGACACATACAAACAAACAAAGCATTGCAGAGTAAGCAGAGGTGAATTTATAAGTTAAAGTCTATAAGAAGAAAATGAATATAAGTTCCAATATTTGTCTTAAAGTTTAGGTGATGTACAGACAAGTTCCGAAATACTTCTGGACATATTGTCCAACATACTGCAAACAGTTCTTCTCCAGAGTGGGTGCTATAACATTTCAAGTTCCTTCTATTCCTAAACTCTTGGTCGTTGTGACGTTTGCCAAATTATAATTGAGATAGTGTCCCAAGTTCAAACAAAATTTGAGATAAAGAATTGCTGTCTATTCCATCATACAGACCTTTCTGATTTTACTCCCTTTCAGTATCTAACAGACAAGCTTTGAATCACTGTTTTTCACAATGAGGAGTTTTGATTATGTGATAGTTGACTATTGGCTCACAATGGAAGCAATCTATACCAATGAAGAAGCTTCAATCTCTTATGAGAGATAATGGGAACTGCAGATGCTGGAGAATTCCAAGATAATAAAATGTGAGGCTGGATGAACACAGCAGGCCAAGCAGCATCTCAGGAGCACAAAAGCTGATGTTTCGGGCCTAGACCCTGATGAAGGGCCGAAACGTCAGCTTTTGTGCTCCTGAGATGCTGCTTGGCCTGCTGTGTTCATCCAGCCTCACATTTTATCAATCTCTTATGATCAAGGTTGTCAAAGTACCACCAAAACAGACAAGGAGTTTTCAGCACCCATTTTACTTTGTCTCGCATAGATTCTACAGAGAAGGTGATTGTTACTTGTTGTCTTTAGGCTTTTTTCAGACAGTTTGAATACTCTACATATCAATATTTTAGAAACTTCTCATCATAGAGTCATAATCATTGAATCATACAGCACAGAAACTGAACCTTCGGTCCAACTAGTCCATGCCGAACATTATCACAAACTAAACTAGTCCCACCTGCCTACTCTTTGCTTGTATCCTTCCAAATATTTCAAATTCACGTACTTATCCAAATGTATTTTAAAAGTTGTAATTGCACCCACATCCACCACTTCCTCATGCCACGCGCGAAACACCCTATCTGTAAAAATTTTATCCCTCATGGCGAGGTCTATCGCCATTTTAAAATAACATTGTTCCTTGGCTCTATTAAACTTGAGGCAAATGTCTGAGTGATTATGCATAGTTTTGGTTTCCATACCAAATGCAAGATAAACCTGTCTTAAGAGTGTTTCATGAAGGTTTGTGAAATTGATTCCTGGGTGACAGGATTGTCCCAAGAGGCAACATTAAGCAGAATGAATTTTAAAATTCTGGTGTTTAAAAGAATCAGATGGAATCTCATTGGAACTAAAGGCTTTTGAGGAAGTTTGTCAGCGTAGATGCTGAGAGGCTGTTTTCTGAGATTGGATAATCTTGAAACAGAGATCATAATCTTAAGAAAAAGAGTTGGCCATTTTGGAGTTGAGGAGAAATTTAGTTACTTTGAGTGTTGTGAATCTTTCATATTCTCTACCTTCAAGAATTTGTTTTTTAGATTAGATTCCCTACAGTATGGAAACAGGCCCTTTGGCTCAACAAGTCCACACTGCCCCTTGCAGCATCCCATCCAAGCACCCCTGAAGACTATGGGCAATTTAGCATGGCCAATCCACCTAGCCTGCACATTTTTGGACTGTGGGAAGAAACCCACACAGACTTGGGGAGAATGTGCAACCTTGCACAGACAGTCACCTGAGGCCAGAATCGAACCCCGGTCCTTGGCGCTGTGAGGCTGCAGTGCTAACCACTCAGCCACTGTGCCACCCTAAGTTGAGAGTGCTCTGGAATTTAATACGTTAAAAGGTTGAGATATGGCTTTTTAAACAAAAAATGTTAATGAGAAGAGGGCATCATTGTCCAGGCCAATTATTGATCATCCCTGATCACGCACAGGGCAGCTTGGAGTTAACCACATTGCTGTGTGTCTGGACCCACCTGTATTTAGACCAGACAATGATGGCAAAGTTCCTTCCCCGGAGGACATAAATGAGCCATTTGGGTGTTTTTTTTAACAACAAAATTGACTGTGGTTTCAAGGCCATCATTAGATTCATATTTTTATTCTAAATTTTTATTCAATGCAATTTTCACCATTTGTTATGGTGGGTTCGATCCTCTGTCCTAAGCTTACTAGCTGGATTACCACTAGGGCCCTGGATTACCCCTCCATCAATGGAGGGCAAAGGTTTATGGGATTCAGTGAAAGGATGTAGGTCAAAGATGCGATGATGATACAGGCTTGAGGATCGATGAGTTTTTGTCCTGCTTATATTTCTTCAAAGAACAAAGAACAAAGAACAAAGAAAATTACAGCACAGGAACAGGCCCTTCGGCCCTCCAAGCCTGTGCCGATTGATATTCTCAGTCTAAACCTGTCATCTATTTTCTAAGGGTCTGTATCCCTTGGCTCCCTGCCCATCCATGTACCTGTCCAGATATATTTTAAAAGACGCTAACGTGTCTGCATCTACCACCTCCGCTGGCAACACATTCTAGGTACCCACCACCCTCTGCGTAAAGAACTTTCCACGCATATCTTCCCTAAACTTTCCTCCTCTCACTTTGAACTCATGGCCCCTGGTAATTGAGTCCCCAACTCTGGGAAAAATCTTCTTGCTATCCACCTTTTCTAATCTCCTCATGATTTTATAGACCTCAATCAGGCCTCCCCTCAATCTCCATCTTTCTAATGAAAATAATCCTAATCTATTCAACCTTTCTTCATAGCTAGCACCCTCCATGTCAGGCAACATCCTGGTGAACCTCCTCTGCACCCTCTCCAAAGCATCCACATCCTTTTGGTAATGTGGCGACCAGAACTGTACGCAGTACTCTAAATGTGGCCGAACCAAAGTCTTATACAACAGTACTTACATTCTGAAACAATATGGTCAGCTTTTGATGAACTTAGAAGGAATTTCCGTTTGGACATGAGCTATAAATTTTGTGGCCATAGATTGATTACATATCATATATCGTTCTAATTTTCCTTTCAATTACAGTCTAAATACAGAAATACAGAAGTCTGTAGAGGCTAATATCCTAATCATTGCAATGAAAACTACTCTTTGGTGTAGATAAATGGTAGCTCCCCGTTAAAAGAAAATAATTACTTTTATATGGAAGTTGAGTCTAAAGTATTTTTGGTTCCCAAATTAGTTCAGGTGTATACAAACCTTGGAATTTTTCTAATATATGGGGATACTTTTGCCTTTAGAGCTATTACCTATTGGAACATGTTGAATATGATCCAAACTATATTGTCTTTGTTTTGCTTAATTTTCTATTGACTTTCAGCCAAAGTCACCAAAAGTGTCTGTCAGTCTGTTTCGTCCCCAGGTTCAAATCTCACCTGCTCTAGAGGCATGCCATAACATCTTTGAACAGGTTGATTAGAAAATATCTTGTGGTTGACTTTGAAGAGACCTGTACACAGACACATGATTATACTATCCTCTCAGGGTGACAACATTGCTGTCATTCTGACAGCAGAATTGAGTACCACAGGACTCCTCCAGAACAACCCAGGCAGCAGAAATTTCCAAATCACCCCCTTAGTCTGAGCAGTGACATTCCATATGACAATATAGAACTTGATGCATGCATCCTGCCCATGTTTCATGATCATTGAATGCAAAGTGAATTTTGAAATGCAACTTAACTAAATCTTCTACATCAACGATTGACATTTCTCATGATACTAAACATCTGCCTGACCTGGTTCCTACCAATACCGACAAATTCTCTCAATGTCCAATTTGTGCATTCCCTGTTCAAAATACACCTTCCAGTCCTGCCAGACCCTGGGGTTCTCCAAATTTTGACAAACAGAATCCCATATCACTGCACACAAGACCTTTAGGTTCTCCTTCATCCTAGTACCATCTTCGTTGTTTCTAAACCCTGAGGCACCCTTTTCTCAGTAATCTTAACAATTGTTTCAGTGTTCCCAGAATCTTCATACCAGATTACCCCGAACTCTTATGTTTGGGCCTCCTTCAAGCTTTTTTTTTGCATAAATCTCTATGATTGTGCTGAAAGGCATTGATTTGCCTTGTATGTCCCTAGATTGTAGCATCCACCTCATTGCTGATAGTCCATTTTTCCAAGTGGTATAACACTCCATACTGCAATTTATTGTGACCAGCATTATGGGATATTAACTTGAATTAACAGTGTCTAATGCCTCAATCCCAGTGATATTATGTACAAGAAATATAGATCTGGGCATGAAAGTTGTGCTCAGACTTCGAATAGAATGATTCAATGTTATATTACATTAAACTAAGAAAAAAATGGACATGATGATACTGCATATTATTTAGGCAATGCAGATGGAAGGGTTGGAAAATTAGGAAAATAGTTCAGTAGTTTGAAACTGAGGGTTACAAATCGGCAAAGAAAATTATGAATTACTGCAGGATTTAATTTATTGTATTTTTAGTGTTCAGGAAGGAAAGCAAACAACCTCCATAACGTACATGACAGCTCTGAAGTGATTAACTAAGTACGTCTGTCAGAGCCAGACTTTTGTAATTTGGGAAGTAAGACAAAAAAATTTGGTGAGTAGATGAAAGCTGACATAAAGAATTCTTTATTTAGAATGAATGTACCAAAGTTTGCGTGACCAGGGCGGTGTTACAGCAGGCATACATCTGACCTACAAATGCTATAAAAATGTCAAGACCGTATTGCAGTGAATACTGGAAAATTTGCCCACTGCAACACCTTACAGTGTGATTTTAGGCCATAGTATTTAACATGCATAATTTTTCCCAACATTTTTAATTTGGATAATGAACATGTTGAATGATTTTTGAAAACTTTTTTTTCCCCTCTCTGTATACTTAAAAATTCCTGACTATACATTTAAATTAACAGTCTGTTACCAGTCCTCTACTTTTTCCAGTTCTCCAGGAAGCATACAGCAACAGTAGCATTTGACTTCCTCTTTACTTTCTGTAAGACATCATGACAGGAAGACATGAGAGAAAAGATCAGCTACACAACTATCCTCAAAAATTTACAATGCTCTCAGACTACTTTCAGCTATGAACATATCTCAACTCTTAGTTCTGAAGAAGGGTCTCAACCCAAAATGTCAGCTTTCTTGCTTCTCTGATGATGCTTCGCCTGCTGTGTACATCCAGCTCTATGCCTTGTTATCTCAGATTCTCCAGCATCAGCAGTTCCTACTATCTCTCTCAAATCTTATTTCATTCTGAAACACAAAGGCCACAACATTTGGTTCCATTGCACCTTTATTTTCACAGCTGTTACCATGCTACCCAAATGCCACCTGACATGGTGTGCACTGAGTGGCATTTTGAGTAAGTTGTAGTATTGGCACTAGGAGTATGCCTGTAAATGTTTAGAGTAGGTAGAACATGGTTTTAATTGCTGATTGACTTCTACTGGCTGTTTCTCAGTTAATAGTAGCTTTCGGAGGTCTGCACTATCATGTAAAGTTGCTGCAATCTACTTCAAGGTTTCTGCTGGGGTTAATTACTCCCAGAAATGGATGCTACTGTTCTTACCCACTTTGGCCTGTAGCATGACATGAATGAACAGAGGAAAACAGGAAGGAGGACAAGCAAGGTTAGTAGAGAATGTATCTCAATGTGCAGCTGGTTTTTAAGCACACTGATGCAGGTGAACGCCTTCTCTTCTGTTTTAGCAATTATGATAACTTGATTTTGCACCAATCTGCTTTAAAAAAAACAGTATTTCAGCCACCGCAAGAACCAGAATGGATGTTCACAGGATAGCAATGTTACATCTGCAGTGACTTTATTGAGCTGCTTGTAAGATGGCTGCCAGGCTTGCAGTGAATGTCTTGATCATGGCAGAAGTCACTTGACTCTGGCAAGGCAGGATGCACATTAGTATGATTTACATGCAAACACAGAGGGTGACTACTGGGCTACAAGAATTATCCACTGATCACATGAGACACAGGTAAGGCACATGCCAAGTTCCATATTGCCACATAGGAAGTCACTGATCAGACTAATGGGGTGTTAAGCAGTAGTTCTGCTGCCTGGATTGTTCTGGAGGAGTTCTGTGGTACTCAATTCCTCTTTCAGAGTTACAGCAATGTTGTCAACCTGATACACGTGTCAGTGTTAGAAATATAATCAATAATCAACCAGAAAATATTTTCTGATCAACCTGTTCAGAGATGTTATTACACACCTCTGGACAGGTAGGGACACTGCCACTGCATCACACCAGTCAACCAGAACTAATCCAGCGCTGATTGTGAGCATCTCATTGCGCTGGTCAAAAAACAACTACCTACCTAATCCAAACCCATTTTCCAGCACTTGGTCCATAGCCATGAATGCCCTGGCATCACAAGTGTACACATTTAAATACTTAACTTTAAAGACAGGCAGTAAGTTCCAGATTCCTACCATCTTTTGGGTGAAAAAGAAATGTTTCCTTACATTCTCCCCAAACCTCCTGCCCTTTGTCTTGAAGGTATCCATCCTGATCATTGAACCCTCTACAAAGGGGAAATGTTTCTCCTTGTCAATCTTGTGTATGTATGCCCCACAAAGTCTTATATGTCTCAATCATGTCCCTCTTCGATCTTCTCTGCTCTAAGGATGCAACACCATTCTATCCAATTACTCCTCGTAACTAAAAAAAAAATCCACCCCAGGCAAAATCCTGGCTAATCTCATTTGCACCCTCTCCAGTGCAATCATATCCCTCCTCTAATATGGATTCCAGAATTGCAAACAACACCCCACCTGTGGTCCAACCATATTTTATAAATTCCAGCATCACCTCCCGGCTCTTGAACTACGTGCTTTCGCTAATAAACACAAATATCCCATATGTCTTCTTAACTATTTTGTCGATTTGTCCCACTGCCTTAAAGAACCAGTGAACATGCACACCAAGGTCCCTCTGATCCTTAGGTGTTTCTTAGAGCCCACTGGACCATCGTGCTCATTGGAGTTTTTGTTTAAGAGCTGAGTTCTTGGCCCTTAATGGGCTTTGCCTTCCTCTCATATCCAGATGTGCTCTCACACATAACCAAAACAGCTTTCCTATCATCAAACCACTGTGATTTCTTTTATTTGTAATTATTTAACCTATTATTCTAATCAACAATGTTCAGAGCTGTTGTTACACATCTCTGGAGCAGGGTCAGACTTAAAAACAGGCTTCCCAGTCCAGGGGGAGGGACCCAATCTGTGTGCCATAAGTGTCCTCTTTTGCCCATTGACTTAATTAATTGGAAGGAGGTGATTTAGTGAGGATCCAAGCTGATGTTCTGAGGACATGGATTTAAATCCCACCATGGCGTTTGATTTAAAAAATAAATCTGAAAATTAACTTTAAAAAGTAATCAGCTCTGGAATAGAGCTCTTGTTGAATAGTGGTAGCATCCCAATCTCTGATCTAGGAGGCCTGGATTCAAGTCCTGCCTACTCCTGAGGTGTGTAATAACTGGGAGATTTTAATTCAGAAATAGACTGGAAAAATCAGAGAGATAAAGAAAGCCTAGATGAAGAGTTCATAAAATGATTTCGGGATAGTTTCTTAGAACAGTATGTTCTGGAGCAGACCGGGGGCTGGATATACTAGACCTGATTTTTAAAATGAGAAAGGATTAATTAGTGATCTCATAGTGAAGGCTTCTCTCTGTAACAATGACCATATTATGCCTCCTGGCCTACTGGTTACATCTCACAACAACCTTCATTGCTGCATCGTAGCTTTTCAAAACAGATCTCCTACAGAAGCACCATATACATTTTCTCACAGATCACACATTCTTCACCTACTGCAGTGAGAATGCACCTATCTATTGCAGGTTGGCTTTAAGCACACAGTAGCTTTAAGCACTGCTAGCCTGACACAAACCTGGGCTCCCTACAAGGGATAACAGCCAATCATCAGTGTGCATTCTGTTGGGATTTGCTCCACCATCAGTTAAATAATTAGTCAGCAGAACATTGGAATGCCAACTGCATTGGAAGAAATGGGAGTCGGGTCCTCTTGCAGCATCCTACCCTTACCTGTTTGCAGGGGTTAAGCAAGACTTTCCACAAGTTTCAAAGTAAAAGAAATAAATTATTTTATTGCTGAAATTACTACCATTCCATCAGATTCTACAACTAATGTAAAAATGAAACTGGGGATTTTACTGAAAGTAGTTTTGACAAAATTCTTGGAATACCTTGTGAAAAGCATAATATCACTTCCTACCTTGTGAAATACAACAGTGACTGAGGTAAAGCACGACATTTTTTTTTAACTATTGTGTTCAAATGCTGTTTCATGTCCTTATATCTGAGAAAACAAATCTTTAAGCAAAACATATCTAAAATTGTGGAGAAAACTGAGAGATTGCTGGCCGTCATTATAGACTCTGAATTCTATTTAATAACTTATCAGTGATTTTATTTTTAAGCTGAATGTGTCTCACATTTTAAGTACACGTTTTCAAGCAAGCAGCCTGAAGAATTAATGCCTTTGTGCTAAAATATTCCCAGTGTAAAATATTAGCCATAAATATCCAGTTACCATACCTCATGGTCAGCAAAGTTATGTTGTCCGTATAGATCTTTTTAACTGTAAATAATTGAAATTTTCTCATCAAGAATGGCCCAAAAAACAAAAGCAGCTGCTGTAACATTAACCAAACAGCATATGTAAATGTGGAAAAGCCATTCCAATTGTGTAAGCAAGTGGTTATTATTGAATAATTGCAGTATGTCAGGTTGAACTGGGAGGGCCTGCTGGTGATTGTAAGGTGGGCAGGCACCAAAAATAGTATGAGTACTTATCATACCAATTCACTGATTCAATCCTAAGCTCAGCCTATTTTCCTGGAGGGAGATGTAGTTGGGGGGGTGGGGGGCGCTCAACAGCAGGGTCTATTCACAAGAAGTAGGTAGCCAAATGACTTTATTAATGTCTTTTTAAGACCAATTCTTACAGGTTGGTGGAGATTTTACTGTTGGCCTCCACATCCCCCCAGGCCTTAGGTTAAAGGGCAATTGCCTGGTGGTAACCTCCTGGCAGCTAACCTTGGGCTGGCGGTTCAGCGTGCCAGAAAGGTTCAGGTCCTATCTGCCTGCCTGCATTTAGCTTCAGTTGCAGGCTACCAGCAAGGAGAATTTTGCAACCTTCAAGCCTGGAAGAGTTGAAGGCAGGTTTGGAAGAAGAGGTTTAGAGCTACAGAGAATGACTGATAATATAGTGAGGGTTGGTATATTTTGTGTTGTGTCCGTTGTACTCATTTGAGATCCCTTGGGTAGATCAACTACACCAAATCTTCTAAGTCTCATTCATTACAGCTACTGATACCGAGTAGAAGAAGATGCCTACAAGAAGTCTGTGACAGAAGAGAGATTCAGCCTTATTAAACAGAATGCATTTATTTTATAATGGTCCAGACAGGAAGTTGTTGTAAAATATACTTTTAACAGGCACCTGGTTCTGCAAGAATCTTCTTTGGGTAGATTTGGTGTAATATTGGTGCAACAAGCTTGTTATTACCAGGTAATGAAGGACTAAGCACTTAAGTCTCTAGCAAAAGAGGCATATTCTTAAGTAACTAGAAGTAGGTTATTGCATACTAGTAAGATAACAGGTTACATTAGTTGAAGATTGGTTATTTACATTAACAATTGTCAAGACCCATTGTTATCTCCTAAGAGATAGGAATTAGTGTTCTATGGCTGTACATTTTTAGACTAACTAGCCTAGAACTGACCAGCTTCTCCCAGAGGCAGTTATTTCCATATGTGTGGTTGGAACTATTCCAAAACTTCAAGTTAACCCTTTAACACCAACTGCATTACAAAAGAGGAGGGAGAAAATATAAACAATTCAAATAACATGGTGGATTACAGACATATATATTAACAACCCTGGTAAAATTAGCCATATGAAGTAGAACAAATCTACACAGTATTTTTCCTGAAAAAGATAACTTTTGAAGAGGAAGTAAGATGGAATATCAGCTGCTCACAGTTTTTGGGATAAGTGTTGTCACTGGGTTAAGTGTAATATAAATATAGTTAGTGGAGCTGCCTGGTTAAATTATCAGACACAAAAGGTAATGATCAGTAAACATCAGAATGGCCAAATGAGTGATTTAAAATATTGCATTTTATTACAATTGTAGTGGGAGTTTGAGAGTCAGAGCTGTAGCCAGCAAATAAAATGGTCAAGGAGGGGTTAGGGACTAAGGCCAGTCAAGCTAAGAGGAAAAACAGGCAGGGAGAGGCAACTGAATAAGGTGGAACCTGCGTTCTGAGTATAGTTGTTTTAATGCAAGAGGCATGACATGAAAAACAGATGGACTTAAGAGCATGGATTAGCATATACAACTGTGCGGTTGTAGCTAATACGGAGACTTGATTGAGAGACAGACACAGCTGGTGCTTCATGTCCGGGATTTAGATCTTTCTAGAGAGATAGAGTGTGATGTGAAAGAAATGGGGAGTTGCATTATTGATAAGGGAGAACATCAAAGCTGTGCTGAGGGAGGATACCTTGGAGGGCTCATCCAGCAAGGCAAACCAGATAGAGCTCAGGAATAGGAAGGGTGCAATCACTTTGTACTATGGGCCTCCCAACAGTCAGTAGGAAATAGAGGAACAGATATTTGGACAGATTATGAAAAAATGTAAAAACAACATAGTTGTTGTTGTTGTGGGTGATTTCAGCTCCTCCTGTATTGACTGGACTCACTTAGTGCCAGGGACTTAGATGGGGAGGGTGGAATTAGTTAGTTGCACCCAGGACAGATTCTTGAAACAATATGTAAATAGCCCAACTAGGGAAGAGGCCATGTGAGTCCTGTGATTAAGGAATAAGCCTAGGCAGGTGATTGAAGTTTCAGTAGGGGAAGCATTTCTGGAACAGTGACCATAATTCTGTAAGTTCAAAGCTACTTGTTGGTAAGTATAAAAGTAGTCCTTGGTTGAGGTGCTAAACTGGGGGAAGGCTAACTACGACAACATTAGACTGGAACTGGGGAATGTAGATTGGGGGCAGCTGTTTGAGGGTAAATCCACATCTGGCATGTGGGAATCTTTTAAAGGACAACTGACTTGAGCTCTGCACCAGCATATTCTTGTGAGATTGAAAGACAAAGATGACAAGAGATAACAAGATGTAGAGCTGAATGAACACAGCAGGCCAAGCAGCATCTTAGGAGCAGGAAAGCTGACGTCTCAGGCCTATCTGCAGTTCCTATTATCTCTGATAAAGATGACAAGATTTGGGAACCTTGGATGACAACAGAAATTATCACCTTAGAAATAAAAAGGAGGCATCTGTAAAGTTTAGGAAATTGAAGATAGACAGAACCCTCGAAGAATATAAAGAAAGCGACAAAGGACTTAAGAAAGCAGTTAAGAAGGTTAAAGGGGCCATGAAATGCCTTTGGCAAGCAAGATTAAGGAAAATCTCAAGGTGTTTTAGACATAAGGAAGGAGCAAGAGGGTAGCTAACGAAAGGGTGTTTCTATGCAGAAATATTCTTTGTTCTACATTAGTAATCAGTCACTTGCTACAGGGAAAAAGTGTTTAATAAGTGTATTTTCATTAATATTTTAAGCAATTTGTTGAAATCTATTCTGTTTAACTGTTAGAAATTGGTTGTGCTTGATTTATTGATCTATATCGATTCATACCTCTAGTATTAATTGAATTCAGATTTGTTGCTGAAACAGTATGAAAGCCAATTAAAGATGTGGGATGCAACAGACTTTAACTGCGAATATAGATTGAGGATAAATAGCTCCACTTTGAATGTAAAGTTCATAAAATTCATTTGTATTGATTAAAATTTAATCTTTTAAAAAGATAGATTAATAGTTTGTTTCATGTTTTTGACTAACCAGAGATGATTTTGCTAATACAAAACTAAAATTCCACAGATGCCAGCATTTTGAAATAAAAGCCAAAAACAAACCATGGAAAGCTTAGCAGCCCAGGCAGTACTGTGGAGAGAGAAACAGATTAAACATTTCAGGCTGTCAGCCACTACAGATCTTGGTAACAAATGCCATGTTGTGAATGAGGATCTGAATTCTCTGTCCTAAATTGCAACATTCTTGCAAGTCACAGTGAAAGTGGCTTCAGGAATTGATATTTATGGAACAAACTACAAACTACTAGAAGGCGTTGTCGTAATCTTGCACAATCTGTAGCATCACAAATGTCACAACTCTCTCAAGACACAGGCTGTCAACACAAACAAATTTTATTCTGAGATAACTTACTTTCTTTAGATTCCTCAAATGTTGGACTGCTTTCACATAATTTTGTCTGCTGCAAACGTGTCCCTATTTTTATAGCCTGATGTGGAGCTGTTATTTATTAGTGACAGCTATCATTGTTTTAATTAGTTTGTGTGCCTGATTGTCTGAAAGAAATGAATGCAGCAATGGTGGAAGCACTTCAGGTTGAGTCTTGATGTTTTTCCCTACACCATAAAAACTTGGATGTACACATCTGTCTATTTCAATAATTAACAAGTGCTGGCCTATGGCTCATTGACTTGTTGACAGTATCATTTTGCGAGTGTAGTCTGTTGAAGCAATACACACAATTGACATTTGATTCTTTTCAACGCTGCCTTAATTTCTTGTTGTCTTTTGTCAATTTTCGATTGATCTTGATGTGGTGATATTGAGATTAAACACAAAGGGCAGTTTTTTATAAGGACCTAAACAAAATAGGTTATGGCAAGAAATCTGTTAAAATTGAATGAGAGGTCCACTGAGGCGTTTCTTGACGTCAGGCACAACAAGTTAGGTTTTCCAGCAGCATTCCAAACATCAAAAATGAAACAGGAAAGCTGGCTTACAAAATAATTTAAGGATATATTAGACTAGAAGGGGATTCAGAAAGTGCCAAGAAAAACAAAAAGCTTGAGGATTAGGAAGATCTTAGAATTCAGCCAATTAGGGTAAATATTTTGATCATGTGAAGAAAAACAGAGTATAAGAGTAAAATTACAGGAAGCATAAAAACTGGCCATAAAGGCTTCCATAAATATATAAAATGAAAATGATTATGAAAGACAAATCTAATTCTCTGGCAGTCAGATGCTGGAGAAATTATAATGGGAACAAAGAATATTTCACTATTCTTTATTTAACTAAAGCTGGTTAGTTGAGTGCCATAGGCATAGCCTACAACAAATCTGACAAATTGCACTGTTTGAGGCTTTGACTTTATTTAACAATTGTAAATAGCCTGTCTTTTATAAACATATTTCTTCATATATAGTAATTTACTAGTAAATTAATAAGTCTGCACAATTTATTGCAGAAGACATAGATGAGGAAACCAGATTCAAAATAGCTGGAGTTGTTGTCAGATGGCCTTAATGATGGAAGTGCTGAATTCTATATTCTGTAAGTGGCGTGGCTGAGCGGTTTATGGCACTGGATTAAGGCTCTAGTCTCTATGGTGGCAAGGGTTCAAGTCCCACCACTGCCATTTGTGCTAATTTTCCAGCCTCGGGTGACTGTCTGTGTGGAGTTTGCACATTCTCCCCGTGTCTATGTGGGTTTCCTCCAGGTGCTCTGGCTTCCTCCCACAGCCCAAAGATGTGCAGGTTAGGTGGATTGGCCATGTTAAATTGCCCATTGTGCCCAGGGATGTTTAGGTTAGGTGGATTAGACATGGGAAATTAGGGGAATGGGACTGGGTGGGATTCTCTTTGGAAGGCGCCTGTGAACTTGTTGGGCCGAATGGCCTAATTCCATACTGTAAGGATTCTATGATTCTATAATTTAAAGAAATTGCGGAAAAATTGAATATACACAGACACACTATTTTCATTAAAGATAGCACAAATACCTTCCAGAAATGTTGGGAACCAAAGATCTAGTCTGACGCAGAATTGAAGGAAATCAATATTAGTGAGAAAATAATGCCAGGGAGCTTAATGAAGTTAAAGCCTGTCAAATCACCAGGGCCTAATAGTCTATATCCCAGGTTACTAAAATAAGTGACCCTCAAATTATGGGATTCATTAGTGACCATCCTCCAAAATGTATAATGTGGGTGGAGTGCGAAGACCCCTCAATTTGTCACTTAATTAGCTCAGTTTGACTCTGGCTAGGGTTATCTGCCAGTTTCCTTGCCACTGGCAAAATTGCTTAATCGGTCAGTGATGCTCAAAACTCTCCTAAAATTCAGCCCTGTATGTTTAAGAACAGGTTACTTCTTTTAACTGAGCTGATAGTGATTACGCGTGAAATTATTCATGTATGATAGATTAGCAATTGTGATATAATCACTGCTTTTATCAAGAAATATATAACTGATACCTGGGAAATAATACAGCTAGTGTATACTAATATATTTCATTCAAAGTTGGATTCGATATTCAATTTTTCTTTGCAGTTTTTTTTGAGAAAATCTTCCTATTTTTGAATTCAATATGTGTGCTCATGGACCGGCAGATTGTTGTAAAGATATCATATCACAATGAGAGGTCATATTATCTTAGATGAGCTCAGGTAGGTAGTTTTGACAAACTGTGTAAAAGTCCACAGGAAACATGTTGGTTCAAGCATTGTGGATTTCCTTTCGTGTGAACACCTTTCCAATTTCTCCCAATCATGGTGAGTCATTTTCCTTGCAGCTATAGTGCTCTACTGTAATCTACGGTATTGGAGCTACAAGCGACAAATATCATTATTAACTTGCAGGCATTTGTCTGAGTTGTTCATTTCAATGGAACTTATTAATTCTACCAAACGGACTAAAAAGTGGTTTCAAGACAATCTGCTGACTATAGAAACTGAAACTAATCAGCTTGATCTGATAGTAATGAGCATGGGATAACTGATGTTAGTTGGAGGGAAGAAATCTCACATAAAACACTCGCTACTTGTCAGGTTCACAAATATATTTTCTGCGTGACAGATGAGATGATATGTTTTTCCTGCACCACCCAACCCCCATTTGCCTGGGGCAAGTAAGATGAAATTGACTGAGTTGAACCTGCGTGCATTTCTAGTTCATATCACTGCCATGCGTTCAAGATACACCCAGTTTAGTTGACGTAGAAGAGAAATGAAGCTATTTAGCTTTTCTGCCTCTGACTTCTTTTCAGGGACTGTTGCTCACAAATCCCTAAGTGGATATTTGTTAAGGATACAATGGGGCTTGATTGCCTTGTCCTGTCTTTTTGAATAGTTTATCAATTACCACTGTGTGGCCTTTGACTTGCTCATTGAAACATGTATCAACCATCAGTCATCACTTTCTGCACTTTTAGAAAGTAGTTCGCCTCTATCATCCTAAGGGCATTTAGACATGGATAGTTAATGTTAGCCTTGTCACTGGTGCCCATAATCCATGGTATATCTTTAGAAAAGCATCAAAGATCTTGGCTGAACAGGATGAGGCTATTTTAAATTTAAAATCTTCTAAATGGTGATCACAATTTTTGTTGTCTTCAAAATAATCAGCAGAAAAAATGTTTGACTAACTGAAGTCGTCGCAAAGGATTATTTATTTTGTCATGATGGTTGAGAGTTGTTTTAATGTTCAGTGCCAAATAGTGAAATATATTCCAAAAATATTTGCTTTCCTTTCCATTATTCTGTGAAGCCCATTATGAAAATTTGATTGTAATTTTTCATAGATTAGCTGAGAAAATGCTTTAACATGCTTCATTTTCAGTAGTGCAGTATAAAATTGAGGATTTATAGATTAATCAAATAATTGTTTTGAAAAGGACTGTTGCTATTAGCAAAAATCTCCTCTCTGACCTTTGTTAAGCAAATGTAAGACAGATGGTTGATGTATCAGAGCAATGTTCATTACTTGCAATGTTGCAAGAGTCAAAATGATAATTTAAGAAGTGAATACGATTATGATCAAACACAGCCTGTTCATAGACCATGTGAGGCAATGCAAGTTTTGATGTTTTAGATAAGCTTATACCTGAATATCAATATCAAAGATAGACCTGAGTTGCGGTGATATAGAAAGGTTTCTAATGTGAGGAAACTGAGAAAGTTGAGGTTAGCACTGATTAAGGAAAGATGAGGATAAATTAGTCTCAACTGTATATTACTTCGCACAAGAATGCAACAGCTAAGGATGAGGTTATTGTCACATGCCTGCTATTAAACTGAGTAGTGAATAGAATAGTGGTTGGATCAAAACATGTGCTTCTGCATTAAAAACTAACATTTATTTATTTAAGTAGGAAGGCCTTTATACATCAGTTGGAAAGATTTGTATGTGTTTGAGCCAATCACATTATTGCATTAAAAAAGCATCCAATTTAATCACCAATTCAAAAGCTGAAATGTTTTGTTTAAAAACATAACAAATAGAATTGCATCCATGAATGGTCCTCATTCTCAAGGCAATTTTGAAATCATTCTCAGATCAGTGATTATGCATAGGAATGCCAACATTGAACAAAAAGGCCTGGATTTTCCCAAAAGGAAAGCTGAACCTGACAGGTATGTGTAGATGGCTGGTGGGGCGATGGGTGGCATTTTACATGTGATAAGGGGGAATTGAGGACCACCAGCCCAACCAGCTGTCCGATCTGAAGGCCAGCTGTGCTGCAGCCTCAGCAGCAACACCACTAGAAATGATCACTGCTGAGACTGTAGGAGGAAGGAGAGGATGGATCCAGGCTAAGATATCCTTGAAGCTAGCAGGGTAGATTTAGCACAATGTGGAACTGAAGGAACACAGCAGGCCAAGCAGCATCAGAGGAGCAGGATAGTTGACATTTTGGGTTGAAACGTCAATATTCCTGCTCTGCGCCTCCTGCTCCAGACGTGCTATCTCTGACTCCAGCATCTGCAGTTCTTACTATCTTAGGATAGATTTGTACTCTTACCAGCCCACACTTAGATCAGTAAGCTCTAGAGATTGGCGTGGGCATCTACCTTACAGCAGTGGCAGTGTTCTGTAACCATGGATGGCAGTTGCTACCCTGGGCTCTTCCATGATCTATAGGAAAGTTTTAAAGGAATGCCCTTCCAAGGAACCTGTTGAAAAGCCACTGGATTTTATTTGGTGGCCCCAATAACAGTGTTGTCTCCTGATTGTGTGCAGAGAAAATCCAGCCCAGCATCCTTAATTTAACTGGGGCATTGTAAGGATTCATATGTTTTCTTAGTCTCCGTTGGGATGCAGACACCATTGATAGAGTCAGCACTTGTTAACCATCCCTAATGGGACTTGAAATGGTGTTGATTGTAGTGATGAGACGGTTTCTTGAGCCTACATCTAGTGGTTTAATAATAATTTAGTGGCTTGCTGGCAAATCCCAAAGGGCAGCTAAGAGGCTTGAAATCATATGTCGGTCAATCGAGGTAAGGATAACAGATTTTCTTTTCCAAACATTTTAGTGTATCTGATGGATTTATGCGACAATCAATTATTTCATTATTACTGTAATTCACTGCATTCCAGATTTTTTTTTAAAGAAGATTGATCAAATATAAATTACACCAGATGACATGGCAGAATTTGAACCCACATCCTCAGTGTATTGGCTTGATTAATTTATTAGTGATCTCTGGATTTATTGTTCAATAACATTATTACCATATTAACATCTCCCCCTGATACTTGTGTGACTACATAAGAGTTATTGAGAGAAGATGTCATCTTGTACATGATGTTGAGACACTAATAATATTGCTAACAATCAAACTATTTAACAGAAATGCTCCTTTTGCCTTCAAGGTATAGGTGGATCTGCAGAAGACGACTAAACATTCAGATTATAAATTGTGGCAAACCTCAGAGGATGTGGACAGGGATAGAAATGGTATCCTTTCATCTTGTAGTCTAGGAGTTTGACATGACGACTGCAGTCAGACTGGCACCTTCAATATCTTGCTATCAAGCTTAATGACTATATGATTGTAGAATTACTCTTTGCTTTGTGATTGACTCATTAGTGACTGATCATATTGCTGCACTAAAAGCAAAAAGTGTTGGTTGCCTGAGATAACACAGTATGGAGCTTTAGGAACACAGCAGGCCAGGCAGCATCAGAGGAGCAGGAAGGCTGATGTTTCAGATCGGGCCCCTTTTTCAGAAAAGGGGGAGAGGGAATGGAGCTCTGAAATAAATAGAGAGAAGAGTGGTCGGGCTGGGGAAGGTAGGTGGGATGGTAATAGTGAGTGCAGGTAGGCATTGATGGGGATTGGTCAGTGAGGGAGGAGAACAGATAGGTGGGAGAGAAGACTGAGATAACAAGGTGTAGACCTAGATGAAAACAACAGGCCAAGCAGTATCAGGGGAGCAGGAAGACTGGCGTTTCAGGCCTAGACCCTTCTTCAGAAATTTCTTTTTGTTATCTTAGATTCTCCAGCATCTGCAGTTCCTGCTCTCTCTGGGAGAGAATACAGACAGGTTGAATCAGGTCAGGGAGGCGGGGATGAGAGGGAGGGTTGGCTGTGGGATGAGGCCGGGGCGGGGGGCAGATTTTGAAGCTAGTAAAGTCCATCCCCTCCCTACCTCCCCACCTACACTCTCTCCACCTATCTTCTTTACTCTCCATCTTCGGTCCGCCTCCCCCTCTCTCCCTATTTATTCCAGTTCCCTCCCCCCATCCCCCTCTCTGATGAAGGGTCTAGGCCCGAAACGTCAGCTTTTGTGCTCCTGAGATGCTGCTTGGCCTGCTGTGTTCATCCAGCCTCACATTTTATTATCTTGGAATCTCCAGCATCTGCAGTTCCCATTATCTCTGATACTATTTTAACCTCACTGTGAAGCCTCTTCCAGGGATGCCTAACCTGAAGAAGTTACCCTCCTCCCTCCGGACCAACCTCAGGGAATCTCTCTCCCATTGCAACTCTCTTGTCCCGGTTCATCCCCTCCCCCCACTGCACCACACAACCAGCCCAGCTCTTCCCCCCCACCCACTGCATCCCAAAACCAGTCCAACCTGTCTCTGCCTCCCTAGCCGGTTCTTCCTCTCACCCATCCCTTCCTCCCACCCCAAGCCGCACCCCCCGCTACCTACTAACCTCATCCCACCTCCTTGACCTGTCCGTCTTCCCTGGACTGACCTATCCCCTCCCTACCTCCCCACCTACACTCTCTCCACCTATCTTCTTTACTCTCCATCTTCGGTCCGCCTCCCCCTCTCTCCCTATTTATTCCAGTTCCCTCTCCCCATCCCCCTCTCTGATGAAGGGTCTAGGCCCGAAACGTCAGCTTTTGTGCTCCTGAGATGCTGCTTGGCCTGCTGTGTTCATCCAGCCTCACATTTTATTATCTTGGAATCTCCAGCACCTGCAGTTCCCATTATCTCTAGTAAAGTCCATATTGGGTTGTAGTCTCCCAAAGCAGATTATGAGCTGCTGCTCCTCCCATTTCCGGGCGGCATCATTGTGACATTGGAGGAGGCCCAGGCCTGGTCCGTGTAACACACCTATGGAGACGACAACAAAAGCAAAGGCAGGAACAAATATCTGTATTTCACCTGCAAGTTACACAACAGCTGTGGAGAAGCAGTGAATGATGTTACAATGCCAGTTGACGTTATTGCAAGACAAGTCAGATCCAGACTGAAATCTGACCTGATAGATGACATTTTGTCTTTCTGGTTTTAACAAGGGGCCTTTTGCTAAAACACAAGCATACAATGCTGAAGATTTAGTTTTAATGGTAAAACAGAAGTTTATTATGCAAAAATTTAAGATATCATAAACTACTTGTATATAACACAAATTTAAAGATTTCTGAAATACACTGTAAAATAGAGTCCTATTAATTCTGAAAGCACTGATTTACAGTACTCCTACCAGAGAGAATTCCCTTCATTTTCACATCGATCGGACTTATTTTAACTGTTACTACAACTCCTTCTTCTGATAGTGTCTTTCTAGAGTTTTCGTACAATTGAGTTCATTCTTTCTCAACTTCAAACAATTACTTCAGGATTATTACTATAAACTCTGGCCTGAAACTTGCAAACTGAACTGCTTACACTGAGGTAGCCCGAGGTAACTTTTTATCAGAAGCAATTGTATTACACATTCAGCGTCAGCAAAGATATTTGTCGGACAATGTCAAACCGAAACCCACAAAGGCTTTCTTCAAGCTATGACTGTTTTCCTTGATCAACTATCTAAACTGAAAACCAAACTTTATTTGCTAGTAAAAACTCTTCCAATGTAAACAAGTTTGCATTCGTCTCCAGGACCTGTCCCTGTGAGACTTTGTTTTTTTTAAAAGAACACCATGGCTACAGAAATATTTACAAGTTAATCATTAAACACCTTCAGACACACAGACTGAAATCTACATGCCACTACCTCAAATCCAAACTGTAAAATAAATGAAATTAAACTCGTGATAAATTACACACGTCTTGGATCACAATAGCAAGATTAAAAGTTGAGAGTCACCTTCATCTTGGAGAGATTCAATAGCAATATCAAAAACCAAGCCAATGATTTCAGACTAAAACCACAATAATAATATACAATTCAAAATGTGCAATAAACCTCACAGGCACAAAATCAAAGAAAGATTGCTATCAAGTCAGAGAGAAAGCAGGATACGTTTTAAAGACAATCTTAAGGGAGATCACAGCAAGGACAAGTTAAGGGAAGGAATTCCAGACCTTATGCTGAAGGTACAGCCAACAGCAATGAGACAAAGGAAGTGAGGAACATATAAAAATGTGCATAAACAAATTAGGAATAGGAGTAGACCATTCAGTCCCTTGATATGGTCTACTGTTTGATAAGAGCTTAGCTTTCTGAGTATAGCCTCAATTTTATTTTTCTTTCCATCTTGAAAATCTTTGACTTCTTGTCCATTAATTACCTTCATTTACTCAATGTTAAAAGTACTTGATCACTCTGTCTCCACTGCTCTGGGACAGAGAGAATACCACAAACTAACAACTATCTGAAACAAAGCATTTCCCTGGCCTCCATCTTAAATTGGAGTTGCCTTATTTTTAAACATGTTCCCTTTAAGTTTTCACCGGACTATGGATGGCTACAAAGATAGGCAGGGGATGATGGAGCAGGGAGAGACTATATGGAGGGGTTTGAACATGGTGATTGATAATTTTTAAGTTTCTATGCGAGTGGACATGGAGCCAATACAGAAGATACCAAGAACTGCAGATGCTGGAGTCAGCGTCAACCTAGCGTGGAGCTGGAGGAACACAGCAGGTCAGGCAACATCAGAGGAGGAGGAAAGTTGACATATTGGATTGGGACCCTTCCTTAGAACTGAAGAAGGGTTCCGATCCGAAGTGTCAACTTTCCCACTATGCTGGCATGGAGCCAATAAAGATCTTCAAGCACTGGATTGTCAGGTGTTTGAGGGACCTGGTGTGAGTTTGAGCGTGGGTAACATGTTGTAGATGAACACATGTTCCAAAGGAAGGAAGGTTGAAGGTCTGGTAATAATTACATCTGTAGAATAAAGCTTTTCACCATTGTGCTGATATTATTATGCATAGAATAGGAAACTGTTCAGCTAGAAAAACTGCAGTCTACAAAAGTTAATGCATTTTGCAATCTAGTAAAGAGGACATAAAGTATTAAAGTGTTGTATCATTGGGAAGAAAGAAAAGCTGACATTGGAAACCTTTAATGAGTCAGAAGGAACTGGAAAATGTGGCTCATGGGGTGAGGTGGAGGACTGATACTTCCAGCTTCTCCAATTTTAGCGGAACTGTCTTAAGTAAAAAAGTGGTCTTCACACTTAAGACTGTGCAATTAACCTCAAACCAGACTTCTTTAGCAGTAATACCAAAGAGAATTATTGGCGATGACATCATTTGTGGCTGTTCAATTTAACATAGTTTTTGTTATTTATGCATACTTTTTTGTTGTCAGTGAGGACAGGAGGGTTTACTTTGGTTTTTATTGAAGTGTGGGACACTGACACAGTGATGGTGCTCCCGGGACGAGTTAATTAGATAATTGCAGAATTTATTTTACAGCAAAAAGCAAAGGAAAAATATGTTTTGATAGGGCAGTATTTCCTGGAGCAAATTTGCTGCTCTTATTCTTTTTGGTTACACTATATTTCAAGCAATTTAATTTTAGTGGATTAATATAATTTAAGCATTAGCTTTTCAATTCACTGCCAGATACAGAACCCTGTGAATGCCATACAGCAAAATGTAACTTTGAGATAAATCTAACTGAAAAAGCAAATTACTCCATGGAGTCGACAGCTCTCAGCCCTGTTTCATTGTCAGGTTTCTGACCCCTGGGAAACCTGTTGAAGTATTTGCAAATGAGTTCCTAACTGTACAATAGAAATTGATTTTAAATACATAATGAGTAAGTGGGGTGGGGGGAAAGCAGAAAGGGGGTTGCTGTGGCAGTCAGTTGGTATAAAGTCTGCTATCATAGAAAGGGTGATTGGAATGAGCTTCAGGTCAGTTTCTGAAAATTTCAATATTCAAACAGGCAGTTCGCACCTGAGGTGATGCCATGGTGGAAAGGTTTGAGGAAGTGTGGTGTTATTTTTGGGGAGCTAATATTTAAAGATGTGAGCCAAATCACCTCTGGAGGGAAAGAGTCACTTCATGTTTTAGGAGCTGATAAAGAATGTGAGTGAGCTGTAAAATGAATATTTGAGTAGTCATTAATCCTCTCACATTACATTCCATAAATTCAATGATATCTGATAATACTACTGTAAATAATTAGCAATTATATATTTAAACACCATTCTTTTTTAAATTATAGTTTACTGTATGTAGTTAAAACTCACAAATTACTATAACATTATTTACTAACTGAAAGCCTGAATGCGCCCTGACTTGTTTGATTTTGGTAGTTGCATAGAACAACAATCACAGACTTGCACATGCCCCAGAAGGGTGAGGTCGAAGAGACTGTGAGGCTTCAAGGTACCAGGGAATCTGATTGATTAGTCTCTTACAGTCAATGATTCACTCTTTATTAACCAAGACTCATTGCAAAGTATGCAGATGAATAAGGCAAAAATGATACACATAGATGGCTGGCGTTGGCCTTAGAGTTACATTTATGTTTTACTCTTGTAAAAATCATAGCACTTAAATAGGGTAAATAAGTTTTCATTACTACATGCTCACATTATTGCACTCTAGAACTGAAAGATTTTTTTGAATTACATTGACTTCCTACATCTTGAACCTGCAGGTGAAGGGATTTTAAAAGAATTGGAATAATTTGATTGACAGAGACTTAATTCGTGTTCTGTTTTAAAGTAATTCATTTCTTCATGTTTTACTTAGTTTACGACAATTGAAATCAGAGTTTGTTAGAGTATAAGAGCTTCTTGTTAAATTAGGGATCTAGAAGAGATCAAACTGAGGAATGATAGCACCACCATTAGCAGGCAAGTGTAATTATATTCTGACAGGTTTATACCAACAGTTTCCATGCTATCTCTGGAATTCATAATGAAAGTAAGCACCGGTGAAGTATTTTGACATTTTTATTTGCACTGCTCCACTGTTAATCATCATAGCACTTCTGTCTCTGAGGGAATGATGCTCTTAAATGTTTTCAGAGATCTAGTGAACTTGTTGATTTTAAAAAAAGTCTCTGATTTTAATTTCTGATCCGATCAGTTGAGCCAGCTTTATGATATTTTTGCAGAAAATATTTAATAGGCAGCTGTGAATATTTCCTTTTTGCATGTATTTGTCATGAGAAAGACCTTTCCTTCTCTGTGCTGGATGGATTCTTCATCCTATGGACAGCACCAATTTCCCAAATGCTGGGCAGTTACAGAGAGGTGATGGCCTAGTGGTATTATCGCTGGATGATTAATCGAGAGACCCAAATACTGTTCTGGGGACCCAAGTTCAAATCCCGTCATAGCAGATGGTGGAATTTGAATTCAACAAATATCTGGAATTAAAAATTTAACAGTGACCATGAGTCCATTGTCAATTGTCAGAAAAAAACCCATCTGGTTCCCTAATGTCCTTTAGGGAAGGAAATTGCCAATCTTGCCTGGTCTGGCGTACATGTGACTCTGCAGCAACGTGGTTGACTCTTAAATGCCCTCTAGGCAATTAGGGATGGGCAATAAATGCTGCCTGGCCAGCGATGCCCTTATTCCATGAATGAATATAAAACGCTTCTCAATTCAATTTGCCAATGTCCAGCATCCAGAATTTATGAGTCTCCTTGGGTGATGCTTGTGAATAGATACAAGATAAATGTTGTGTTATCTACTTGGCAATATACTGCAAATTACTTAAGTCATCTGAAAATTATTACCTCAGCAATTAGAACTAAACCACATCCAACTTCTGTTCAAGTGAGCTACAAGCAGGGCATACTTCGACAAATTATATTGATTGTTTAAGTCATAAATTTTTAAAAATAATCGTGTTCTACAAAGGAAAATTGTTTTATTTGTGAGCATGCTACACCAACTACTGAGCACAGTTATAAAGTGGGAGGCCTTTAAGAATGAGATAACAGGAGACCAGAGACAGTATGTTCCTGTCAGTGTGAAAGGCTAGGGCTGGTAGGTTGAGGGAATGCTGGATGACTAACAAAGAAACAAAGAAGCAAAGAAACCTATAGCACAGGAACAGGCCCTTCGGCCCTCCAAGCCTGTGCCGATCAAGATCCTCTGTCTAACCTGTTATCTATTTTCTAACGGTCTGTGTCCATTTGCTCTCTGCCCATCCATGTACCTGTCCAAATATATCTTAAAAGACACAAACGTGTCTGCGTCTACCACCTCCACTGGCAACGTGTTCCAGGCGCCCACCACCCTCTGTGTAAAGAACTTTCCTCCTCTCACTTTGAACTCATGACCCCTAGTAATTGAGTCCCCCACTCCAGACTACTGAAATTGAGGCTATCATCAAGAAAAGAAGTTGGCATATTTCAGGTATAGACAGCTGGGATCAAGTGAATCTCTAGAAGAGTATAAGGGCAGTAGGAGTATACTACAGAGGGAAATCCGGAAGGTAAAATCAGGAGGGCGACACAGTGGTTAGCACTGCAGCCTCACAGTGCCAGGGACCCAGGTTCAATTCCACCCTTGGGTGACTGTCTGTGTGGAGTTTGCGCATACTCCCCGTGTCTGCATGTGTTTCGTCTGGGTGCTCCAGTTTCCTCCTACAGCCCAAAGATGTTCAAGCTAGGTGGATTGGTCACACTAAATTGCCTGTAGTATTCAAGGATTTGTACATTAGGTGGGTTGTAGGGGTGCTCTGAGAGTCAGTGTGGACTTGTTGGGTCGAAGGGCCTGTTTCCATACTGTAGGGATTCTATGAAAAAGGGGACATTAAATGGTTTTTGCAAATAGTGTTAAGGAGAATCTAAAGAGATTCTATAAAAATATTAA
Source organism: Stegostoma tigrinum (assembly GCF_030684315.1). Classification (NCBI taxonomy): domain Eukaryota; kingdom Metazoa; phylum Chordata; class Chondrichthyes; order Orectolobiformes; family Stegostomatidae; genus Stegostoma; species Stegostoma tigrinum. The sequence continues at coordinate 40,035,883 of NC_081372.1, read as the reverse complement.
GGGCAAAAGAGTAACTAAGGAAAGAATAGGGTTGCTTATATATGGAACCACAGAAGAGAGGTGAGATACTGAAGAACATTTTGCATCAGTATTTATTATACAGAAGGAATTAGAAGCCAGAGAACTTGGAAAATAAATATTGATGTATTGAAAAGAGTTCATTTTACCGAAGAGGACCTGCTGGAGGTCTTAAAATGATCAAAGCTAAATAAATTCCTGAGATCTGATTAGGGAAGAGATGGTGGGCCAGTTGTCATGATATTTTGATCATCCGTTGCCATGTTTGAGGTGTTGGAAGACTGACGGTTGGCTAAAGTGGTGCCATTATTTAAGAAAGGCCATAACGAATTGCTACAGAACTATATTTTGGTGAGCCTTAAGTCAGTGGTAGGTAGGTTGTTTGATGGGATTTTGAGGGAAAGGATTTAAATGCTTATGGAAAAGTAACGGTTGTTTAGGGATAGACAGCATGGCTTTGTGCATGGGAAACTGTGTTTCACTAACAACAGAGGTTTGTGAAGCAGTGACAAAGGAGATTGACAAGACAGAGTGGTGGACATTGTCTACATGGACTTCAGTGAAGCATTTTGACAAGGTTGCTCAGGAAAGACTGGTCAGTAAGGTTAGATTATATGGGATCCAGGGCAGCTAACCAATTAGATACAAAATTGGTTTGTATGTAAGCGACAAAGGATAGTGGTGGAGGGTTATTGTTCAGACTGGAGGCTGTGATAAGTGGTGTACCATAAGGATTAGTGCTTTTCATCATTTATGTAAATGATTTGGATGTGAATATAGGAGGTATGGTTTTGAGTTTACAGATAACACCAAACAGGTGGTGTACTGGACAATTAAGAAGATTATCTCAGAGTACAATAACACTTTGATCAGATAGACCAATGGCCCGAGGAGTAGCAGGTGGGGTTTAATTTAGATAAATGTGAGCTGTAGCATTTTGGCAAGGAGAACCAGAGCAGGACTTATACAGATAACGGTCAGGTCCTGGGGAGTGTTGCTGAACAAAGATCTAGGAGTGGAAGTGCATAGTTCTTTGAAAATGGAATTGTAGGTTGACTGGATGGTGAAGAAGGTATTTAGCATGCTTACCTCCACGGGTGATTGCAATGACTATGGGAGTTGGAACGCCATATTGTGGCTGAACAGGACATTGGTTAAGCCAATATGGGCCAACTACTAGCAAATGGGACTAGGTCAGATTAGGATATCTGATCGGCATTGATGAGTTGGACTGAAGGGTCTGTTTCCGTGCTGTATGACTCTGTGACTCTATAGTTACTCCGAGATAAATGTAAGCATATGTAAAACATTTTCATGGTTTCAATATGTAATTGAACTTAAAAGCGTTTCTGATTAAAAGTCCTAAATGATCCGCACTGCGGGAAAAGAACTGCCAAGGGTACAATTATGGCACCCATAAAATATGTTTTAAGTAAACAAAGTACTTTCATCTGTGAGCTGGAGATGTGATTTTCTTTCACTATTTAACAGGATGTGGGCATCACTAGTAAGGCATTTGTTGCCCATTCCTAATTGCCCTTGAAGGTGTTAATGAATAGCTTTCTTGAACTGCTGCAGGGGAAGAATTACTTCTTTCGGGTGGTAGCAATCTATTGAACACTTTCGCAGAGAAGGTTTTCGAGGTAATGCCATGCAGTGTAAGTACACCACAGTGCTATTAGAAAGGGAGTTCCAGAATTTTGAATCAATGAAGGCACAGTAATATAGTTCCAAATCAGGACAATTTGTAATTTGTCTGGGAACATGCAGTTGGTGATTTTCTCATGCATCTGTTGCCCTTCTCTTCTCAACATCACAGAGCATATGTTTAGAAGGTGTGTTGAAGGACGGTTGGAGAGTTGCTGCATTGCATCTTATAGATAGTACTCATTGCTGCTACTGTACACCAGTGGTGGAGGAACTGAAATTTTAAGGTGGTCGATGGGACATTGATCAAGTCCTGCGTGACATCCAGCTTCTAGAGTGTTACTAGAGCTGTCCTCATCCAGCCAAACAGAGTATCGCATCACATTGCTGATTTGTGCCTTTTGAAGTTGGTGGGTGGACTTTGTACATGAGCTGATTTACTTGGCACTGAATCCCAAATAACGGTATTTATATGACTGGTCCACTTCAGTTTCTGGTCAATGATAATCCATATTATGTTGATATTGGAGGCTTCAGCAATGGCAATGCTATTGTATGTTAAAGGAGGGAAGTTGGATTATCTGAAGAAGGGTATAGAACAAAGAACAAAGAAAATTACAGCACAAAAACTCGCCCTTCGGCCCTCCAAGCCTGCGCCGAAATGTCTAGACCCGAAACGTCAGCTTTCCTGCTCCTCTGATGCTGCTTGGCCTGCTGTGTTCATCCAGCTCTACACTTAGTTATCTCAGGTTGGATTATCTGTCACTGGTGATGATCATTATCTGGTAATTGTGAATGTTATTTGCTATTTTCCCAGCCACTTTGAACATTGTCCAGGTCTTACTGCTAATGAATACATGATAAGTTACAAATGATATTGAAAACTTGTGAAATTGTCAATGAAATGATCATTTCTGACTTTATGAGTGCGGAAAGGTAGTTAAAGAATGGCTGAAAATCTTTGGGCCTAAGGCACCATGCTAAAAATCTAAAGATTCGTGTGGTGCAGTAAAAGGTGTCTCTACCTCTGATCTAGGAGGCCTGAATTGACGACACACCTGCTCCAGGGTTGTACAATAACATGGCTGAGCAGGTTAAATAGAAAATAGTACCTGAAAAACTCCTGTGGTAATGTCTTCCGACTCAGGTAATGAGTCTCCAGCAACTGCTACCATCTTTCCTTGTGCCAGCCAGGGTCTTCAGATGGTGCAGCTTTCTTTGTTTTTAAGATCACAGAAATAGGAAGAGGCCATTCTGCCCATTGAGCTTACTCAGCCATTCAATTGGATCATAGTTGATCCGATACTCCCCTTGTCTAATTTTCCCTATTACCCTTGATTCCCCGACTGATCAAAAATCTATCTATCTTAACCTTAAATATATACAAGGATTCTACTCACACTGATTGCCATGGCACGGAGTTTGAAAGACTCAAAGCCCACTGAAAAAAGCAATTCCTCTTCATCTCCGGTCTTAAATTGGTGCTCCTTTTATTCTGAGGCTATACCATCTGGTCCTAGATTCTCCCAGGAGAGGAAATATCCTGTCAGCTTTTACCTTGTCAAGCCTGTCAAGAATCTTATATGTTTCAATTAGATCACCTTTCATTCTTGAACTTAAGCTTACTTGTGTTCCTTGATGCTATACTTAGTCAACCGCTGCCTTGATGTTAAGAACAGTCACTATCACCTTACCACTGGAATTTAGCTCTTTTATCAATTTTTGAGCCAAGGCTATAATAAAGTCACATACTGAGTCACCCTGAGAGGATTACAGTCAGTAAGTGAGTTATGGCTGTGAAAGTGTTGCTTGAAAAGATTTACGAAGACACCTTCCACCAAATTGCTGATGATTGAGATTAAACTGGGGCTGTAATTGGATAGGTAGGATTTGACCAGTTTCATGTATCCAAGACATACCTGTGCAATTTTCCACCTCAGGTAGATGTCAATTTGCAGATAATCTGAAACAGCTTGGTTCGATGCACAGCTAGCTTTGGAGCCTCAGTGTTCAGTATTACTCGCCTTCAGAGTCCACTATGTTTGCAGTTCACAGCATTTTCAGTACTTTCTTCATATCGTGTGGAATGAATTAAACTCGATGAAGACTAAGCTGTTTGATGTTGAGGTCCTCAGGAGGAGAATGAATTGGAGCGTCGTCTCAGCATTTCAGGCTGAAGATGGTTCAAGTGATTCAGCTTCGGGCAGAATCAGAATAATGTGGGATGTGGCAAGGTTTGTGGCAGAATCAGATGAGAAGCCCAGTGGGGCCTATCTCAACGATGAGAGCATCTCACTCTATCTTCTACTTTTACTTATACTTTACACACTTGTACTTTTGACAAACAGTGAGGACCAGGTTTTTCACTCACAGGGTCCTCACAGCATCCCTGCCTTGCACCACCTTGCCTTACATTTGTGTTCTTTGCCTCCGTCAGATAAACCAAACTATTTTACTCTGGCTTGTCTTGCTGTTTAGTGCAGAAAACAAAGCCAAGAACATTGTCATAGTTGTCAGTCATGTCAAGAAGGATAGCCCTCAATCAGGGGTCCTAGCACAGAAAAATGAAGACAGTCTCTGATACCAGGCCCACAGCATAGACAATCAGTAGTAGCCAGAGTCAGGATGCTCTCAGCGTAGAGGTTGAGGAGCCTGACATTGGGCAACCTATTGTATTTTCTGTCCTTTTGCAGGCTTCATCTGGGATGAGGGAGAGTCAGGTATTGGTGCAGATGGGGATTATTCCAAGCAAGTCACTAGACAGTATAGTGGATGTGCACGTTAATGGTATCAGGTGTGGAATGAGTAAGAGTAAGTGAGAGATGATATTTCAGGCAATACTGAAAGTGGCAGAGCATGAGCATTAGTGGCAAATGGATACAGTGGCAGAGATAGAGTGAGTGTGATGTTTTGGAGAGAAGGTGATGGCACTTGTAATGGCAGATAGGAAATAGCCATTGACTGTTCTACATTACTGTGTATTCCTCCAGGCATCAGAGACCACGCGAACCTGAATAGCCAAGCTAGGCCAGGCTGGCAAGGTCTCTGGTCTTTTAAGGTGGTCATGGGGTAATGGATGCCCTACAGCTACACCAGTCCATCCAGCAGAATTTCCAGCACCCTGCTGCAAAGTGGAGAATTTACAATGATTCAGTAAGTCAGATAGGTGTCATAATTTTCAGTGGTAATTGCAGTCCAATGTTCCTGAATGTAGTATTTTGACAACAGGACAAGAATCTCTGCGCTGTGTTGTTCTATGTTCTATGTTCTAATAATGAAGCTTTATTTGCAAGGATAATACTTGCACAAAGTGGCAGCATGTTGGCTCAGTGGTTAGCACTGCTGCCTCACAGCACCAGGGACCCAGGTTCAATTCCGGCCTCGGGCGACTGTCTGTGTGGAGTTTGCACATTCTCCCTGTGTCTGCATGGGTTTCCTCCGGGTGCTCCAGTTTCCTCCCACAGTCCAAAGATGTGCAGGGTAGGTGGATCAGCCATGCTAAATTGCCCGTAGTGTTCAGGGAGGTGTGGATTAGGTGGGTTATAGGGGGATGGTCTAGGTGGGATATTCTGAAGTTCAGTGTGGACTTGTTGAGCCAAAGGGCCTGTTTCCACACTGTAGGGATTCTATATCAAGACCATGAAAAAACACATTTTCAGTTTATTGAAGGAGTCAATATCTATTTGAGTATGATACTTGACATTATTCTTCCATAAAATGATGCAGGTGTTGTTCAATTAAATGAAGTCAGCAATTAACACTGTTCCTCATTGTTATGAATTGTTTAGCATTCTTTTGGTATGGTTCGTCTATTGGTCCCGAATAACCTATCTGGAGCAAACGGAATTGTTTGGACTGCAGAGGAAAAATTGTTATTACTGAATGTGGAGGCATCAGATTTTGTGAAGGCTTCAAGTAGTTGTTAACTTTAACTTCTATTAAACAAAAGGAAAAGCATAGGAAAAACAAATAAACAAAAGAAGAAACAAAAAGCTGCATTTGTTATTGGCACTGCTTGGGTTTTCGCAACAGCAAATTCAGTCAATGAATGATGTCTCACTCACCTGATCTATTGTAGCCAGTTGTCAATTAATTCCTGTCTGGCTTGTTGTACAAATACCACGTTGCTCTGTCATGCTGAGGGTGATGTTCCTCCCACTCAATCTCTTTATTGTCCTTCTTGGAAAACTGCTGTGACTCTCTCAGCTCTTCAGCATCTATCATGCCCCCTCATTACTTGTTACAGTTGTGCAGGGCACAGGGTGCTAGGACTGTATGGCACATTCTATTTGGGCTTTACTGAAACATTCCCCCCAGCAGATTGATCCAACCATTGGAACCTCATCTTGAAGAGGCTTATCATCTGCTCCATGATGGTTCCAGTGGGAGAATGGGCTGCATTGTATCTATGCTCAGTCTCAGTCAGGCCGTTTGTATAATATAGTCTTTAGCCATAGTTGGAGAGGGAGGTCTGTAAACTGTTGTCCTCTAGAGCCTCCTCTGCAGACCTGAGGGGACATTCCACTATGATTCTTCCACATGGCTACTGTTCAGCAGCCACTGGATGATGCAACTGGTCCTGGTGCTTGCTGGTGTCTTTGTTCCTTCTCAGTCTCTGTGCTCCTTGATGAACTATGTCTCCAGAGACGATAACATATGGATCTGATAGGGACATTTCCAATGAATGTGGAGAATATCTGGAACAAAATAGCTCATTTTAAATGAAAGGCATCATTGGTTATAGCAAATACACAAACATCTGACAGATTAGACCTAATTGAGATGTACATAGCACAAACCATGTCATGCCAATACAGTATGATAAATATGGTGGGGTTACTGAAAACGTGCCCACTCCATTCCGCCCACTCCAGCCACATCACCGAAGAAAGGCGGTGCACAGGTAAGAGACATAATTACAGCCCAATGTAAGTGGAAAGTGGCTTCACACCCTTGTGGAGACCATGAGACTTTGGAATATCTTTCAGACTCAGCAATCTCAGGTGACCCTTTAAATAATGTCTGCAATCATTTTGGCTTCACAGAGATCACTAGCATTAATTTGTAATGAGAAATGACATGGTCAGGATTGCTTATGGCCAGGAGTTGTAATCTACATTGTCGATCAATGCATGAAGTATTTGTGAACAATTTTGTGATTACAAATGTCTTTAATCTCAAATTTCTGAGTACCTGTCTAATGCAATTGTGACGGCAAGGGCCTCACAATGCTTACAAGTGGACGTACTCCTGTAGAAAACAAATCAAACTTATTCTGTACACTGTGTACGTTGCATCATGGGCATGGATCATAATTTCACATCAATGTTTAATTACAACATGTTTTTTATATAAAATTGCAAAAGCCCAAAAGGTGAATGCAGTTGTAATTTCACTGGTTGCCTGGAGGGATAGACTCTGGAATGTCACAAGCCATGAGGTGTCAAAGACATTTCAAAGAAAGAAATGCATTACAAATTGAACTATAATCTGGAGAATATCTCAGGCAATGAATATGAAGTCGGAAAAGAAAGGTAGTCTGGGTGAGAGACATTTTCCCCTTTCAAGAAAGCACAGGGACGTGGATTTAAAGCCAGCTTCAACCCTGGAATTTATGTATCAGTGACTAAAGCCCTAGTATGTTAACTAGTCACTTATAAAGGTCACAGTTCTGAGAACACCCCTGTGTTGCAGTTCACGATAAAGGTTAAGGCTCTCACCTTTTGAGTACTGCCAGTCAGCCAAGCTTTCCAAATCACCTATTCAACTATCATTGTCAATCTATTGGTAACATCCACTGAAACATTCAACTATCGATCCTTCATGAACAAGTCAGAGATTGACCTGTATATCTATTTTTAGAAGTTTTACCTGCTGGATCATTTCTAAACTGTACGTGCATTGTGATACTACGTCTTCTTGCATTTAGCAATTAATATGCTCATTTTTACTAATTCAGGAAAATCTGATTAAATTGACTCCTTTTAAAACAGAAGTTCATCTGGGTGGAGTAGAAAAGTATTCACAAGGGAAGGGATCCTCTTAAAATTAATTTTCTTACAAGTGACTAAGGGGTTGGGTGAATAACCAAGGAGATGAGTTAATGAGTCCTCAATCGAGAATTTAAGGTATTATAAAACTGGAGTTGTAACAAATTGGGGAACTGCATCTGGTCATACCAGCTGACAATCCTTTTCACTTTTATTATAGCATTGAGAATCATGTGAAGATGGAGGACATTTTAGATTGTGGCTGAAAGAGTTAAATACCAGTAAAAACTCTTAATTTATATTTTTGTATCTCTAGATGACTTTCTGCCACGTTCTAATTCCTGGTTTTTATTGTTGCATATTATTATATTCCATTCAATATCTTGATCTTCCAACAATCTTTGCAGAAAGGCACCCCCTTCAATTTCAGACAACAGGGTGTAGAGCTGGATGAACACAGCAGGCCAAGCAGCACCTTAGGAGCAGGAAAGCTGACATTTTGGGCCTAGACCCTTCATCAATCCAGCCATGTTCCCACGTAGTACTACCTAGGCTACAGTACTAACCTTGACTTGTGGGAACAAAATAAATGGGTGTGAACTTACACAGATGGCATTGGTCACTGATACATTTATTGGTGCTTGACTGTGACTCCCTGCTCGGTTCACCCATTGGTGCCTGGAAGAAGCCTGTAGCATAAAAGTTCAACGTGACTGTAACATTCATAGTCATTGGGATAGAAAGACACCTCCAGCTCTAACCTGACAACCCACTTCCACTCATCCAGCTCATGTGGACATCAACCACATTGAACTTCTCTTGCTTTATCTGCCCCCCCATGCCCCCTGAGCCCCAACACTGAAATTTAATTATGCCCACCCTGTTCTTCTATTGTCCTCCTGTAGATCACTGCCAATAGCACCCCCTCCATAGTCTACCATGCCCTCCGATGTTGTTCATCCCATCTCCTTACATGTTGATTTTCCCACAGTCACCATCCTTGGCTCCATCTCAATACATGACACTGACCCCTCCCATCCCCATCCTTCCCTGCACTTTCCCCTTTTGCAATGAACACCTGTTTGCCCTTATAGGCCCCACCCTTTTACATTCCTAAACAATTAATGCATGGAACCCCAGAACTGTGCTCTCCCCCAGACCCTGACCTGCTTTGACAAGAAACTCCTAGACATGATTGACCAGACTCCAGATGACTGTCTTTACAGCTCACTGACGAACGATATGTGATTTCCCCAGAGTGCTTGTTGATGACCTGACTGATCACCCATTGATCACTCGTCGAACTTTAGTTGAACATTACCCCCAACCATAAATGGCTTTAGCAGACAACAGAACATGACCAAGCCCTTGGACTGTATGTGCCCATCACAGACGGTATCCAGGACCCCCTGACAGACAGCCATTTTCCTCTTGACTGGACTAAAGACTAGCCCCCATCCATTTCACAACAAAGCTGTCTGGTTGTATGAACATACAGTGTGTTTGACACAAAAGCAGCAAAGCAGCTGGCACATTCTGTAGGTGTTAGATTGAAGATCTCAGTGTAATGTTCATCGATACGTTTCTCTACCCGTAACAAACCCTTACTGACAAGCATGATAAGCAGCCTGTGTGTGCCTATACAAAATAACTCAAAAATACACCAAGGCTTGTAGTCTTCAGGCTGTGGCTGAAGTGCAAACAAGCTAATAGGCATGACATGGCACAATAAGGCATGGACACTGCCAGCATGCAGTTACACGCTAAGTGAGTAAGGGCAAGAAAGCAAACAAGCCGCACTGAGATGTATCCTAGTCCAAAGAAGTTGAGTTGGGTGCCTGTTCTTGAAGTAGCAATCCAATGGCAATTGCCTGTCTGTAATATCTCTGAAGAGGTTGACTAGAAAATATCTACCTGCAATGCAGACATCTGTGTCCTAAGTGGATCAGGAAGGTACCGTGAGGATCCTGAGAAGTTGTCAAATATTGGATGCCAGTGTTGGTGAGGGGTGCAAATGGCTGATGAGCATGGATCATACCCTGGGATGCTGTTGTGTGGATGAGTAATGTGGAGTCTGTTCACAGCCAGCAATGAGCTGAATTTGAAAGTTGGCCTCTCTGACTTACCCATCAAGAATTCTTGGCATCTAGATTGCTTGTGGCGGGTGGTTGGAGAGGAAGCTGCATATTAATGAGGTGAGATGTGCTAGCTAATAAGGTCATTTAACAGGCAATAATACTTCATAAGCAACATGATGCTCCCGAGGAAGAATCTCTCCTCACTGCTTGGAACAAAGTTAAAAGTTGTATCGAGTTGCTCCTGATGTCAAGATAGGCCTCATTGGAATTTTCACATGATTCTACTGCAAATCCCACCACAGACCATGTTGTTCAGGCCCCTATAAGATTCCAACACAAGATATCTGTTTCTCTCACAGTGACATTATCAGCTCACATATTTAGCAAATTCAAAATATGTACAAACCTAAACATGCAAGAACAAGTCTAACTAACAGCAGATGTACTACTATAGCAAATTATAGCCTACAATGCTTGAATAAGGCAGCCTGCCTTTTAGAAAACAGATCACATATTTTTATATTTCTCTTAATCAAACAACATAAACATCAGGCCCCTGGCTCCTTGAGCAATGGAAGCACAGACTGTCCTAGGATTCTTTCTCCTGGTTGCCATCCAGCAACAGCTGGTAAGAATGAATCTACAGGGGCCTAAGTTATGAACATCGGACTTCTGAATGCTCGTACCTACGAATGCGATCCAATACAGGTGTGTTACTTTCAAGATCCGACATTGAAACATTTCCTTTACTTAGGAATGGCTACTTTACATTGTCCTGTGATAACAGTGTAGAGCTGGAGGAGCGGAGCAGGAAAGTTGATGTTTCGGTTCGGGACCCTTCCTCATTTTCTGAGTGTGTTGACTCTGACTCCAGCATCAGCAGTTCTTACTATCTTTACATTGTCCTGCATTGTGTTTTGACTTACATACACATTGACTTGCAAATAGACTCAAGGACAGAACTCATTCAGAACCTAGGGACTCCCTGCAATGATATATTTTGAGGATAAGATCGAATAAAGCTCTGCTGTTGCCCACGAACTATTAGCTTGCTAATGCTCAATGTCTCGTCACAAATAAAAATGACTGAACACCTTAAAGGGTAAGTGGTTTACAATCGCAATGTGGAGCTGGTTTAAGGAACAGATATTGCGTGTCCTTGATAGGTATGTCCCTGTTAGGCAGGGAGCAAGTGATAAGGTAAGGGAACCGTGGTTTACTAAACAAATTGTGTCTCTTGTTAAGCGGAAGAGGGAGACTTATGTGGTGTTGAGATGAGATGGTTCAGATGAAGCGATGGAGAGTTACAGATTAGCTAGGAAGGATTTAAAGAGAGAGTTAAGAAGAGCAAGGAGGGGACATGAGCAGATATTAGCAGGTAGAATAAAGGAGAACCCTAAATCTTTCTATAGGTATGTGAGGAATAAGACGATGACTAGGGTAGAATAGGGCCAGTCAAAGGCAGAAGTGGGAAGTTGTGTGGGGACTCTGTGGAGATCGGAGAGGTGCTAAATAAATATTTCTCATCTGTTTTCATTCAGGAAAAGGAGAATATTGCAGAGGAGATGACTGAGTTACGGGCTACTAGAATTGAAAGGATTGAGGTTAGTAAGGAGGAGGTGTTATCAATTCTAGAAGGTGTAAAGGCAGGTAAATCCCCTGGGCCGGATGGGATTTTTCCGAGGATTGCCTGGGAAGCTAGGGAGGAGGTGGCGGAGCCTTTGGCCTTGATCTTTGAGCCCTGATTATCTACAGGTTTAGTACCAGAGGACTGGAGGATTGCAAATGTTGTGCCCTTGTTCAAGAAGGGCAGTAGGGATGACCCAGGTAATTATAGACCTGTGAGCCTTACATCTGTTGTAGGAAAAGTTTTGGAAAAGATTATAAGAGATAGGATTTATAATCATCTAGCAAGCAACAATTTGATTGGAGGTAGTCAACATGGATTAGTCAAGAGAAGGTTGTGCCTCACAAACCTCATAGAGTTTTTTGAGAAGGTGACCAAGCATGTGGATGAGGGAAGGGCAGTTGACGTGATGTACATGGACTTCAGTAAAGCCTTTGATAAGGTTCCACATGGTAGGCTATTGGAGAAAATGCGGAGGTATGGGATTGAGGGAGATTTAGCAGTCTGGACTAGAAACTGGCTTTCTGTAAGAAGGCAATGAGTGGTGGTTGATGGAAAATATTCAGCATGGAGTCTGGTTACTAGTGGTGTGCCTCAAGGATCTGTTTTGGGACAACTGCTGATGTCATCTTTATAAATGACTTGGACGCAGGCATAGGTGGATGGGTTAGTAAGTTTGCAGATGACACTAATGTCGGTGGAGTGGTGGAGAGTGTGGAAGAATGTTGCAGGTTGCAGGGAGACTTTGATAAACTGCAGAATTTGGCTGAAAGGTGGCAAATGGAGTTCAATGCAGATAAATGTGAGGTGATTCACTTTGGGAAGAATAATAGGAAGGCAGAATACTGGGTCAATGGAAAGATTCTTGGTAGTGTGGATGTGCAGAGGGATCTTGGTGTCCATGTACATAAATCTCTGAAAGTTGCCATGCAGGCTGATAGTGCTGTTAAGAAGGCTTATGGTGTGTTAGGTTTTATTGGTAGAGGAATTGAGTTCTGGAGCCGTGATGTCATGCTGCAACTGTACAAAACATTAGTGCCGCCTCACTTAGAATATTGCTTACAGTTCCGGTCGTCCCATTACAGAAAGGATGTGGAAGCATTGGAAAAGGTGCAGAGGAGATTTACCAGGACGTTGCTTGGTCTGTAGAGAAGGTCTTATGAGTAAAGACTGAGGGACTTAGCCTTCTTCTCTCCAATGAGAACAGACCTAAGACGGGATTTAATAGAGACATACAAGATGATCAGAGAATTAGATAGAGTGGACAGTGAGAGTCTTTTTCCGAGGAAGATGACTTCAGCTTGTATGAGGAGGCATAGCTGCAAATTGAGGGGTGATAGATTTAAGACAGATGTCAGAGGCAAGTTCTTTACTCAAAGAGTGGTAAGGGCGTGGAATGCCCTGCCTGCCAATGTAGTTAACTCAGCCACATCAGTGGCATTTAAACAGTCCTTGGTTAAGCATATGGATGATGATGGGATAATGTAGGGGGGGGGTGGGCTTAGATTAGTTCACAGGTCGGTGCAACATTGAGGTCCGAAGGACCTGTTCTGTGCTGTATTGTTCTATGTTCTATGTAACTGGCAGTCATGGAACTGGACAACCTAATGAATTAATATCTTCCAGCAATTGTGCTATAAAATTGCTCTATTCTATGAATCATGTGAAACCTCCCAATTCTTGACATTCTTGTTAAGGAACCATACTAAAATGCAACAGAATAGTTGGAACAGTTAGTGGAAATACTACAACACAACCAGTTTGAGAAACAGCAGTAAAGCTAGAAATTAATTAAGACAATTGCTTGTATTCTCCTGGGTTAGAGAAAGGAGACACTGATCAGCATTGCTGTCCATGATCATTGCTGCAACAATTTGTTAATGGTGACTTGCAAGAAACAGATGAAGGCATTTCTGTGTGGTCCTAACCAATGAATGGTTTGCTTAATCTCATTGTCTCAGCTCATTAATGTATATTTGCTGTTCAGTTGAAGAATGGAGGGTATTCCTCTTAGATTAACACCTCACAGAGGGTCAGATTGTTTTTAGGAGTGAAAGGAGTGCAGTAAATTTGAAGGTACAGAACCTAATGTTTTCTAATACATAAATAGGCTAAGGGTTTCCTTTTGAAGTTTTGACATCGTATCTCCGGCCATCTGCCAATTTTATGTTTTAGATGTCTAGCCCACACTGGAGCTGTGACGTTTGAGGGTGGACACAAACTTTCATGTCTCTAGCCTGTGTGCCAATTCCCTGGATCCATCTCGTATGTAAGCATCTTTCCTGGAAGTGGGACAGGGCTCCCAACAGCAGCAGATAACCTACAAAGCTTTGAGAGATGCTGACTGGAATTTCCGTTTGGCCTCCAGATCTTCATTGGCAGAAAGAGACAAGTTTAACTGCTTGGGGATGGCATCCTGGCAGCAGGCTAGTTGGGGTCTGTTCTCCATGCAGGCTTTGAGGTGCTCCCTGCCTGTCCTGGCTTAGCAGGTATAGAGGGGCTTCCTACCTTCCACAACGTTATGACCTGAATGCAGAGATTCTTTTCTAGTTTAAATTCATAAGACTTGGAGAAGAAATGGAATGTTAAGGTGTCCGAAGATTGCTTTTGATTGAGGTTTCTGACTGACAATTTCTTTTTGAACCCACTCACTATTCTTACTTGTATGACAAGTCCACTCTCTGGCCATTCATTGACCAACATGGGGAAAGTCACACATGTGACACTTTCCCACATAGTATAGGTTTCTGAGCCCCATTTCAACCTCACAATAAGGCTGAGAAGCCCACAGGAAAATCTTGCCCAATGTAATGAAACAAAATAGTGATTTTCCTCTTGTTTATTTGAAGGATTTATGCCCAATCAAAACTGTTCCCTTGCTTCACACACATACTTTGAAATGCGCAGAAAAAAATAAATTGTTAGTGTTTGCTGACAAAATATATATGAGATAAAGCTTAATTAAATAACCATTATATTGCTTGCATTAATTTGTGCTATTTTTATTAAATGTGCTACTGCTCCATCAACTGACTAACAATATTTACAAGGAATGAAAACCTTCAAATTAGTGTGGTCAGGGGAAAAACAGTTTGGGGTGGCTGTGAGTACCAGTATTGGTTTATGTTCGTATTGGCTACTTACTTTCATAGCTGTAATTAGATTAGATTCCCTACAGTGTGGAAACAGGCCCTTTGGCCCAACAAGTCCACACTGCCCCTTGAAGCATCCCACCCAGACCCATCCCTGAACACTATGGGCAATTTAGCATGGCCAATCCACCTAGCCTGCACATCTTTGGACTCTGGGAGGAAACTGGAGATTCCAGAGGAAACCCACGCAGACATGGGGAGAATGTGCAAACTCCACTCAGACAGTTGCCCAAGGCTGGAATTGAACCTGGGTCCCTAGTGCTGTGAGGCTGCAGTGCTAACCACTGAGCCACCGAGCTGCCCCATAATGAGTAGTTACTGATAATTACAGTACTATTAAAATCCTCCAATGAGTTATACTCACTTCCTTCAAGGGAATTTGCTGAAGACAAGTAAACGGAATGGAATGAAGCATGTGGAAAATTAAAGGATAGTAGTGATGAGTTATAGTTCCCTAATCTTAATTTCCTCTTCAGTTGCTGCCACTACTATATGATGAACCTGTTGTTGCTGTACAGTTTGAAATTAATTTGCTCAAAATTATTTTCCTCTTCTTTTGCCAAATTTTTAACTGCAAAAGAAACATACTTTTTTTTAATTTTAAAATGAAAACAGATCAATATTTTGTGTACAATGCCTTAGAAAGTAATTTAAAGTGTTATTGTTCCCCAGATGTCTTGGAGGTTTCATAGTTAAGCATTGATTGAAATAGGAAGGATGTGTGATGTGAATAACATCACTTCACACCATTGAACAGAACCTTTCATTTGAATGGACAGGTCCTGGAATTGCTTTTCACACTTGGGCCTGGTGGAAACAAGGTAGTTTGTTTTTTTTTGGTTACTTATTTGCCCTGGAGCCACCAGTGTCATCAGCTGCTGTTCAAGTTAGATCCCAAATGAAATCTAACCTCATAGATAATGGGAACTGCAGATGCTGGAGAATCCAAGGTAACAAAGTTTGGGGCTGGATGAACACAGCAGGCCAAGTAGGATCTTAGGAGCACAAAAGCTGACGTTTTGGGCCTAGACCATTCCTGATGAAGGGTCTCGGCCCGAAATGTCAGCTTTTGTGCTCCTAAGATCCTGCTGGCCTGCTGTGTTCATCTAGCCCCACATTTTGTTATCTCTAACCTCATAGATCTTTTTTAAAATTTTAATTAACATGATGGTCATTCACTGAAATGTAGTAACAGGAAACTGCAGAATTTCTTTAACAACAGACCAGATGTTTATTAGATAAAAAGCGAAAACAAAGAACAAATAAGCCGACTGGTTATAGAAAGCATTTAAAATAAACTCTTAAGACTGTCAGAAAAACAAAGTTTCAAACTATTTTCCAACTGCATTACTTTACAGCAATTCAAATCAACTCAATTTTTCCAGACTTAACACTGTTCTTTAAGACAAGTGTCGATAGGTTATTGGGTAACAAAAGAGTCAAAGTGTGTTGGAAAGAGGCAGGAAATTAAAGTTGAGGCCACAACCAGATTGGCCACCAACTTAGCCAATAGTGGAACAAGCTTGAGGGGTCAAAAAGCCTGCATCTGCTCCTAATTTGTATATTCAGATGTAAAACAGATATTTGATGGTTTGGGTTATCACATGGAGCAAATGCAGCTGAATAAAGTTGAGGTAAAGACAGCCATGATGTAATTAATAGTGTTACAATAGATGAATGGCCACTCCTGCTCCTGTGTATCTGTTCCTATTAATAATTCGCTCTGTGAGGAGACAAACAACAGGTTTGTTGAAAAGTAAACCAAGTGGGAAAGATGGCGCATGAATGTTACAAGAGATGGAAAGAGAATTCAAGCAATCTAGTTTAACTTCAGACAGTGCCAAAATAGGCGGTTAAAGTGGCAAAGATACAGATATTATAACAATGACATTGATCATCTTAAGACTTATGTGGATGAAGTAAACGCTCACCCAATACTGGATGACAGACAAGTTAGCTGAGGATATACTGAAGGGTGGAGATTTTGACAGAGGTGGTGGAGGGAAGCACTTGGGCGTCATTGTCTACCTGTGAATACCAGCATAGAACATAGAACATAGAAAAGTACAGCACAGTACAGGCTCGTTGGCCCATAGTGTTGTGCCGTGGAATAATCCTAATCCAAAAATAAAATAACCTAACCTACATTCCCCTCAATTCACTGCTGTCCGTGTGCATGTCCAGCAGTCGCTTAAATGTCACTAATGACTCCGCTTCCACGACTACCACTGGTAAACTATTCCATATGCTCACAACTCTCTGGGTGAAGAACCTCCCTCTGACGTCTCCTGTATACCTTCCTCCTAACACCTTAAAACTATGGCCCCTCGTGGCAGTCAATCCTGCCCTGGGGAAAAGTATCTGGCTACCGAATAGCTATCATTGTGTATGAGGATGATGTTGCTCTTGGAACAAGATGCAAATGATCCAGGGGCACGATTATATTGTTTGTACCCCAAAGGGATGCAGAAAGATACTATAATCAGAAGTGCTATTGACAATGCTTTGATGGATGGGCAAGTGTTGAACCAAACAAAGGCAGTCACATGGACCCAAGCAATGGATGAGAGGCAAAATGAGTTATGATGTAATGCAGGACAGAATAGCTTGATGTACATGATCAGTTATCATTGGTTACATGGACAGTTCATGTTAGCAGATGCCAGTACAACAATGAGTATTAATTAAAGCAAAAAGAAATTAATTTCCTAATTTATTTATTTACTTTAAATAGTGAGATTATTTTAATTTGTTAATCTAGTAAACTCTGTATAAAAACTGAAAGAACTGGGGATGCTGTAAATATGAAACATAAACAGAAATTGCTGGAAAAGCTCAGCAGATCTGGCAGCATTTGCAGAGAGAAATCAGTGTTAACATTTCAGATCGAAGACCCTTCCCTGACAGCGTTGAGGAAGGGCCACTCGACCCAAAACATTACCTCTGATTTCTCTCCACAGTCTTTAGATTAAATTGCAAATAAAGCAAATAACTGTGGCTGTTGGAGATTTGAAGAAAACAAAATGGAATTTGCTGGAGAAACTCAGCAGGTCTGGCAGCTCCTGTGGAGGGAGAAACAATTATTATTTCCAATCCAGTAATCTTTCTTCAGAACTGTTCTGAAGAAAAGACACTGGTTTTGAATCATTAACTCTGTCTGTGAATAAAATACAGCTACTTACAATGTGAAACAGGAATGTTCAGAGCTGTTAAAGCTGCTATAAGCAACTGAAATAAATTAAAATACAACAAAGAAATAGACACAACTCAAGGACAGTTAAGAGAAAATAATGGCAGCATTTCCTCTTCTACCTTGGGTTGAAAGATGACATGAAGCTAAACTGGCAGGTTTTTCATAGATAGTGGCAATATTATGAAATAGCAACAGATTTATTTAACAAGGCAGAGGACTTGTGTAGTTCCATTCTTTTCATTAATGGAAAGAGATTGTTTCAAAGTGCATTCCACTCTGAACCTTTGAGAACAACAGGAAAAATTCAGACTGAAGAAATTTTGAAACACTTAGAGAGTCACTTTGAACGCAAATAAATATAACTTGTGCTTATATGTGTTTAACATCAGGGCCTAAGGTAAGAAATTAACCACTGATCAATATGTGAACTCATTAACACAGCTTGCAGAATCCTGAGATTTTATATAAATAAGACATGATCTAGTTAGAGACAGGATTGCATTGACACAACCCCTCTAGGATTGAGAGCACATCTATTGAGAGAAGATAGCATGCATTGGAGGAGTGGGCATATCCAACTTGGGAAGCAGTGTAAAGGGGAAGGTTTGGATTGAAATGCAAAAATATACGAATTCCTTCCTAGTTTGTTGTAGTCATGTGACATCTACCATGGGGGACACATACTGCAGTGAGCCATCTTAACTGTATTTTGTGAATCAAAGTGATCAATTTTGATAGGAGGATGACAAGAAGCGTTAAGAACAGAATAGTACAATTTTAAAGGGTAAGGGGCAAGATCAGAGTACTGCAGGTCTATGTATAGAAATATCTGAAAGTGAGAGGACAAATTTGAGAAATTTTTTACAAGGGCACAAGAAATTCTTGATTTGATAAATGAAGGCACGTAGTGCTAAAACAAATGCGTTAAATGATGAGTCACATAGTTTCCTGCATGGTGCATTGTTCTATGATTTAATAAACCTTTCTAAAGTACTAGTTGGATCGCAACTAGAGCACTGTGTCCACATCTGGGCAGCATACTATAGGAAGGTAGTTAAGGGCTTAGAATGAAATGTCTACTAGAATGGTACCAGTTATGAAAGACTTAAGTCATGTGAAGAGAAAAGAGAACCTAAAGTTGGTTTCCTACGAGGAAAGAAAATTCAGATGGAATTCAATAGGTATGTTTTAAACTTTGTATATTTCAATGAGATTACATCTCATTCTTCAAAACTCTTGCAAATAGAGCCTGGTCCCCTCAATCTTACCATATACAACAAATCAGGTATCAAACTGGTGATTGCACTCTCTCTACAGCAATTCTTTCCTTCTGTTGGTAAGGAGACCAAAACTGTACAGAATATTCTAGATGTGGTGTCACCAAGACTCTATAAAATTACAGCCAGACATTTTTATTCTAGTATTCAAATTATCTTGCAATAAAAGCCTACTTACAAATTGTTTTCCTGTTTGCTGCACCCGCTGGTTGCTATGGTTTCAACAATGCATAAAATAATAAATATAATGACATCTTGAACCATTCTTACTTTTCCAGTATACTTCATCTGTTTAACTTCTTCGGGGCTGTTATACATGTAGCTATATTTGTTGGAAGTGGCCAATGGTAATTTTTCAGAGGAGTTGATTCCTGCTGACAATGCCCAGCACTGGATCTAACTGTTAGTTAGACTTTGGTGGGATAGCAAACTATTTTAAAACATGTTTGTGAAGTATTTTTAAGAGTTTATCATAGAGTCATTGAATATTACATCACGGAAGTAGACCCCTCGGCCCATCATTTCCATGATGGTTATCAAGTACCTACCCACTTGTAGTCACAATTGGCTGATAGACTTGTATGCTGGGCGCTTAAATTAATCATCCAAATACTTGTTAAACGTTATGATGGTTCCTGCCTCTACCATTCTTTCAGGCCATGAGTTACAGATTGCCACCACCCTTTGGTTAAATATGTTTTCCGTAAATATCCTCTAAACCTTTTGTCCTTTACCTTAAATCGATGTCTCTTTGTTATTGATCCCTTCATTAAGGAGAAAAGTTCCTTCCTTCCTCATAATTATTTTAAAAATGAGTAATAATTTTAATTTGATGTTTTAAAAATTCATTAATTTTTATTGCAATACTCATCCATGTATCTTGACAACCCTTGACACAAACAGCTTAGTCAACTATACACACAAGCGCACACATGCGCACGTGCACACATCTGGAGAGAGAAGAGGTGATCAACACACCAGATTGGGGAACCTTAATCCCTGAATGCTCAGAATGCTTGTTGAACAGCTTCATGGCCCTCCAGTTCAAAGAGTTTGCACATGCAGGTTCAGCCAAAGCGGGATGGAGGTGAAAGTGGATCTAGCCGATCTTAGCCTGTCGGAGCTGAGAGTTGAGATGGTTCTAGAAAGGCGTATACCATATAAGGACAATGAAGCAGCAGAAACCCTGTTTTGTGTGCACGCTACTGCCTGCAGAGAATCAGCCAAGTGCTTGAAGACAAGAGACTAAAATTCTGCTTGGAAAATTGTGCAGCTCTAATTGTCGCAATACAGGTGGATTGGGCTGCCTACGCTTTCCATGAAATAATCTTTGTTATATCTGCTAATCAATGTGTAAATTATTGTTGTTACAATCTCAGACTGAACTGCTAACTTTATATTTAATCTGACTAGAAACCAGATGTAAAACACAGAATTCAGGGAGCCTGCTATGAGAACAAAGCCACAAAATTCCATAACAGATGGATGGACACCACGCAACAATCAACAAACAGGAATGTTCCCTCCCAGTGGGGAACGCTTCAGCAGTCAAGGACATTTGGCCTCGAACCTTCAGGTAAATGTCCTCCAAGGAAGCATTCAGGATACACAACAACGCAGAGTCACCGAGCAGAGGTTAATAGCTAAGTTTGTACCCATGAGGACGGCATCAACCGGGATCTTCGGTTCATGTTACACAGAAGTGACCACACCACACTATACACGTTCACACATACATACTCACACACACTTTCACTCACACACCCTCACTCACAGACTCTCACACATCCATGCATACACACACATGTATACAAACACACATTCACTCACACAAACACACACACACACACACACACACACACACACACACACACACACATGTGGGCACTCTCTCTCTCACACAAACACACAATTTTTTTTTCTCTCCCTCACAGACACACAGATCTATGGGGCAAATTTGTATTTGCACATACATTCTAGATGGGTCTATAAGCACACAGTTTATAGACATTCAGTTAATGTGCATTTTATAAATTCTACTTCAGAAACAAAAACCGGTCTGACTCCAAACTAAAACACAAATGGATTCTAAACAAGGCCTCACACCTAACTGGCATTGCCTGACTTAAAACGTTACCTCTTCTTTACACCAAAAAAACCATTAGTTTTCTCAAGACCTTGATGCAAAAGGAATTTAGGATATACATTTACATGTGAATCAATTAAAACCTTTAAAAATTAAAGAATAAAAAATTAACAGCATCTTAGGTTAGTTTAGCACATTCTCATCAATGGTTTGAACCTTTGTTTTTTGACTTATACACTCTATGTCTATACTACCTCTCTCACAAACACCTAAAAGAAGACTGAGGCTCTGAAAGCTTGTGTTTTCAAATAAACCTGTTGGACTATAACCTGGTGTCGTGTGATTTCTGACCTTGCCCACCCCAGTCCAACACTGGTACCTCCACATCATTCCACAATTTTGAACAAATCACAATAAACTGTACTGTGCAATATTAGAACAATGGGCAGAATATCCTGCGGGTTTGAACAATGTGCACTACAGCGCAGTTTGTAGCACGTTTGGAGTAGAATTATGGCAAAACCTGGCTCAACATCAGGAGTATCTTGCTCTGCCTTGCAGGGAGGATGTTCCCGATGTTGGGTGTGTCCAGAACCACGGTTCACAGCATGAGAGTTCAAGGTGGGGAATTTAAGAAGGAGATGGGGAGACCTCTCTTCACCCAAAGACTGGTGAGCCTGTGGAATTCATTACTACAGGAAATAGTTGATGCCAAAACATTGAATGTATTCAAGAGGTGACTAGATATAGCACTTGGGGCGAATGGGATCAAAGGTTCATCGATGTGGTGATTGAAACATAACAGTGTGATAAATGGAAATAGTCAATCAGAAAGGATAGGTATTGAAGGTTATTGCTTTCCTGTTTTCTTTAATATAATGTGCACTGTAGTGTTGAGTATAGAGATGCATTCACTGGAGTATTTTAGCCAGTTTGATAGGATTTTAACATTTTAAAAAATAATTTATGACCCATTACAAAGACAGAGATAACAAGGTGTAGAATTGGTTGAACACAGCATCAGAGGAGCAGGAAAGCTGATTTTTTTAGGACTAGACCCTTCTTCAGAAATGACAGATGGATTAGTTATATTGCCAGTGACATTACTGCACATCTGTTTGCAAACATCTATTGACGTGACACACTAAAATTATGAATTTAAAATCCACTATTCAGAACTTACAAACAAGTAAAAAGAGTCCTTTAATAATACTTACATAGATTAGTTTTCGCAGCAGACGTGGAATTATTCAGTTATTGCAAGCTTTCAATAGATCAGTCCAGTAATACCTGAGCAGAAAAACATGACTGACATTAAAGAGCGTCTGTACATTGATCAGAAAACTTTAAGCATTTTGTTGTTTGTTAGGTGTTAACAAGGGCATGCTGTATTTGATTAATTAGGAATTCACTTTTACAGAATCGCAGGAATATTCCAGCACAGGAGACCCTTCAATACCAGCTCTCCAAACGAGTGTCGTGGGTTATGCCTGTCTCTTGCCTTCTCTCTAAAATTGCACATTGTTTCTTTAAGTGACAGTCTACTTCTCTTTTTCGTGCTTTTAATGGGATGATTATTGCCAAGGCATATTATTACTATGATTACATTTGTACATTGAAAGTTGTTACCATTATCTCATGCAAAATTTAACTTGAACAGAAAAAGAACTCATGTTACTGAAAGTGTTAACACATAACTATCAACATAATTAGGTATGCTTCATGCGCCAAAAGATGCACTTTGCATCCCATGTTATTGCAGGTTTGTCAGTTAACATATACCAGCTCGTTCATTTCAGCGTTTGAGACTTAGTCCATGTTTAAACACAGAGCACATACAATGTTTCTTGTCCTTTTTTTACTGACACAGATATGTTATTGAACATCTGGGATTGATCAACAGTACTGAAAAATATGACATTTCTTTGGATTTGCGGTAAGAAAATAAAAGGACAATAGTTAACATGCTGGAATTTTATGACAACTGTTGTACTCCTTGTGTATTGCTTTGTGAGCACTTTTTGGGATAGAATGCTGAGAATTTTGACCGTGTAAGCCCTTGTGAAGTGCCTTGGGAAACATTTATATTTTAAACGCGCTATTTAAAGGCAAGTTGAATTTAGTAGCAGATAGTCTGGCATGATTATAGGGTTGATCACAGTTTACATGAAATGATTCATGTAATTCACAGCCAATGGTAAACCCGTTGGAATGTCCACTAGTTATATACGTATGCACACTGCTGAAGTCACGTTAACAACCGGCATAATGATATCATTATGTTCTAATGCTCTGAACAAAGTCTGAGCAGTCAGGATGTGGTTAAAAGTCCAATGAGGATTGCTGCATTACGTTAAAATGGGATGTAAAGTCTGCAGCAGTCATAAATTGTGATCACCCAGATTAACAGAGACAGAGTGAAACAAATAAGTGTTTATTCTCTCCCGTGAAACCTTACAATAGAGCATATGTATCCTTCCAGAATCTGTAGAAAATCTGTGATAACATCAATATAATTGACCGCTAATTTTGTTATTGCATACATATAGTTTTATTTTTGTAAATAGAAGCAAGAACAGAGTACTAGTGGATTAGGCAGGCTCTGAAAGTCTCTGATTATAATTGTGATATTTTAATTGTGAATACTGTGTGCCATTCAAATTTCATTATTATTTTGAAGAATTACCAGTATTTCTTTTGAGGTTTAAACCTTCAATGAGGCATTAAACAGTTATTTTGTGTTGGTCTTCACAGTGGAAGACACAAGTAACATGCTGAAAACTGTTGGCAAGAAGGTTATAGCAGGTGAGGACCTAGAAACTATCATCATCACTAAGGAAGCAAACTAACGGGGCTAAAGGTAGACAAGCCTCCTGGCCCTGATGAAATGCATCCCAGGGTACTAAAAGAGGTGTTGGGGGAAATAGCAAATGCACTACTAATTATTTACCAAAATTCACTGGACTCTGGGAGGTTCCCGCAGAATGGAAAAACAACCTATGTGACACCACTGTTTAAAAAAAGAAGTAGACAAAAAGCAGGTAACTATAGGCCAGTTAGCTTAACTTCGGGAGTACAGAAAATACTTGAGCCTTTCATTAAGGAAGAAAGAGCAAGACATCTGGATTTCCCATTGGAAATACCCAGTATGGATTCATGAAGGGTAGGTCATGTTTAATTAATTTGGTGGAATTCTTTGTGACATTACTTGCATAGTGGACAATGGGGAACCTGTGGATGTGGTGTATCTGGGTTTCTAGAAGGCATTTGACAAGGTGCCACACCAGAGGCTGCAACATAAGATGAAGTTGCACTGTATTACAGATAATGTATTGGCATGGATAGAGGATTGGTTGACTAGTAGAAAACAAAGAGTAGGGATAAATGCGTGTTTTCAGGATGGCAGTCAATGGCTAGTGGTGTGCTTCAGGGATCAGTGATGGGACCGTAATTGTTGACAATCTACATAGATGATTTGGAGTTGGGGACTAAGTGTGGTATGTCAAAATTTGCAGATGACACTAAGATGAGTGGTAGAATAAAATGTGCAGAAGACACTGAAAGTCTGCAGAGGAATATAGATAGCCTAAGTGAGTGGCTAAAGGTCTGACAGATGGAGTATAATGTTGATAGGTGTGAGGTCATCCATTTTGGTAGGAATAACAGCAAAATGGACTATGTTTTAAATGGTGAAAAATTGCAGCACATTTCTATCAGAGAGACTTGGGTATCCTTGTGCATGAATCGCTAAAAGCAGGACTGCAGGCACAGCGGGTAATTAAAAAGGTAAATGGAATTTTGTCTGTCATTGCTAGAGGGATGGAGTTTAAAAACAGGGAGGCTATGCTGCAGCTGTATAGGGTCCTGGTGAGGCCACACCTGGAGTACTGTGTGCAGTTTTGGTTTTCTTACTTGAGAAGGGATATACTAGCACTGGAGGAGGTGAGAGGAGATTCACTCAGTTGATTCCAGAGTTGGGAGGGTTGGATTATGAGGAGAGACTAAGTAGACTGGGATTATATTTGTTGGAATTCAGAAGAATGAGGGGAGATCTTATAGAACCTTATCAGATTATGAAGGGAGTACATAAGTTGGAGGCAGGGAGGTTGTTTCCACCAGCAGGTGAAACTAGGACTGGATGGCATTGCCTCAAAATAAAGGGAAGCAGATGTAGGATTGAAGTAAGGAGGAAATTTTTCACCCAAAGAGTTGTGAATCTGTAGAATTCCCTGCCCAGTGAAGCGGTTGAAGCTACCTTGTTGAATGTTTTTAACCCAAGGCTAGATAAATGTTTTGAACAGTAAAGGATTTAAGGATCATGGTGAGTGGGCGGGTAAGTGGAGCTGAGTCTCAAAAAGATCAGCCATGATCTTATTAAATGGCGGGGCAGGCTCAAGTGACCGGGTGGCCTACTCCTGCTCGCAGTTCTTCTGTTCTTATGTTGTTTAAGAAATCGACATTACTTTTGTGATCACACATAAGTACCAAAGTAATGTTTTGATTGTGACATTGTTGCTATTGTTATCCACAAGTAAGTGCTTTACAACTTGCAAACACAGATGGAAAACATTGCTAATACATTTCATTTTGAATTAGACCTTTAAGTACTTGACTTCTTTGTTGACAGTGTATCAAATAACAAGAATGGTGAATGTATACTGCATTATGTTAAACGTTCATCCAACATATTTAAGAGGATATTTTTTAAAACATACAGAACTGAGAAAGAGATGAGGTCAAAGTGAATGTGAGAGTTCTCTGCTTTTTGATAGTGTCCAACTGTCACTTTAATGAACGGTGATTAACTTGTGATTACACGCAGAAAAACGGCTTTAACAATGTCTGATGCATGTTCTGCCTAATTTCTACAAATTTGTACTCCAGTACTAAAACAGTAGGCGATTTTCTAACTGAAAGGTATTTTTCAGGAATACATTCTAACCGCTCAAAAGTTCTGTGGTATCCAGTACAGGAAATAGCATGCAAATTTTGGTCTCTTCTACGTGAATCTTGTAACCAAAAAAAACCAAATGCAGTGGCAACTCATTTTTCCCTCAGTGAAGTGCCAATCTGTACTAGCGCTTTCACCTCTAAATAAAAATGCTTCTAGGTTCATGCTCTGATGCGCAACCTTGAATAAATATTGTCTGAAGTATTACAAAATATTTGCAGCACAGAAACAGGTCATTCAGCTCAGCAGCTCCACGGTGGTGTTTTTGTTCCACGTGAATTTTCTTCCACTCTACTTCATCTAACCCCATCAACAGCTGGCACTTCAGCACAGTACAGAAGGTGCTCTCTTTCAACTAATAAGCTAATGCTTCTCAGAGGTGAACAGAAAAAACTCCTTGCTACTTTTTGTGAAAGTGCTAAGGAGTACTCCTCTTAGTCAGGAAGCATTTATTGCTCGTCTAGTGCCACTAAATCATATGATTTGGTAACATAACCAAGTGCAGCATCTTGCTCTATGCAAATCGGCTACTGTGGTTCACTGCATCAAAATAGTGAGCACTCCAGAAAAACATTGTGTTGGGATATCTGAGGATAATGTTAAGACAAGACCCTGGCAATATTCTCCAATTTGTTAAGGTTCCAGACAGGATACCCCAAACTGTTAAGGTTTTTGGTGATTGGGGATGAGCTGTCTCCTCTTCTTAATTCACCACTTCCTCAGCTGGTGGCAATAAGGTCAATTTTAAAATAGATCCCTCCCTTCCCCATGCAGATACCTCACTACCACACCTGAATGAACTTATATTTCAAACGGATCTAATTTAACCAGGTTTTCTTGAATTAATGATGAGTCTATAAGTTACTAAATGTTAGAAAACTTAGTAAGAAACAAACATACCCACACATTAAAAGGGAAGTGTCCAAAAAAATGAAATTAAAAGGTATATGGATCGGTTTTAATTGTTTGCTAAGAGTGTACAGTTGAATGTTGTGACCATTGTAGTGGAGCTCACTGGTAACATTGACTGCTCAACTATCAATTTCAAGTTTCTAAGTTTTACAGGTTGGTTGAGATTCTGTAATTCTTATCCCTTTCAACCATAATTGAATTTCTTCATTTAGGATGAGAGTGTCACTCAGGCTTCTTTAGTTATCCTGTTTCCTTTTGTCTGGTTTTTATCAGCCCTATTAATATCCTGCAGTGGGGTTGAAATTGGATTTGTAACCCCTGTCCTTATGTATTTTTCAATGGGGAAAACATCAAAATGTGGCCTCAGTTGGGAAATAATCACAATGGGTGGCCTGCTGTTGAGCACAGGGTGGGGGAATCAGACTGTCATTGTCTTTCTAGTTACAATATATCAGACCCCAGTCTGATTTGAGTTGCCTTTTCTTCCCTTTGAAAGGCTGTTGTTTCATGATTCCCCTGCATCTCTACACATAACATTCTTCCGTGGGCCTCTTTCCATCCATCTGTTTAGCCATTGTTGGCTGTATCAGCCTCTTTCTAAAAACACATTTTGGAATTACCAGCTAATTATATCTGCAGGATTTTGGGGTTCTCAGTTGTTTTCAACATAATACTTAAAGTTCACTAAAAGTAAAAACTCTTCTTCCCTGATGTTTCTTAAAATTTATATCAAGTTTTTAAAGCCTTTAAATGTACAATAGAGAAATAATTGGGAAAGCTCACTCAGGAAGTATGTTATAAGGCAGAGAATGTCAGAAATCATACAACACTAGGTAATGGTCCAACAGGTTTATTTGAAAACACAAGCTTTCGGAGCCTTCGCTCCTTCTTCAGGTGAGGAATTTATAAGTAGAAGGTCAAAAGGCCACACAACTGATGAGGCTGCATTAAGCAATCCTAAGATGCTGTTAAATCTTTAATCAGTTAGAAGGGTTTAATTGATCAATATGCATATGTAAATCCCCAAATTTCTTTCAAGTCACAGCACTGAGTCAACTGAAGGTTGTATCTGTGCAAAGAAGAGGTGACATTTTAGGTCAGATAATACATGTTGGATGTAAAGCATTGTTTAGAATCTGTTTGTGTTTCGTTTTGGAGTCAGACTGATTTTATTTCTAGGGATTTATCAAATGCCACATTGACTGGCTGTCTATAAATTGTGGGCATTTGAAACAGAATAGGATGTATCTGCAAATACAAATTCATCCCATAAATTTGTGTATTTGTGTGTGTGTGTGCATGTGAGAGAGAGAGAGAGAGAGAAAGAGAGAGTGTATGTGTGTATATAGTGTGGTGGGGTCACCTGTAGTGCAACATGAACCCAAGATCCCAGTTGAGGCTGTCCTCATTCATAATGAACTGGGCCATCAGCCTCAGCTCGGTGACTTTGCATTGTGATCTCTTCTGAAATTTGACTTGGAGGACCTTTTACCCAAAGATCCAAGGCCGAATGCCCTTGATGGCTGAAGTGTTCTCCCACCGGAAGGGAACATCCCTGACTGGCAATTGTGGCATGGTCTCGCCAATATAACATGCTTCAGGGCATCATTGCCTGCAGCATGGACAAAATTGGCTGAGTCACATAATATCTTCTGTGCATGTGGTGGGTGAAGATGTGAAGATGTCCATGTCGATGTCGAAGACAAGTCCACGTCAAAGATGTCTTGCAGAGGTTACCCAGCCAGGACTGTGTGGTGTTGTGGTTGATGTTGCCCAAAGGCTGGATAGTTTGCTGTGAGCAATGGTCTATTTAAGGTTTGCCAGTTGTTTGAAGGTGAGAAGTGGAGGTGTAGGGAAGATCTTGGCGAGGTACTCATTGTCATCGACAATGTGTTGAAGACTGCAAAGAGCATGACATAGTTTCCCTGCTCCTGGGAAGTACTGGATGATCAAAGGTACCCTATCGGTCGTATCCTGTGTCTGTCTTCTGAGGAGGTCATTACGATTTTTCGCTGTGGCACATTCGAAGTGATGTTCGATCAGTTGAGCATTGTATCCTGTTCCTATGAGGTTGTTCTTCAACACCTTCAGGTGTCCTTCTCGTTCCTTCTCATCTGAACACATCCTGTGTGTGTACAGCTTGTTAATAGGGAATGGCTGTTTTAATAAGTTTAGGATGGAAGTTAGAGCAGTGTAGCATTGTGAGGTTATTCGTAGGCTTGTGGTAGACCGAGATATTGAGGTGTCTGGCCCTGATAGAAATCCAAGAATGAGGCTGATTCTAAAGGGTAGTCCACGGTAAGTCTGATGGTTGGATGAAACTTGTTGATATCACTATGTAGTCGTTCCAGTGATTCCCCGCCATGAGTCCAAAGGAAGAAACTGTCTCAGTGTATCTGGTTGCAGTGTTAGTTGAAGGTTCTGCACAGCCAAGAGGTCTTGTTCAAACTTGTACATGAAAATATTGGCATATTGTCGAGCAAGTCTGGTCCCCGTGGCTGTTCCATGTTTCTGGCTAGAGAACTGGCTGTCGACGGTGAAGACGTTGTGGTAGGGGATGAAGTGGATGAGCTGTAGGATGGATTCTGGAAATTGCACTTGGTGTTATTGAGTACTGAGGGTCTTGCAGTAAAGCTGATGTCATGTGTGATGCTGATGTAGAGTGCTGTAACATCCACTGTGACGAGGGATGTGCCTGGTCCATGGGTGCTGATTTTCTGTAAGAAATCTGTAATGTTGCGACAGAAGCTGGGTGTTCCCTATACAATGGTTTTCAAGATGCCCTTGACAGAGCCAAAGAGATTCTCACACAGTGTCCTATTGCCTGACACAATAGGAAGTCCAGGTATGTTGGCTTTCTGTATCTTTGGAAGGCAGTAGAAGTCCCCCACTCAGGACATACGCAGGATGAGAGTGCACGGGTTACTCTGAAGAACTGGGTCAAAAGTTTTGACGAGTCTATTCAGTTGACGGGTCTGTTCTTTGGTTGGATTGGCAGGCAGCTGTTGTGTTCCTGGTTGTTCAGTTGTCCGTATGCTTCTTTGCAGTAGTTGACCCCATCTCTGTGAGCTAAAACTGAAACACACAAAGAGGAGCACCTCGCCCTACGATCTGTAAAAGGAGTGTGAAAAGTGATGTAACTTTCTTTTCAGCAACTTCTATGGTTAAATAAAACAAATCCCTGACACTCACTTTAAAATCAGCAAGCAACAATTTATTTGTCTAATGTTAACAGTGAACAAATTAACTAAACTATTAACAAACCAAATAAATCCATTCTAACTACTGACTATTGCCCAATAAAGCAAAATTCTAATGATATGCTGCTCCAATTAGTATAAATCTCACCTATATTTAAAAAATAGCATTTAATCTCTTGAAATTACAGCCAGATTACGTGTCTTCCAGAATGTTCTGTGCCTCCTCTGTTGATCCTTCTGTTAGGAATATTAACCAGTTGTGCCATTGGCGGCATTGTAATTTAGATGTGCCTTCTCTCATACATAGAGAATGCTGTGAGACCCAGTGATTCTCTTGAGAGCTGACAACCATTTGCTTTGGCAGATGGCAGCTAGCTCTGGGGTCTTTGTCCAACAGCCCCCTTCTTTTTATACCCTTGATGACATATCAATATTTCTTAGAATAGGATTGGTGCTATGTTGTCAAAACCATCAGTCTTAAATTTAACAGGCTTTTTGGTATCTGTGTACCTGGTTCAAATTGATTTGCTAAATTCAAGAACCTAATGTCATGGTCAAAACAAAAGCTGCTGCTGAGTCTGCTAACTCTATGGTCTTTTGAAACATATGATTCAATTTGGATGCTCTGAATGTACTTACAAACTTTCAAGCTGCTGCTCACAAACATCCCTTTCATATCTCCAAGCAAAGAAAAAACACATGATCTTTTAAAGAGACCATGCAACGCTTTCCCCCCTACCCAGTACTTTACAAATACCAAATTCTAACGTCCTGCCTCTCAATCCACAATCACTTCAACTAACTTTGCATCA
Organism: Stegostoma tigrinum; assembly: GCF_030684315.1. Lineage (NCBI taxonomy): Eukaryota > Metazoa > Chordata > Chondrichthyes > Orectolobiformes > Stegostomatidae > Stegostoma > Stegostoma tigrinum. The sequence continues at coordinate 40,004,940 of NC_081372.1, read as the reverse complement.
AGTATATGTAAAAAGGCAGAATGTGAAATTTAAAGATAGAGTGGGAAGTATTTTACCTGGGCCACAAATCTCTTACCAAACAAATGACACAGACAAATATGCCCCTTTAGAAAGTTGTGGTTTGAACACCTACTTCCTGCCTAGATGAGTTATAAATCTTACTTGATCATTTGCAATCAGAGGGCATTGCCCTGCTAAGGAGGACTTCATTGCTGCTTTAAGCCACAAAAACGTAATTTGAATATTCTTGGTAGGGCGTTGTGCATTTCAATTTTCTTTTGAATTATAAAAGCTTGAAATGTTTCAGCCTAGGATTTAAGTATTTCATTAATAAATTATAGACTGCCCAATTTGGAGCCATGCAATCTTGCTGATTTTATTGTCCAGCAGAATTATATAATTTTCTTAATTAAAAATTTAGTGATGCTGGATGTGAAAATGTGCCTCTCTCTTGCGCAATTCACTGTACTTGAGCAGCTGCTAACTACCTCGAACTGTAAGAAGTCATACTGAGGAAGCCGTTATTTAACATTCTTTAAATGCCCTATTACGATTACTGAAGGGCTCTTGAGATCATTATATCTTGAGAGGGAATGCATGATGCCCAGCACCATTCAGCTAAGTTAATGTTTGCATGGAAACACCAGCAGTATGGAAATGGTTGGAACTCTACCAATACTACAAGCTTTCCAGGATAAGTGCTGGAGGTTTAGCTTTCAGAGGCAGCATTATTGTTAACTTTCTGGGCCAGCATCTCAAATTTTAACTCAACATTTGTTCTCTGCACCAAGCAGCCTGCAAAGACTGTTAAGGGTTTTTTTTAGAAACAAATATTCTATCCATATTGAACTCGACAACAGATGTGCATTTTTTTCAGAGTTGTTCATGGGATGTGGGTGTTGCAGGCTACGTCAACATTCATTGCCTATCCTTAATTGTACTGGAAAAGGTAGTGCTGAACTTCCTCCTTGAACTGCTGCAATCCTTTTGGCGTAGGAGCATCCACAGTGCTGTTCCTAAATTAGGAAGTTGCGGCTTGGAGACATATTCCCATATATCAGCTGCCTTTAGTTTCTCTCGATGGTCGAAGACACGAGTTGAAAAGTTGCATTTCGAGGCGCCCTGGTGAATTATTTGCATCTTGTTGATGATACACACTGCTGCAATTGTACATACGTGGAAAAGGGAGTGAATGTTGGAAGGAGTAGATGAAATACCAATCAAGTGAGCTGCTTTATTCTGGATGGTGTCAAGTTTCTTGAGTGTTGTTGGAATTTCAAGGGGACAGTATTACATCGCACTCCTGACTTGCACCATATAGGCTTTGGAGAGACAGAACATTAAGTTGCTGCCTGCAGGGTTTCTAACTTCCACCCTTCTCTTGTAGCTTATAACATTTTAATGGCTGACCCAGGACAAGTTCGGTTGATGATGGAGGATTCAGTGATGGCGATACTGTTGAACATTAAGAGGTGTGGTCACATTCTTTCTTGTTAGAGATGGCCATTTCCCGGCACTGCATGGTGCAAATATTACTTGCTAATTATCAACCCAAGCCTGGATATTGTCCAGGTCTTCCTTAATATGGACATGAATTGCTTTAGCATCTGAGGAGTCACGAATGGTGATGAGCATTGTGTAATCATCAGAGGAAATTTCCACTTCTGACCTTGTATGGAAGAGAAGATCACTGATGAAGCAGATGAACATGGTCAGACCTGAGCCACTATCTTGACGAACTCCTGAATTCAATATGTAGATGTACCTACCAGAAAAAGAGCAAAACTTCACCGTCCTTCAGGATATAAGGGAGGGCAAGTGACTGGAGTGTCCGTGGGGGAGCACTTTGGAACAAGTATTCATAATTCTATTAGTTTTAAAATAGAAAAGGAAAGACCTGAGCTAAAAGTTTAGGTTTTAAGTTGGAGTAAGGCCAAATTTGATTGTATTAGGTAGGACTTTTGAATGTTGACTGAGGGAGGCGATTCACAGATAAAAGGGATGGACAGAAATTGAGATGCTTTCAAAAATGAGATAAAAAGAGTCTGGAGACAATATATTCCTGTTAGTGTGAAGGGTAAGGCTGGTAGGTTTAGGGAAAGCAGGAAGACTTGGAAGCAGAATGTGTGGAACAATGAAGTATGGGTGAGATACTAAACAAATATCTTGTGTCAGTGTTTACTGTGGAGAAGGATGTGGAAGCTAGGGAACGTATGGAAATAAATAGTGATGTCTTAAAAAGTGTCCATATTACAGAGGAAGAGGTGCTGGACGTCTTAAAATGCATAAAGATAGATAAATCCCCAGGATATGATTAGTTGTTTCTCAGAACATTGTAGGGAGGTTTGCTGAGATATTAGCATCATTGATAGCCATAGGTGAGTTGCCAGAAAACTGGAGGGTGGCTAATGTGATACTGTTAATTAAGAAAACTGGTAAGGAGAAACCAGCAAACTAAGACCAGTGAGCCTGACGTCAATGGTGAGTAGCTTGTTGGAAGGGTTCTGTGGGTTAGGATTTACGTGCATTTGGAAAAGCAAGGACTGATTAGGGATAGTCTACATAACTTTATGCACGGGAAATCATGTCTCACTAACTTTATGGAGTTTTTTGAAGAGGTGACAAAGATGAAGGTAGAACAGTTGACATTGATTTGCTGAAGTCGATATAGACATTCTACAAGGTTCCACGTGGAAAATTGATTATCAAGCTCAGGTCACATGGAATACAGGGGGAGCCATCCAATGGGAGACACAAAGGTGGCACGGTGGCACAGTGGTTAGCACTGCTGCCTCATAAAAACTTAGACTGGGGTTTGATTCCACTCTTAGGCAACTGTCTGTATGGAGTTTGCACATTCTCCCTGCGTCAGTGCGTGTTTCGTCCGAGTGCTCTGGTTTCCTCCCACCGTCCAAAGATGTGCAGGTTCGATGGATTGACCTTGCTAAATTGCCCTTAGAGTCTAAGGTGGGAAATGCAGGGATAGGTTAGGGGGTGGGTCTGGGTGGGATCCTCTTCAGAGGATTGGTGTGGACTTGATAGGCCAAATGGCCTATTTCCACACTGTAGGGATTCTACTCTATCTATGAAAATTGGCTTGAAGATAAAAGATAGAGGGTGGTGGTAGAGGGTTGTTTTTCAGACTGGAGGCCTGTGACCAGTTGTGTGCCACAAGAATCAGCGCTGGGTCCATTGCTTTTTGTCATTTATATAAATGATTTGGATGTGAATCTAGGAGGTATGATTAGTAAGTTTGCAGTTGACACCAAAATTAGTGGTGGAGTGGTCAATGAGAAAGGTTATCTCAAAGAACAATGGAACCTTGATCAGATGGACTAATGAGTCAAGGTGCAGCAGATGGACTTTAATTTAGATAAATGTGAAGTGTTGCATTTTGGAAAGGCAAACCAGGGCATAACTTACACACTTAGTGGTAAGGTCCTGAGGAGTGTTGCTGAACAAAGAGACTTGGGTGCATGCTTCCTTGAAATTGGAGTTGCAGGTAGACAGGGTGATGATGAAGGCATTTGGCATGTTTGCATTCATTGGCCACTACATTGGGTATGGAAGTTGAAACATCATGTTGCAACTGTTCAATACATTGGTGAGGATACTGCATTCACTTCTGGTTTCCCTGCAATAGGAATGGTGTTGTTAAAATTTTGAAAGAGTTCAGAAAGGATTTACGAGGATATTGCTGGGCTTGGAGGGTTTGAGCTCCAGGTTGAGGGTGAATAGGCTGGGGCTTTCCTCCTAATGCTTCAGAGGCTGTGGGGTCACCTTACAGATGTTTACAAAATCACGAGGAGCATGGATAGGATAAAGAAACAAGGTCTTTTTCTCAGGGTAGAGGAATCCAAAACTAGAGGGCATAATTTTAAGGTATGAGGGGAAAGTTTTAAAAGGGAACTAAGGGGCAACATTCCATGCAGAGGGTGGTGTATGTATGGAATGAGCTGCCAGAGAAAGTGGTGGAGGCTGGTGCGATTACAACCTTTAAAAAGCATCTGCATATGTATATGAATAGGAAGGTTTTAGAGGGATATGGGCCAAGTACTGGTAAATGGGATTAGATCAGTTTAGGATATCCAGTTTGCTTCTATGCTTTATAAATAAATGACTCTGTAAGTGATGCCCTGGAGCTGAGATGATTGACTTGTGCCAACCACAACCACCTTCCTTTGTGCTGGGTATGACTCAAACCAACAGAGCATTTTCCATTTGATCCTCATTAACTCCAGTTTTGCCTGGTCTCTTCAATGTCATTCTCAGCCAAGCACTGCCTTTATGTCAAGGGTAGTTGGCCTCACCTCAAATCTGTTGTCAATAAATGTGGAGCTGGAAAAGAGCAGCAGGTTGGACAGCATCCACAGAGCAGGAAAGTCAACATTTTGTCCTGATGAATGGTTTTGGCCCGAAATATTGATTTTCCTGCTCCTTGGATGCTGTCTGACCTGCTGTGCTTTTCCAGCTCCACATTTAGTGACTGTGGCTTCCAGCATCTGTATTCCTTACTCTCTCTAATTTGCTGAAAGCCATACTGCAAAGTCTCTTCAAAGGATGTTCACCATGAAGAGGTTTTTCTCCTCCCTCTGAAGAGATCTTAGTGAGTTTTCTTCCCATTGCAACTCCTGGTTACCTTCTCTGCGAGTCCTGATGAAGAGTTTTGTCCTGAAACATTGACTTTCCTGCTCCTCAAATGCTGTCTGACCTGCTGTGCTTTTCCAGCTTCACACTTATTGGCTCCGGCTTCTAGCATCTGCCTACAAGCCGCCTCACATCTGTGTTCACTTCTTTCATCCATGTTTGGACCAAGGCTACATTGTGGTAAGGAATCGAGTGACCCTGGCAGAAACTAAGTCTAATGTGCAGAGAGCAGATTATTCCTTTGCTAGTGCCATTTAATATCACTACTGACTCCTTCCATCACTTATAATCAAGAGTAGACCAAGAGGAGATGAGTGGCTGGTTTGGATTATATTTCATACACCGGACGTACCTTGGCAATCTTTTACATTGTTAGGTACTTGCCAGAAGATGAGGGACTCCAGCACAAGCTATTTTCTCTGTGAACTGCAACTGGAAAATATCTGAGCCAACAACCAGAGTGGCTGGAATCAGTGTCAGCCTGAATGAAGGGTCTAGGCCCGAAACGTCAGCTTTTGTGCTCCTAAGATGCTGCTTGGCCTGCTGTGTTTATCCAGCTCCGCATTTTGTTATCTCGGATTCTCCAGCATCTGCAGTTCCCATTATCTCTGGATAAATTGTCTGATGGGCTTCTGCAGGACAAAGAGACACTGAAAGAGCAACAACATTGAACATGCACTCGCATGGTGCAGCTACACTTCATTCACAATCATGTCAATATCCATGGAAATGCATGGAGTTTGAAAATGTTTGGGGTTCAATGAGCAATACCTGGAAGGTTATTAGCACTTGCAAATTGTACATAGAGATGAGGCACATTTCATCACCACTGACTTTAAAACAGGCAGATAATGGCCACAACCAACAAAGTGATTGCTTGACTTCCAAGGATGGAGCAAGGAGCAACCCCCTCTACACTGTGAGTATAATAATCAGCCATTACTGCATGCATCAGTTACCTCCATGGTTGTGATGGGGCTGGGATGTGAAGGTTTTAAATTGCAAGAAACAATCCCAATCTACTATTTTGCGGTGATCACTTAGTTAGTGCAGCACCTCTACAAAATAATAGCTATCTCAGAGATCCATGAGAGCTCTGCATGTGACCCTGTTGTTGGGCTGCTGCTTGTCTTGTTCTAGGAATGATTGTATGGAGCTGTCATCTGCAGGATATACCAGATCTGACCTTTCTCTGAGCGAACAACCTGTTCTGTTTGTTATGTTCCCAACATAGGAGTCATGGATACAGCCAGAGGTAGGATGCTGGTTGCAGTAGCTGCCTTTCCGAAGATGAAGGTAGATGCAGGAAGAGTAGGTTTGACAGCATGTCCAGGAGTAGCTGCAAGCTGCCAGACAAGCTAAACAGCGTCCACTTCAGACAGGTCCCAGCTGTGAGCTCCTTCACTGTGCATCAGGCTCAGAGGAAGACCAGAAAGTTTTAACCTTGACCCCATTTTATGGTATGAGCTAGGCACAGGGTTGTGTGTCCTGGGACACAGCAATTGAACTGTGTGAGCTGTTGCAGTGGAGGTCCATCCCCTCTCGATGGCAGTAACGGCTGATTTTGGAGCCCGGGAGTCCAGAACCAGGAGTCACAGTTGTGAAATATTGTATTATGATTCTTTTTAATAACTCATTCACAAGCGCTCTGTGTTTACTATACAAGTAGTTCTCCTATAACACCATAGTGTGTTCTTGTGTGACCTTGCATAATAGAAAATTGCATTGTAGGGAAATCACTGTAGAAAATCACTATACTGTACAGCCAGAAGTTCGCGTTATCTAAACAGCATCCACTATTTATCAAGGTGTAGATCTGGATGAACTCAGCAGGTCAGGCAGATGCTGCTTGAATGCTGTGTTCATCCAGCTCTGTACCTTGTTATCTCAGATTCTCCAGCATCTGCAGTCCCTAGTATCTCCACTATTTATCAATGGCATTATAGCCAATTTGCATTAACGAAACATGCATTATAGCAGAACTACCTATACCACGTTTCCAATTATTCATTTATAAAACCGTGTTTTTCTCGTACATTTTACTCCTAAAAGATGAACTAAATTAAAGATCCCTTCCTAGGTTGTCAACCCATTACTGTTCCTTTCCATCTTTCAATTCTCATTGGCCCGATGTTGCAAGCATTATTCAGACCTGTTTCTGTACAAGTGTTAATACTGTAACCTGCTCAGAACAATTCTATCCCTGCCATTGTGTCTCTTTAACTTACTTGAAACTGTGGATGGATTATAATATTAATTTAGCCCTTTGTAACTGTCTCTCAGGATCCAAATAAGCTGCAGGTGACATAGACAGAAAGATAAGATGACTTGTGGTAAGGGCAGATAACCTGTGTCACTTGGCGGTTAGACAATATGTAGGCCAAGATGATGGAGTTGTGTGTGCCAGAAAGTGTCAGCCATGCCAGCTTTGTGCCACAAGCGGCTTGTGTTGGGACTGCTATGGCATTACATTGCCAGTGAAGGGCAATTTCAGAATGATGGTGCTTGATCCGGTGTGAAGTGTTAGTGCTGGTGTCAGGGATGCTAATCTGTTATATATTATTTGGGTGAGTGGTGATTTCTTCTAACTGTGGCAATTGTAATTTGGGCTAACATCAGTCAAGGGGAACATCACAGAGGAAATAGTAAGTCGTTAAAGAGACAAGTGTGGATCATTTTGTGAGAAATCTCACTGGGCTTCAAAGCAAAAACTCTCTGTGAAACTCGACAAAATTGGCACTTATCCAAAATATCGTAAAATTCAGTCCTGTATAACTTGTGTAATATCCTTTATTGCATATAGTACAAATGTAGTTCCTGTACAATCCATTTATGATATTTATGTAACCACAGCCAGTTTTAGTGCATACTTTACGGTATCTTGGCTGTGAAATGTAACTTAAAGATAGAAATAAGTCCTGGTGAAAAATTTTCTTCCCCTTCTAAACTGTTTCTTTTTATGTCGTTCCTCTCGTAAAGCTAGAGTTTTGCTCCAAAGGTAGTGTCAACCTTTCCATATATTGTACAAGTGCCCTTACATTCACATACACTTAGAACATAGTTGGCTGGTCATAATCAGATTTTTAATTCTGAGTGGAGAAAGATCACAACTGAGTGGTTCCAATGCATCTATTATCGACAAGCACCAGGACACAGTGGGAACTAACCAGAAGTAGAACACTGACTAATTTTCCTCAGCCTCACTGCAGTCTTGCAATTGATAATGTAATTAAAATCAATTAGCCCAAAATCAACCTTGGATCATGACTCAGTACTCTACACTCAACCATATTCTTAGCCCTATTATAAAGGAACCCAAATGGTTAACTCTGCTTTGTCTCAACAGATGCTATGAGTGGAGGTGCCAGTGTTGAATTGGGTTGGATGAAGTCAGAAGTCACATGATACCAGGTTATAGTCCAACAGGTTTATTTTAAATAATAAGCTTTCGAAGCGCTGCTCCTTATTCGGGTGAATTATCTTCACCTGATAAAGGAGCAATGCTTGGAAGCTTGTGATTACAAATAAACCTGTTTAACTATAACCTGGTGTCAAATGATGTCTGACTTTGTCCGCAAACCCATTGAGTTTACCTGCAATTTCTGGTTTTGTTTCTGATTTCCAGTTTTTTTTTCTTTCTCACCTTAATTCCATCTTTGATGTTCAATTCCTCAAAAAAAAATCATTATTCTCACTCATTGTAATCACTTCCTGGTCTGACCCACCTCTCTGCTCAATAGAACACCGGCCTGAAAGGGTATAGTGGACAGAGGTAATGGGAACTGCAGATGCTGGAGAATTCCAAGATAATAAAATGTGAGGCTGGATGAACACAGCAAGCCCAGCAGCATCTCAGGAGCACAAAAGCTGACGTTTCGGGCCTAGACCCTTCATCAGAGAGGGGGATGGGGAGAGGGAACTGGAATAAATAGGGAGAGAGGGGGAGGTGGACCGAAGATGGAGAGTAAAGAAGATAGGTGGAGAGAGTGTAGGTGGGGAGGTAGGGAGGGGATAGGTCAGTCCAGGGAAGACGGACAGGTCAAGGAGGTGGGATGAGGTTAGTAGGTAGATGGGGGTGCGGCTTGGGGTGGGAGGAAGGGATGGGTGAGAGGAAGAACCGTTTAGGGAGGCAGAGACAGGTTGGACTGGTTTTGGGATGCAGTGGGTGGGGGGGAAGAGCTGGGCTGGTTGTGTGGTGCAGTGGGGGGAGGGCACGAACTGGGCTGGTTTAGGGATGCAGTAGGGGAAGGGGAGATTTTGAAACTAGTGAAGTCCACATTGATACCATTAGGCTGCAGGGTTCCCAGGCGGAATATGAGTTGCTGTTCCTGCAACCTTCGGGTGGCATCATTGTGGCAGTGCAGGAGGCCCATGATGGACATGTCATCAAGAGAATGGGAGGAGGAGTGGAAATGGTTTGCGACTGGGAGGTGCAGTTGTTTGTTGCGAACTGAGCGGAGGTGTTCTGCAAAGCGGTCTCCAAGCCTCCGCTTGGTTTCCCCAATGTAGAGGAAGCCGCACTGGGTACAGTGGATGCAGTATACCACATTGGCAGATGTGCAGGTGAACCTCTGCTTAATGTGGAATGTCATCTTGGGGCCTGGGATAGGGGTGAGGGAGGAGGTGTGGGGGCAAGTGTAGCATTTCCTGCGGTTGCAGGGGAAGGTGCCGGGTGTGGTGGGGTTGGAGGGCAGTGTGGAGCGAACAAGGGAGTCACGGAGAGAGTGGTCTCTCCGGAAAGCAGACAGGGGTGGGGATGGAAAAATGTCTTGGTTGGTGGGGTCGGATTGTAAATCCCCTATTCCCAATTCCTCCGCCTCCGCTGCATCTGCTCCCACGATAAGACATTCCACTCCCGCACATCCCAGATGCCCAAGTTCTTTAAGGACCGCAACTTTCCCCCCACAGTGATCGAGAACGCCCTTGACCGTGTCTCCCGTATTTCCCGCAACACATCCCTCACACCCCGCCCCCGCCACAACCGCCACAAGAGGATCCCCCTCGTTCTCACACACCACCCTACCAACCTCCGGATACAACGCATCATTCTCCGACACTTTCGCCATTTACAATCCGACCCCACCAACCAAGACATTTTTCCATCCCCACCCCTGTCTGCTTTCCGGAGAGACCACTCTCTCCGTGACTCCCTTGTTCGCTCCACACTGCCCTCCAACCCCACCACACCCGGCACCTTCCCCTGCAACCGCAGGAAATGCTACACTTGCCCCCACACCTCCTCCCTCACCCCTATCCCAGGCCCCAAGATGACATTCCACATTAAGCAGAGGTTCACCTGCACATCTGCCAATGTGGTATACTGCATCCACTGTACCCGGTGCGGCTTCCTCTACATTGGGGAAGCCAAGCGGAGGCTTGGAGACCGCTTTGCAGAACACCTCCGCTCAGTTCGCAACAAACAACTGCACCTCCCAGTCGCAAACCATTTCCACTCCCCCTCCCATTCTCTAGATGGCATGTCCATCATGGGCCTCCTGCACTGCCACAATGATGCCACCCGAAGGTTGCAGGAACAGCAACTCATATTCCGCCTGGGAACCCTGCAGCCTAATGGTATCAATGTGGACTTCACCAGTTTCAAAATCTCCCCTTCCCCTACTGCATCCCTAAGCCAGCCCAGTTCGTGCCCTCCCCCCACTGCACCACACAACCAGCCCAGCTCTTCCCCCCCACCCACTGCATCCCAAAACCAGTCCAACCTGTCTCTGCCTCCCTAACCGGTTCTTCCTCTCACCCATCCCTTCCTCCCACCCCAAGCCGCACACCCATCTACCTACTAACCTCATCCCACCTCCTTGACCTGTCCGTCTTCCCTGGACTGACCTATCCCCTCCCTACCTCTCCACCTATACTCTCTCCACCTATCTTCTTTACTCTCCATCTTCGGTCCGCCTCCCCCTCTCTCCCTATTTATTCCAGTTCCCTCTCCCCATCCCCCTCTCTGATGAAGGGTCCAGGCCCGAAACGTCAGCTTTTGTGCTCCTGAGATGCTGCTTGGCCTGCTGTGTTCATCCAGCCTCACATTTTATTATCAGGGTATGGTGGACAATCAGTTTAACTATCCGCCATCAGAGCTGGCTGGCTCAATTAAGGCACTGTTGGGTCCACTATCATCTGAAAAGTCTGCTCACTATTCCAGGATCATCCTCGAATGGAAACATGTCCACAGACTTCTTTTCTCTAATGCAAATCTGCGTTTTAATTAACCCCTCTGGTCTTTCCGTCCACCCTCACCTCTAATAACTAAGGAGTCAGACACTTGGTGATTCTCAGTCTCATGTCTAGCCAATACTATAAACAGTCGTTTCACTTGAAGTCTTGACCATCTTGCCCTTAGATCTATTATTATCACCTTGCACCTTGAAAAAACAATCTTTGACCTCCATCCCATCCTTTCAAGCTACCACCTCATCTCCAAACTCCCTCTGATTTCCAAAATCTGTGAACACATTGTCACCTCTCATATCTGATCCTGTCTTTCTGACAAATCTGATTTTAATCACTCCAATCTGATGTAGAACCAAAGAAATTTTTACCAAAAGTAAGAAATTACATCCTTTGTAACAATGACGTAAGTGAAATTTCCCTCCTCAACATTTTCTACACTGCCTGCAGCCTTTGACAAGGCCACTGTTATTCAGCTAGGCAGGACTGCTTTCACTTTGTTCCATTCTTATCTATCCAAGTACAGCCAGAGAATCACTTGCAATGGCTTCTCTTCCTGATCCCACACTGTTAACTCTGGTGTCCCACAAGATTATATCCTTACCCCTCCTATTCCTCAGCTATACTAGGCTGTCCAAATGCATTTCTTGAATAAGACATCATTAAAAAACAAATCAAGATTCTCCAGTAACATAATATGAATACACAGCATTAGTTTTCACATGTACACTGGGAACATTAAGCTATACCCTACCATCACATTTCTCAACTCATGCATATGTTATCAGACTGATTATCTGACATGCAGTACTAGATGAGCAGAACTTCAATATCAGGAACATTTATGCCATAGTTCTTGGTCCTCATTCCAAACTCCAGCACCCACCCTGGCAACAGTCTGACATTAAGTCATACTGCTCATAACCTTGAAGATTAGATTCGCTACAGTGTGGAAACCAGCCCTTCGGCCCAAAAAGTCCACACCGCCCTTTGCAGCACCCCACCCAGGCCCATCCCCCAAAAACCCACAAATCCCTGAACGTTCAGCATGGCCAATCCACATAGCCCGCACGTCTTTGGACTGTGGGAGGAAACCCACGCAGACACGGGGAGAATGTGCAAACTCCACACAGACAGTTGCCTGAGGCTGGAATCGAACCCAGATCCCTGGCGCCGTGAGGCTGCAGTGCTAACCACTGAGCCACCATGCTGCCCACTTATCCTGAGATAAGCTGATGTCACATTCAGGACATTAATAAGACCAACAATTTTCATCTCCATAAAGCTATTCAACTTCTCCCATCTCAGATCAATCGCTGTAACCCTTCACCAATGCCTTTGTTACCTCTAAAGCTGCTGATTCCCATGCACTCTGCTCACCCACATTCTACATTCAGTAAATTTGAACTAACCCAAAGCTGCACTGCCCATGACTTTAATCACAGCAAGTCTCTTTTCCTCGTCTATTTTCAGATCCCATTTTGGCCTACACTAGCTCCCATTCAAGCAATTTTAAAACTGCAAGAGTTTTACCTTACCCCCTTCTATCACTGTAATGTGATATAAATGCAACCCTCTGAAATTTCTGTACTCCTTAATACTGGCCTTTTGTGCATCTCCAATTTTAAGTGCTCCATCTTTGGTGCCTTATCTTCAATTGCCCAGGTACTATGTCTGACATAAGATAACAAAGTGTGGAGCTGGACATGTCTGAGGAATGGGAGGCACATCCGCCGCATCTGCTCCCAGGATGAGGCATTCCACTCCTGCACATCCCAGATGTCCACGTTCTTCCAAGACCGCAACTTTCCCCCCGCAGTGGTCAAGAACGCCCTTGACCGCGTCTCCCGCATTTCCCGCAACACATCCCTCACACCCCGCCCCCGCCACAACCGCCCCAAGAGGATCCCCCATGTTCTCACATACCACCCAACTAACCTCCGGATACAAAGCATCATCCTCTGACACTTCCGCCAACTACAGTCTGACCCAACCACCCAAGACATTTTTCCATCCCCACCCTTGTCTGCCTTTCGGAGAGACCACTCTCTCCGTGACTCCCTTGTCTGCTCCACACACCCCTCTAACCCCGCCACACCCGGCACCTTCCCCTGCAACCGCAGGAAGTGCTACGCTTGCCCCCACACCTCCTCCCTCACCCCCATCCCAGGCCCCAAGATGACTTTCCACATTAAGCAGATGTTCACCTGCACATCTGCCAATGTGATATACTGTATCCATTGTACCTGGTGCGGCTTCCTCTACATTGGGGAAACCAAGCAAAGGCTTGGGGACCGCTTTGCAGAACACCTCCACTCGGTTCACAATAAACAACTGCACCTTCCAGTTGCTAACCACTTGAACTCGCCCTCCCATTCCTCAGACGACACGTCCATCATGGGCCTCCTGCAGTGCCACAATGATGCCACCCGAAGGTTGCAAGAACAGCAACTCATATTTCGTTTGGGAACCCTGCAGCCCAATGGTATCAATGTGGACTTCATAAGCTTCAAACTCTCCCCTTCCACCACTGCATTCCAAAACCAGCCCAGTTCTTCCCCTTCCCCCCACTGCATCCCAAAACCAGCCCAGCCTGTCTCTGCTTCCCTAACCTGTTCTTCCTCTCACCCATCCCTTCCTCCCACCTCAAGCCACACCTCCATTTCCTACCTACCACCTCATCCTGCTTCCTTGATCTGTCCATCTTCCCTGGACTGACCTATCCCCTCCCTACCTCCCCACCTATACTCTCCTCTCCACCTATCTTCTTTTCTCCATCTTCGGTCCGCCTCCCCCTCTCTCCCTATTTATTCCAGAACCCTCTCCCCATCCCCCTCTCTGATGAAGGGTCTAGGCCAGAAATGTCAGCTTTTGTGCTCCTGAGATGCTGCTTGGCCTGCTGTGTTCATCCAGCCCCACACTTTGTTATCTTGGATTCTCCAGCATCTGCACTTCCCATTGTTACTATGTCTGACATACAATTTCTAAACCTCCCTCACTTCTCTCCTTTAAAACCTGTCACTTTAACCAAGCAATTGGCCACTGACCTTGGCTCTCTTCATTTGCCTCAGTGTTGTAAATGCACCAGTGAAAATCTTGGGATGTAACTGTGAAAAGTGTTATTTGAATGTAAGCTGTTGTTATAGTACTGTATAATGTCATTTGAGGTCATTTTTACCCACGCAGTTCTTTTAAAGAATGTGTAATTTTTATTAAACTGTACAATGCATTCATAGAGTTTAGAACTAATCCAGCACATTTTGGGGACACTGACTATTTTTATAGAATCGCATTGTTTTTTATTTACTGAAGACATTTTCAAAACGATAATTTTCATGACACTTTTTTAAAAAGTCCTTCCTATCAGATGAGGGCTGGTTTTGCTTCAGTTTCTTGCAACATCTTGCACTCAATTGTTAACTTCCTTTTCTTCCACATTAGGACAGTTGCTGCATCATTTCTAGCTAGTTTGCTGGTTGGGCTGCTCTGGCGCCCCCGTCACAGGGAATGCTGTATCATGCTACGCTGTGTACAATTCGGGTCGAATTACTGGAACTTCTGGGAAGCGGCACTTATTCCAGGAAAGGTCATCAAAGTTCAGTAAACAGTACACGCGTTGCAGTACAGCACCTCAGTATTCACTGCAAACATAAAGAGAATCATTAATAGCATTGCTTTGTAAGCAAGTTTTATTTCATTTAAAGCTGTGAATTAGAAAATTTAGTTTTCAAATCCCAGGGGAATAGTAAACGAAAGTTTTCACTACTCATGAAAAAAAAGATGATTCTAACATCCGCATATTTATTTTGAGCTAAACCAAAGCTGGTCCACACCGTTTTCGTGTGTGAGGGGCCACGTTTCAATCATTTTCTCACGCCATGGGGCTGAGGGAAATTTAAAAGGACCAAACGGCAGAGTTAATTAAAGTTTTTCTTTGCCTTTTCATTAAAGGAGCAGAGCGAGCGATGGGCAGCCAAGGCCCCGATCCTGGTTACCAGAAAAGCGGGTGGGGCAGAGCCCAGCTAAGAACATTGCGTTCACCTCCGGTACTGCATATTCTTAGTGAAATTTGAACGAATTGTTTCTCAGCCTGGGACTTCCTCCTCTACTGTCCCCGTGTATGGGCAGGTTTTTGGGGAGGGAGGAGGAGCAGAAGGAAGGGTGTGTCTGTATGTCTGACTTCCAGTCTCAGAATTCGTAGGTACGCTCTGTTACTCATCCACACATAGACTCACACACACATACACACCGCTCTCATTCACCCACACACATTCTCATGCACAAACTCACTCTCATGACCCAAAAACAGACACACATGCTCATACATAAACACATACACTGTCATGACACACACAGAGACTAATACATATACATTCTCATTCGCACAGGTACAAAATACTCTCTCACACAGGTTCACACTCTCATAAGCACAGACAAATTTTGCTTCCGGGTTGGGCGCATCGGGGTGGGTGAAATTGCTGATTCTGTAAAACCCTATATGAAAAGTGGCCTTTCGCACTGTCCTATTTTTGTTCCAGGGGTGGGATGGGCTGAATGGATCAGGAAGAGTTGAGGAGGCTCCCAGTTGCCAAGCAGAAAGCCTGCCTTAGTGCTGCAGCACTATGTCAAAAAAATTCCTCCACATCTCACACCCCACATACTTTCAGTGCCTCATTCATGCCAATCCATGTGTCCTAAGGCTCTCTACCCATTACCATGCCACCTCATACTCCCTGCGCCCATCTTCATATCCTAATGCCCCTACAACACTATGCCCCACTTCTATTGATCTGCATGGCATTTAATCCCCATATCATCCAATGTAACTCTATACTTCCTTCATGCCTCTCATTTTCCCATGCCAATTTAATGCCAGCTCACACCAACCAATAGTTCCACATTTTCTCCCTTCATTTACCATGCCAAGTTTAGTTTTCACTACCACACTGGAGAAATGAATAAAATTCCATTACTTGAAAAAATCTCTATTGCAGACTACATTCAAAAAAGGTTTTGTTCATAAACACATTTTAACAGCTGGAAAAGGTATGACAGTTGTTGACAAGTTTCATACTTCTTTACAGATTTTGATCATTATTAAACGTTCTTGACATTTCTTGTTAGGCTCGACATTTAGTGATAGCGGAAAATCTCGGAAAGAAACAACCTATGACTGAACGAGGAGCTCCTTGCATAATCCTTTGAATTTTCAATACTAGCTCCACTGGCCAGAAAGAGATGTTTCCTAATTAAAGAGCATTCTGGCCCATGGCTGATATGCTGGGCAATGCACTTCTAAATTCACAGCCTTACATCTGTTACCACTTTACATGTTCAATATGTTCACCTCTTGTAACAATTAAAATAAACTTTGGGAGGCCTGGGAAATTAATATTTATTTTTCAGTAATAGACCTGTCAATGAACTGCCATGGTTTCAAGTCATTGGTCACGTTAACATCAGACTAATAAGCTGCTGGATCCCAAGTGGAACCATTGATGCAGCCCATCAAGTTCAGATCTTTCAAACATTAGGCCAAACCAGTGGCTTACAATACAAGTGTAGGATGGGAATAGATTTAAATCATGGCTATGGAAACCTTGATTATTTTTGCTCCAGCAGAGGCAAAAAAACAACCATTCTAAACTTTCTATGGATGGTTCTCCAAGGCTTCATCATCAGTGAACGTCATATGCTTTATTTCTGTATCTGAAGATAGAAATGGGCCGATGACAGATTTATGCTTTGGACAAAAATGTGATGAGGGGACTGTAATATTACTAATCCCTCATTTGAGAACTATTACTTCATAAATCCACATGATAGATGGGAAAATGTAATCTTGCTGATATATATGTACTTAATTTTGCTCTGGTATTTAAATTTGTGCTGTCATTAACAAATATTTTTTGATTATTAGTTTCCTGGTTTATCATCTTCTGAAAGGATATCAACTAACTGGAGTGCTTATGAGAAATTCTGGGACCAGAGTACAGGATTTTCTAATTGTTTGAAGCCGGGAGGTTGTACAGCTTTAATTATGTTCTGCTGGCTGAGACTGCCCAACAGGCACATGACATTGGAAATTTTGATTGAAGCACAAATCTAAGCCAAAGTTCAAACCTGGTTAACATCTACTGATTAGCTTGTGCCACAATACAGACTGTAACCAGCACAAATCATTTTAATTGTTGAGTATCAGAGGTCATTATGAAGATATTAAAACTAAAATTAGCAGGGAACATTCAGGATGTGAGACTTAACTTTCAGTTTAGAGTCTCGTGATTTGGGGTATTTTCAAAATTGTAATTCATGAGTAGGAACAGCAGAACACCAGAAAACAGGCACGTATGAATGCTAGATATCACTGATTATTTGCACATATTTGAACATTGCTCCAACGAGCAATTCAAAACAGTTTCAAAACAATCCCCTAATAGTCCAGTCAGTGGATAAAGCCATGTGTGGTAGTGAATCATAAAGACCAAGCAAAATTCTACTTTCAGTTCCTGTTGTGTGTTGAGGCAGCTGCTTTTTAACTGGGATTACACCTCCACAACAATCCTCAGAAACCCTGGAATGGGGAGGAGGAGAAAATCATTAACTGGAGTTAGTAATTCCTATTAATAAACTGTTATTCTTGTGCCCACACTGTAGTATGAGACAACTGCCTTTAACATACCGTCAATCCGCCTTCTACTCATTTTGCATAAGACATGGGAGGGAAGTGGCTGCTGGTTTTAGACAAGCGACTGTGGAGACCACAGCTGTTGCTGTAGGAAAGTGGCAGTGGGAGAAGACCAGAGTAGAGGACCCTTAATCTTTTCATTGTGCATCGAAGAGGAACAGTTACCTGAAGCACTTCAGTTTCAATCCTCTGGTAGCATTTTCTATTCAAGTTAAAGACTGCAATTAGTACTTAGGAGTGAATTTGTGAAACAGTATAATTAAAGTACGTAACAAAGGGAACAAAAGAGTTAAAACAGCAACCAATGTTTATGGTAAAACTGAACAGGAAGTATGTGTTTTCTGTCCTGACATGTGACAGTGAATATGAGTTGTTCAGACCACTGATATTTGGCTGACAAGTCATGATTGGAATGCACGATTTAAGAACTTTTCATTTGTCACTATTCAGATTCAAGTTAACAAAAAAAAAGTCATGTTGCCAGGGCTGTTTCATTTTTGGTAGAGACCTAAAATCATTTTTAATTTTGAATTTTTGATTTAATCTTCCTGCATTCTTCCTGAAACAGAACATCTCCGAATTCAAGTAGAGAGCTTTAAAAAGTGTACTGAGCAGAAAATGCATGTTTCTGACCTAATTAAAATATTCACTATTGTATCTATCTATGATTACTTCTCAAAATTAAATTGACTGCAGACCTGACAGTCTAAAAGGTGATATTGTGGTACAAAATTAGTTGGAAAAGTTTTTCTTTTCTCTTTTCTGATTTACTAAAAACCCAAACACAATGATATAATTTTAGTAGAATTGATGTCAAAAAATATCTAACACTGTCATGTAGCAAAATTTATTAACTAGCTTAGTTAGTTTTTCAAGCTAAAATAATTACTTCACCTCAAATCTAGCTCATTAACATCTTGTTCAGTGCACTTTGTCTTTCAAATAAAACTTTAAGTAACATTTGCCATCCCTGAAATAAAACATTTTTTGATCCAAACAGACTATAGATGACTGCACTTTGACTTTTTTAGCTGGGAATATTGAATTTCATCATCATAGATCTCTGTGTTAAATACACAGAAGACTCTTTCTCTTTTCAGACAGTTGTGTCTGATATTGTACAGCTAAAGAAGTCATGAGACTGCTTGTCGTTCCTGGACACTCAACCATCTGACCAACGGGACTAACATTACAGTTATGTCATTGGTATATTTATGTACTTGATTTAATGTTGAATGATAATGTTGCTTCAGTCAAAGGTTACAGGTATTTGAACAGTTGACTATCCTGTTATAAGTTGCACACCAGAAAATATTACAGTAACTGGCAGGATCTACCAATGTGTGAATTCACATACTGAACTCAAAAGTTTAACTAGACATTATAACTGCACAGATAATAAAATGTGAGGCTGGATGAACACAGCAGGCCAAGTAGCATCTCAGGAGCACAAAAGCTGACGTTTCGGGCCTAGACCCTTCATCAGAGAGGGGGTGGGGTGAGGGTTCTGGAATAAATAGGGAGAGAGGGGGAGGCGGACCGAAGATGGAGAGAAAAGAAGATAGGTGGAGAGAGTATAGGTGGGGAGGTAGGGAGGGGATAGGTCAGTCCAGGGAAGACAGGTCAAGGAGGTGGGATGAGGTTAATAGGTAGATGGGGGTGCGGCTTGGGGTGGGAGGAAGGGATGGGTGAGAGGAAGAACAGGTTAGGGAGGCAGAGACAGGTTGGACTGGTTTTGGGATGTAGCGGGTGGAGGAGAAGAGCTGGGCTGGTTGTGTGGTGCAGTGGGGGGAGGGGACAAACTGGGCTGGCTTAGGGATGCGGTGGGGGAAGGGGAGATTTTGAAACTGGTGAAGTCCACATTGATACCATTAGGCTGCAGGGTTCCCAGGCGGAATATGAGTTACTGTTCCTGCAACCTTCGGGTGGCATCATTGTGGCACTGCAGGAGGCCCATGATGGACATGTCATCTAAAGAATGGGAGGGGGAGTGGAAATGGTTTGCGACTGGGAGGTGCAGTTGTTTGTTGCGAACTGAGCGGAGGTGTTCTGCAAAGCGGTCCCATTATAACTGCACACACAGGCAGGCTGCATATATAAATATGTAAACACAGAAGTATGTATTGTTCTGATATTTTCTCTGACCTGTAAATAAAAATCTAGCTGTGTTTTTATCTTGAAGATTTTAAAGAGACTTGGCACCGTTGGGGCTCGAGTGCATTATCTACCCTTCTGACATTATTTTGATTTAAGTTCCAGCACCGCACCCCCTCCCACCAGCTTGTTTCCCCACCTTTCCAATTTCTTTCGGTTATTTCAACACTTGCCATTGTATATTAATAGTTTAGCTAGTTAATTGGGTGATTTGGTGGAAGGTTTATCAAAATAAAAACAACAGGCTAGGTTCTTGCCCCTGTTGGGAAGTGTTTGTTATTCATCTAATTAGTTAACTGGATCATTTGGTTGTGGGCTTTTTCAAAGTAAAAAAAATAGAAAATTTGGGTTCTTAGGTGAGTTTCTAGAAAAAAAGACCTGGATTCTTGCGGTATCCACTAGTAGACACAAAGTGTTTAGAAATAGTTGGGACCACAGGAACTAAGGTACATTATTTCCCTCAATAACGCCATTTTGATTCAGTCCCCTCACTTGTTTTGCCCTTCTCTTTTGCTTTGTTGTTGTAACACTGCCCCCAGTGGGCAATGTTTGTGATTCACTTGATTGGATGAGTTAGTAAATTGTGGTGTGTTTACTTGACAGATGAGTTCTTGTGGTAGCTGCTGATAGTTTCAAAGTTTTGAGAGATAGATGGCACCACAGGAGCTGGGGTGCATTGTCTCCCCTAATAACACAATGTTGATTTAATATCCCTCCTGATTTTCTCCCTTTTTTCCATTTTTTCTTATTGTCATGCTGCAATTTGTTGATTGGGCTACTTGTTAAATTGAGGGAGTTTATTTCGATGAGAAAAAGCTGGGTTCTCATATACCTATTCTTGGGTATCTTTGGAGAGGGAGCACATGGTGCCTAGTGGTAACCTTGAAGTTTCACAGGGTAGGTGGGGACTGGAGAGGGTTGCATTATCTCCAAACAACTACTATTTTGATTTAGTGGCATTTTGTTTTCTTTCTTTATTTTTTGGGTTTTACACCTGGTGCGCAGTGTGTGTTAGATTGTTAGGTTAAATTAGTGATTTAGGTTTTAAAAAAAGAGCTGAGTTTTTTCTGTCGTGCTGTAGTTTCCATGGATCGTATATATATAGCTTGTGGGAGATTGTAACGTTTCGCTTCCTTTAAAAAAATTTGTGTCCTTTTGAACAAAGAGCAAAGAAAATTACAGCACAGGAACAGGCCCTTCGGCCCTCCAAACCTGTGCCAATCGAGATCCTCTGTCTAAACCTGTCATCTATTTTCTAAAGGTCTGTATCCCTTTGCTCCCTGTCCAGCCATGTACCTATCCAGATACAGATTAAAAAACACTATAGTGACTGCGTCTACCACCTCCATTGGCAACACATTCCAGGCACCCACCACCCTCTGCGTAAAGAACTTTCCACGTATATCTCCCCTAAACTTTCCTCCTCTCACTTTGAACTCATGACCCCTAGTAATTGAGTCCCCAACTCTGGGAAAAAGCTTCTTGCTGTCCACCTTGTCTATACCCTCATGATTTTGTAGACCTCAATCAGGTGCCCACTCAATCTCTATCTTTCAAATGAAAATAGTCCTAATCTACTCAACCTTTCTTCATAGCTAGCACCCTTCATACCAGGCAACATCCTGGTGAGCCTCCTTTGCAACTTCTCCAAAGCATCCACATCCTTTTGGTAATGTGGCAACCAGAACTGTACACAGTGCTCTAGATGTGGCCGAACCAAAGTCCTATACAACTGTAACGTGACCTGCCAACTCTTGTACTCAATACCCCGCCCAATGAAGGAAAGCATACCATATGCCTTCTTGACCACCCTATTGACCTGCGTTGCCACCTTCAGGGAACAATGGACCTGAACAACCAGATCTCTCTGTTCATCAATTTTCCCCAAGGCTTTTCCATTTTTTGGTTGCACTTCAGCCTCATACTCCTTAGGGATATGGTGCATAGTGGCTGCAGGTAGATCAGAGGACTTTCTTCTGGATCTGGCAAAAGTTGCAATCACAGATCCCAACAGCATGCTGTGGAGGGGTTTATAATCCCCAACTCCCTGCTAGATGTGGTTACATCTATGCTTGGTGACCTCGGAGAGGGAGCACACTTGTCCTTTGGTATTCTTGAAGCCTTTTAGTTAAGTGGGCACCGTGGAGCTGGAGTGCATTATTTCCCCTTCCCATGATGTTTTGGTTTAGTTTCCTCTAGTTCCTTCCTTTCAGTGGAGGAGTTTTGGTTATGGTTAGCTTATCTCTTTTTTATTTTAGTTCTCTAAGTTTTCTTTTAATAGGAGATGACTTTGACCTCCAAGTTCCTCTTCAAGCTACACCCCGCCCTGACTAGGAACCACTGTCACTGGTTCAAGATCCTAGACCTCCCTTCCTAACAACACTATAGCTGTATCTACTTCCCAAAGCCATCAGAAAAAGAACAAAGAGAAAAGAACAAAGAACAAACAAAATTAGAGCACAGGTACAGGCCCTTTGGCCCTCGAAGCCTGCGCCGATCCAGATCCTCTATCTAAATCTCTCACCTATTTTCCAAGGATCTGTATCCCTCTGCTCCCTGCCCACTCATGTATCTGCCTAGATACATTTTAAATGATGCTATTGTGCCCGCCTGTACCACCTCCGCTGGCAACGCATTCCAGTCACCCACCGCCCTCTGTGTAAAGAACTTTCCACGCATATCTCCTTAAACTTTTCCCCTCTCACTTTGAAATCATGAGCCCTAGTAATTGAATCCCCTGCTCTGGGAAAAAGCTTCTTGCTTTCCATTCTGTATATACCTCTCATGATTTTTTAGACCTCAATCAGGTTCCCCTCAACCTCCTTCTTTCTAATGTGAATAATCCCAATCTACTCAACCTCTTTCCATAGCTAGTGCCCCCCCTCCCCCCATACCAGGCAACATCCTGGTGAACCTCCTCTGCACCTTCTCCAAAGCATTCACATCCTTTTGATAATGTGGTGGCAAGAACTGTACACAGTATTCCAAATGTGGCCAAACCAAAGTCCTAAACAACTATAACATGACCTGCCAACTCTTGTACTCAATACCCCGTCCGATGAAGGAAAGCATGCCGTATGCCTTCTTGACCACTCTATTGACCTGCATTGCCACCTTCAGGGTACAATGGACCTGAACACGCAGATCTCTCTGTTCATCAATTTTCCCTAGGACTTTTCCATTTACCATATAGTCCACTCTTGAATAGGATCTTCCAAAATGCATCACCTCGCATTTGCCTGGATTGAACTCCATCTGCCATTTCTCTGCCCAACACTCCAATCTATCTAATGTTCTGCAGCATTCTCCGACAGTCCCTTTCACTATCTGCTACTCCACTAACCTTCCTTTCAACCACAAACGACAGTGTCCCAACACGGATCCCTGTGGAACACCACTGGTCACAGTTCTCCATTTTGAGAAATTCTATTCCACTACAACTGTCTGTCTTCTGTTGCCCTGCCAGTTCTCTATCCATCGAGCTAGCACACCCTGCACCCCATGCAGCTTCATTTTCTCCATCAGCCTACCATGGGGAACCTTATCAAACGCCTTACTGAAGTCCATGTACATGGCATCTACAGCCCTTCCCTCACCTATCATCTTTGTCACTTCCTCAAAGAATTCTATCAAGTTGGTAAGTCATGAACTTCCCTGCATAAAACCATGCTGCCTATCACTAATAAGCCCATTTTCTTCCAAATGTAAATAGATCCTATCCCGCAGTATCTTCTCCAGCTGCTTCCACACCACTGACGTCAGGCTCATCGGTCTATAATTACCTGGATTATCCTTGCTACCCTTCTTAAACAAGGGGATAACATTAGCAATTCTCCAGTCCTCCACGGCCTCACCCATGCTCAAGGATGCTGCAAAGATATCTGTTAAGGCCCCAATTATTTCCTCTCTTGCTTCCCTCAGTAATCTGGGATAGATCCCATCTGGACCTGGGAACTTGTCCACCCTAATGTCTTTTAGAATAGCCAACACTTCTGCACCCCCCATGCCAACCTGACATAGAATAATCAAACATCTATCTCTAACCTCAAAATCTGTCATGTCCCTCTCATTGATGAATACCGATGCAAAGTAGTCATTAAGAATCTCACTCATTTTCTCTGAATCCTTGCATAACTTCCCTCCTTTGTCCTTGAGTGGGCCAACCCTTTCTCTAATTACCCCCTTGCTCCTTATTTACAAACAAAAGGCTATGGGCTTTTTCCTAACCCTGTTCACTAAAGATATTTTACAACCCCTTTTAGCCCTCTTAATTCCTCATTTCAGATTGGTCCTACTTTCCCAATATTCTTCGAAAGCTTCGCCTGTTTTCAGTTGCCTCGACCTTATGTGTGCTTCCTTTTTCCGCTTTGCTAGTCTCACAATTTCACCTGTCATCCATGCTTCCCTAATCTTACCCCTTCTATCCGTTATTTTCACAGGGAAATGTCTGTCCTGCACTCTAATCAACCTATCTTTAAAATCCTCCCACATATCAAATGTGGAGTTACCCTCCAACAGCTGCTCCCAATTTACATTCCCCAGCACTTGCTGAATTTTGCTGTAGTTGGCCTTCTCCCCAGTTTAGCACTCTTCCTTTAGGACCACTCTTGTCTTTGTCCATGAGTATTCTAAAACTTACAGAATTGTGATCACTATCCCCAAAGTAATCCCCTACTGAAACTTCAACCACCTGGTTCCTTCCCCAATACCCGGTCCAGTACAGCCCCTTCCTGAGTTGGACTATTTACATACTGCTCAATAAAACCCTCTTGGATGCTCCTTACAAATTCTGCTCCACCTAAACCCCTAACACAACGTGAATCCCAGTCAATGTTGGGAAAATTAAAATCTCCCATCACCACCAACCAGTTGCTCCTACATCTTTCCATAATCTGTCTACATATCTGTACCTCTATCTCACGCTCGCTGTTGGCAGGCCTGTCGTACAGCCCCAACATTGTTACCGCGCCCTTCCTATTTCTGAGTTCTACACATATTGCCTCACTGCTCGAGTCCTTCATAGTGCTCTCCTTCAGCACAGCTGTGATATCCTCTTTGACCAGTAATGCAACTCCTCCACCCCTTTTACCTCCCTCTCTATCCTGCCTGAAGCATATATATCCTGGGATATTTAGTTGCCAATCTTGCCCTTCCCTCAACCAAGTCTCAGCAATAGCAATAACATCATACTCCCAGGTACTAATCCAAGCCCTAAGTTCATCTGCCTTACCTACTGCACTTCTCGCATTAAAACAAATGCACCTCAGATCACCTGTCTCTTTGCATTCATCATCTGCTCTCTGCATCCTCTTCCACTTAGTCACGCTGACTTCATTGTCTAACTCCTTACAGGCCTTACTTACAACCTCCTTACTGTCCGCTAACCTTCTCATTTGGTTCCCATCCCCCTGCCACATTAGTTTAAACCCTCCCCAACAGCATTAGCAGAAGCACCCCCGAGGACATTCGTTCCAGTCCTGCCCAGGTGGAGACCGTCCAATTTGTAATAGTCCCACCTCCCCCAGAACCGGTCCCAATGTTCCAAAAATCTGGATCCCATCCCTCCTGCACCATCTCTTAAGCCACTCATTTATCCTGGCTATTCTTTCATTTCTACTCTGACTAGCATGTGGCACTGGTAGCAATCCTGAGATTACTACCTCTGAGATCCTACATTTTAACTCTGCTCCTAACTCCCTGAATTCTACTTGTAGGACCTCATCCTGTTTTTTTACCTGTATCATTGGTGCCTATGTGCACCACAACAGCTATCTGTTCGCCCTCCCCCTTCAGAATGTCCTGCAGTCAATCTGAGACATCCTACCCGTGCACCCGGGAGGCAACATACCATTCGGGAGAGATAATGGGAACTGCAGATGCTGGAGAATCCAAGATAATAAAGTGTGAAGCTGGATGAACACAGCAGGCCAAGCAGCATCTCAGGGGCACAAAAGCTGACGTTTCGGGCCTAGACCCTTCATCATACCATTCGGGAGTCTCGTTTTCGACCACAGAACTGCCTATCTATTCCCCTTAAAATGGAATCCCCTATAACGATAGCCCTTCCACTCGTTTTCCTGCCCTTATGTACAGCAGAGCCAGCCACAGTGCCGTGAACCCAACTGCTGCTGCCTTCCCCTGGTGTGCTACCTCCCCTAACAGTATCCAAAATGGTATACCTGTTTTGGAGGGAGGTGATCACAGGGGACACCTGCACTGGCTTCCTGCTCTTTCTCTGCCTTCTGGTCACCCATTCCCTTTCTCCCTCAGCAATCCTAATCTGCGGTGTGACCAATTTGCTGAACGTACTATCCACGACTTCCTCAGCATCAGGAATGCTCCAAAATGAGTCCATCTGCAGCTCCAGATTCGTCATGCGGTCTAACAAGAGCTGCAGCTGGACACTTGCTGCACATGTAGGAGTTAGGGACATCAGCCGCGTCCCTGAGCTCCCACATTGAGCAAGAGGAGCATAACACGGGTCTGAGATCTCCTGCCCTTTTTACTCTTAAGCTTAACTTAGTCCTACTTTAATATCAAATAATAGATAAATAAAATGAAAAAAAAATTTTACCAGTCACTCTACCAACCAGCACACGATAAAAAAAAGAAAAAGAAAATCCTTATCAACACACTGCAGAGTCTTTCTTTTTTGGTTAGAGGAGGAAGGCAGAGACACTACATGTGTTAAAGAAGAAACTCTGTTATCACCTACTCAAGGGACATTAGGAATGCTTGCGTAGCCAGCAATATCTATATGCAATGAAAATTTTTTTTTAAAATTAGTTTCGGTCAAATTTTACATGATTTTCAAATTAAAAATCATCAGTTTCTGCAAAACCTCTGCACTACCTGTCCTGCCACTTTCAATGATTGGTTTATACATACACTCTCAACCTCTTTAGAATTATATCCTCTACTTTATATTGTCTTTCAAAGCACACATATTTTTCTGCATTGAAACCCATCAGCCATTTATCTGCCCACTCCACCAATTTATCTGTGTCCTTCTGGAGTTCTGCTATCTTCACAGGTTACAGTTCTTCCCAGTTTTATATCACCTCCAAATTTTGAAATTGACCTGCTTACCAAGATCTAGATATTTATAAGGACATATTAAACTTTTAAGTACACAATGGCTTCTTGTTTCAAAAAAGGACATACAAGTCAGAAGATGGCTGAGAGTGTAAATTCAGGGGCTGCCTAAGATTCCTGTGTGGATTACATCGAGTTCTAAGTGAAATCATGGGACATAATACCTAAGAATGTCAATGGAATTTCCAGATAGCAATACTTCAAATAGAGAGATGACTTTGTTGCATCCCAGACTGCAGGCATGATATGCATTTAAAGACAGACGCTTCTGGATGGAAGACATGTTTGTGTTTTATGCTTCCAGAATATACAAGAATTGGGTTAAAAACCAACAGCATCCTTTGGTGTCTGTGGGCAAGTATGCGAGAGAGCTGCTATGTTAGTGTGTTAGACCCATTTCTGAAGAAGTGTCTAGGTTGGAAACATCAGCTTTTGTGCTCCTCTGATGCTGCTTGGCCTGCTGTGTTCATCTAGTTCTACACCTTGTTATCTCAGATTCTCCAGCATCTGCAGTTCCTACTATCTTTGGTGTGTTGGCGCGTTAGCTTGTGGCTCAAGCTCCACTGTGTTAAAGTATGGTATGACCAGGCACAGGTAAGAACTTCAACTTGAAAACCCTGCAAGTAAAAATAAATACAATCTCTCTCTGATTGTTGAAAACAAGCCTAAAGTCACTTTTCTAGGAAAGTAGACAGGCCCCTTAGCTAACCACAGTGCCAAGAATACCTGAAGAACCACTCAGCTGCCAAAATCAGCATTACTGGAATCACTCACCCTAACAACTACATTTTTACTGGATGTTCTGCACCGACTTGCCAAATACAGTTTTGTATATTCTTTTCTCACTCTTCCTTTTTAGACTTTCCTGTTATTTCTAATTCGTGTCTTTGTGTCTCATTTTTCTTTATCTTTTCTCCCATTTTAGGAGCTGATAAACACATTCTTTCTTTGACTCATTAAAGCCTTATTAAATTGACTTCTGCTTAAAACATAAATACATTTGGGCTGGAAAAGGCTTTATCAAAGGAAGGGGTCCTTTTAAAATTAATCTTATGTGTTCAACCAAGGAGAAAATTGAGTAAAGAACAATAGTTAGTTCATCTCTTCTAATGTGGGAACAGAACAATTTGAGGGCTATTCCATTCAGAAGCATGAGAAATTGAGGACCTTCATCCATTAATGGGTCATAACATGTTTTATGCTGTAAGTGACGTAGACATGGTAATGAAGCAATAACGGCCAGACTAGTTGAGATTCTACATGTTTTATGGTTTCAATTCTATATAATCTGATTTCCATTTTAACTCTAGGCCTTTGAGTGCTAAATATTACCCATGTGCTGTTTCATCATAGACTGGGTCAAAATCTCAGTGAGCCAGTATGATAGCCTAATTATAATTTATATGCTTTGTAAAGAAAGCTAAGCTGTCTGTAAAAATGGACACTAAATGCTGCAAAGTAGTTCTTGGAAATCACATAACTGTCTGGTTGACTCATTACAGCACAAAAAGGCAAAGAGTCTAATGTATTACCTCTGCACCAGTCAAAAATTGAGACATTTAAAATTCAGTGAACCCCAGGACAAAAGAAAGAGTCCATTTAAAGGTGTGAGAACTCAAAGCCTCACAGAAAAACTGGAAGGACACCGTGCTTATGATATTCTGGCATAATTGACATTGTTGTGTGGAATGATGATCTGTCAAAGTTAACACAGCAGATAACTTACATTTCTGATCTACATAAGACAGGTTGTGAGACATCATTTAAAAAGAATCCACAAAGATCTCCGAGAAACATCATCACAGAGAGTAGGGTTCTCAGTAGGCAGAATGGAGAAAAGAAACTCATTAAATGATTGCTCCACTGAACCACACTACCAAGGGCTACAACCTTCACTGTCATAGAGCAACATAAATGAGCCTTTACTCCATCCCAGAACCTGTTTTGCTCAGTGCATCTGTGGGAGAAATGTTCAGTTGTTCAACTGAATATCCAGCAAGTGCTGAATTCTGACTTAGAGTTTTTAATCTTTTCACTTTGGAAAGGGATTCTTGAAGGAAGTTGCAGACCTGCAACAATAACTGATCTTATTTTCATCTTTATACTTTTACTCATACCCACTGTCAATCTTCATGTTTGTATTTTGCTAATAAGACCATAAGACCGTAAGACATAGGAGTGGAAGTGAGGCCATTCGACCCATCAAGTCCACTCCACCATTTAAATCATGGCTGATGGGCATTTCAACACCACTTCCCTGCACTCTCCCCATAGCCCTTGATTCCTTCTGAGATCAAGAATTTGTCGATCTCCTACTTGAAGGCATCCAACGTTCCGGCTTCCACTGCACTCCGTGGCAATGAATTCCACAAGCCCACCACTCTCTGGCTGAAGAAATGTCGTCTCATTTCAGTTTTAAATTTACCCCCTCTCATTTTAAGGCTGTGCCCACGGGTCCTGGTCTATCCATCTAACGGAAACAACTTCCTAGCGTCCACCCCTTCTAAACCATACGTTATCTTGTAAGTTTCTATTAGATCTCCCCTCAACCTTATAAACTCTAATGAGTACAATCCCAGGATCCTTAGCCGTTCATCATACATTAAACCTACCATTCCAGGGATCATCTGTGTGAATCTCCACTGGACACGCTCCAGGGCTAGGACGTCCTACCTGAAGTGTGGGGCCCAAAATTGGACACAGTATTCTAAATGGGGCCTAACTAGAGCTTTATAAATCCTCAGAAGCTAATGTATTTACTTATAAATTTGCAGTGAGACCTGTGTAATAAATCAACCCTCGACATTGTTAAGACCAAAGTCTTTGTGCTGGTTATTTCTTATTTGAAATAATTGAAAAACTAAAGAAGAGCCTAAAATGAACTATATGAATTCACAGTTCATGCACCACTCTGCAGACATAACTCTGCAAACCACAACAGGTATGTGTGGTGAAAGAGGGGAGAAATAGAAAAGTTGTGAAATTTGAAATATTGTTTATCTTTTACAGACAAACACGTAAAGTTGGAGCAGAAGTAGAACATTTGGGCCTCAATTGCTCTGTGATTCAATAAAAGTCATGGCTGATCTGTTTGTTTTGTTTTAATTTAAATCAACACGGAGATGTGGATTAAACATATTTATTTTAAAAATGTTAATATTTAAAACAAAATGATTCTGATTGAATCAATAACTAGTCAAATAATTGCTACAGTTACATTTGTATTCACACATCAAAACTGGTTTCTCTGCATGCCTTTCCTAAAGCCATGGTGCGGTGGTGCCAGTGTTGGACTTGGGTGGACAAGGTCAGAATCACATGACACCAGGTTATAGTCCAACAAATTCATTTGAAAACACAAGCTTGTGAAACCTCGCCCCGTCTTCAGGCATAGAATTTATAAGTAAAAGATCAAGGGGTCACACCACTGATGAGGATGTATTAAACAAGCTGAAGATACAGTTAAATCTTTAATCAATTAGAAGACTTTGATTGATATGTATATGTAAATCCCTGAATTCCTTTCGAGTCACTGGACTGACAGAACTCAAGGTTTTATCAGCGTAAAGAAGAGGTGACATTTTAGGTCAGACAATGCATCCGAGGTGTGAGGCCTTGTTTAGAATCTGTTTGTGTTTTGGTTTGGATTCAAACTGGTTTTAATTCTGAAGTGGGAATTTATAAAATGTCACATCACTGACTGTCTATAATGTGTGTTTTTTGAAAAAAATAGAATGTATTTAGTGTGTGTGTGTGATGGGGGTTTGGAGAGTGTGTGTGTGTATGTGGGGGAGAAAGAGTCTGTGTGTGTGGGAGAGAGAGAGAGTGTGTGTGTGTATGTGTGTGTGTGTGTGTGTGTGTGTGTATGTGGCTGGGAGAGAGAGAGTGTGCGTGTGTGTGTGTGTGTGTGTGTGTGTGTGTGTGTGTGTGTGTGAGAGAGAGAGAGAGAGTGTGTGTGGGAGAGAGTGTGTGTGTGTGTGTGTGTGTGTGTGCGGGAGAGAGAGTGTGAGTGGGAGAGAGAAAGTGTGTGTGTGTGTGTGTGTGGCTGGGAGAGAGAGAGTGTGCGTGTGTATGGCAAGGAGAGAGTGTGTGTGTGTGTGTGTCTGTGTGTGTGTGTGTGTCTGTGTGTGTGTGTGGGAGAGAGTGTGTGTGTGTGTGTGGGTGTGAGTGTGTGTGTGTGTGAGTGTGTGTGTGTGTGTGTGCGTGCGCGTGTGTGGGAGAGAGAGTGTGTGTGTGGGAGAGAGAGAGAGAGTGTGTGTGTGTGTGTGTGTGTGTGTGTGTGTGTGTGTGTGTGTGTGTGTGCGTGCTGTGGCATGGAGAGAGAAAGAGTGTGGAACTGGACGAACACAGCAGGCCAAGCAGCATCTCAGGAACACAAAAGCTGACGTTTCGGGCCTAAATGTCAGCTTTTGAGCTTGTGAGATGCTGCTCGGGTTGCTGTGTTCATCCAGTTCTACACTTTGTTATCTTGGATTATCCAGCATCTGCAGTTCCCATTATCACAGAGAAAAAGAGTATGAGTGGCAGTGGGAGAGAGAGAGAGAGAGTGTGTGTGTGTGTGTGTGTGTGTGTGCGAGAGAGTGCGTGTGTGGGAGAGTGTGTGTATGTGAGAGAGAGAGTGTGTGTGTGGGAGAGAGAGAGAGAGAGGGTGCGTGTGGGAGGGAGAGACAGAGAGTCTGTGTGTGTGTGTGTGTGTGTGTGTGTGTGTGTGTGT